>NW_027413123.1:2190681-2502727 GCF_048544455.1 Silene latifolia
TCAAGGCAACGTAGGACTACACCAAGAGGTGTTCTTTTGTACAATTCTCCTTGCATTAGGATGTATTGGGAAGCTAGTAGGCGTATAGCTCGTTGTCCCCTTTTGTCCATATCTGGTGGATAGGTACCATTAAGCTTGAAATTCAGGATTGCTTGGAACCAGGGTTCTTGTGCGATTTCTTCTTCATCGGTAATTTGATGGACATACGCTGGCTCCGACCGTCGTTCGATACACAAAGGCATTTCCATCATGTAATCTGGCATATTTATCAAAGATGCAAGCTTTGCAAGAGCGTCCGCAAATTGATTTTCTTCTCGAGGTAGGTGTAAGTAGGTTACATGATCAAAGAATTGAGCCACTTGGTCTATCCTAGCCTGATAGGGTGCTAGGCTTTCACTTCGGATTTTCCAGGATCCCGTAACTTGGTTGATGATCAGTGACGAATCCCCGTGCACTCGGAGGTTTTTGATGCCTAAGCTTACTCGCGCTTGTAGTCCAATGAGACAAGCCTCATACTCTAGGCGTTGTTTGTCACCTCGAAGTCGAGTTTGACAGCAATTGGTGTATGCTCACCTTCAGGAGAAATGAGCAACACTCCTATCCCAAATCCTCTTAGGTTTGATGCTCCATCAAAGTATAGATCCCAAGATTCTACATCGGTTTGAAGTATATCCTCGTCGGGAAATGACCAAGTATCTATGGTTTGTGCGTCGTTGATGGGATTTTCTGCGAAGAATTCGGCGACGGCGCGACCCTTTATAACTTTCAGTGGCACATATTTGAGGTCGAATTCTGAGAGCATCATGGTCCATCTTGCCAGACGTCCGTTGAGAACGGGTTTCTCGAAGAGGTATTTGACTGGATCCATTTTGGAGAATATCTTGTGAGTAGCTAAGCATGTAGTGACGTAGCTTCTTTGTTGCCCACACAAGAGCGAGGCATGTCTTTTCGAGTTGTGAGTATTTGCACTCGTATTCCAAGAACTTCTTACTTAGATAGTAAATAGCTCTTTCTTCACTTCCTACGGTTTGAGCTAGCATGGCTCCCATGGCAGTTTCAGTTACTGTGAGATATAAACCAAGAGGTTGATCTCGTTGTGGTGGCATGAGCACTGGTGGTTTAGCCAATATCTCCTTGATTCTGTCGAACGCCTTTTTGATCGTCGTCCCACATGGTGTGGTCTGTTTTCTTGAGTTTCTTGAAGATAGGCTCGCAAATCATCGTAAGTTTCGATATGAATCGACTTATGTATTGCACTTTTCCCGGGAATCCTCGACTTCTTTTTTTCGTTTGAGGTTGTGGCATTTCGATCGAGCTTTGATTTTGGAAGGATCTATTTCTATGCCTCGTTGGCTAACGACGTATCCTAGGAGTTTGCCAGATGTTACCCCAAATGTGCATTTTTGAGGGTTGAGTCTCATGTTGTACTTCCGTAGCCTTGCGAAGAACTTGCGAAGGTTCGCAATATGTCCCTCTCTTTCCTTGGATTTGACGATCATGTCATCCACATATACCTCGACTTCTTTATGCATCATGTCATGTAGGAGTGTAGTCGCGGTGCGTTGGTATGTAGCTCCGGCGTTGATCAATCCGAACGGCATTACTGTATAGCAATAGGTTCCCCATTGGGTGACGAACGCGGTCTTATGCATGTCTTCCATGGCCATTTTGATTTGGTTGTAACCCGCATATCCATCCATGAAGGATAGTAATGCGTGGTCTGCAAAGATTGTCTACCAATATGTCAATGTGGGGTAGAGGGAAGTCGTCTTTTGGGCTTGCTTTGTTCAAATCCCTAAAGTCAACACAAACTCGGATTCTCCCATCCTTTTTGGGTACGGGTACTATGTTAGCTACCCAATCAGAATACTCGGAAACTTTGATGAACCCGGCTTTGAATTGCTTGTCAACTTCTTCCTTAATCTTTAGAGCCCACTCTGTTCTCATTCGTCAAGCTTCGTTTCACAGGTTTGAAACCTGGCTTAATCGGAATCCTATGTTCGGCGATATCCCTGTCGATCCCTGGCATGTCTTTGTAGGACCAAGCGAAAACGTCTTTGAATTCATTTAGGAGGTCTATGAAGTCGGTCTGTTCGGTAGAGCTCAAGGTAGTCCCTATCCTAAGTTCTTTGGGTTCTAGTTCAGTTCCTACATTGATGGGTTCGGTGTCCTCAATTACAGGTCCCCCTTCCCCTTCCTGTAGTATTTCTTTGGCTACGTAGGGAGGTATTTCGGCCAAGTCTGGGTTTTGGTCATCCTCAGTATCATCATAAACAGAATTGCACTCAAAATAACGCAAAGAGTAAGCAGAACCTGATTTATTCATATTAAGATTTGAGTAAAGTTGAAACAAATGAGCCAACTGATCGATGGATAGTGGCGGCAAAGGACGATGGTGGGGCATTTCCCGAACTACATCGTGACTACTTGAAAATAAGCTAGGAGAAACGAGGGGAGTGGGGATGACGACGGGAGTAGACTCTCTAATGACTCCTCTAGACTCCGACTCCGACTCCGACTCCGATTCGAACTCGTCGTCTTCCTGGTTCTTCTTTGAACATCTCTCCTTCTCCGGTGGTGAGCTTGAAGAGTCTTCCTTGATTGTTGGTCCATTTGATTGATTTCCTCCACCCTTTCTCGCTTTGCTTTGTGTCGATTTCCGTGATCAAGGCGGTGGGGTTGAAGCGATCGTCTTGAAGTATCGTAGTAATGATCTCATCCTGTGCGGCCCTAACAAATCGGTCCTCTCCAAATAGGAGGCTAACAGCTTGCTCGTCTAAGCAAGGTGCTTGACGGGTTTTGACGGTAGGAACCGTTTCTGGAGGGATGAAGTAGCAATCGTGAAAGATCTCGATTCCGGCTAACTTCTTCTCGAGGTAATGCCACGGTTCGGGAAATCCATGAAAGAGTTCCGAACTTCCTTCTTGAACGAAGTATCCATTCAAGGTGGGGAGATATGGCCTCATTTGGACTCCTACATACTTGCGATTTTGGACTTGGGCGAGCATTTCGAGAACTTCTTCTGTTGTGGGTTTGTACCCTAGTCCAAGTGGTATTCTTGATGAGTTGCCTTTCTTGTATGGCGCGAAGGTGTTCTTCCGAACTGGGTTCAAAGGCATTCCAGGGAAGTATCCCTGGTTTTTGAGTATGTGGTTGACCACCAAGTTAGAGTAGGGATTATAGTATAAGGGTGCCAACTCACTATCTATGACATTTACACTTTGGAAGCCCCCAAGTTCGTATATGGGATCCGCAAGGACTTGATTGTTTGATTGCTTCTCGATTATGGCCTTGATGGGTGACGAAGTGATCGTCACAACCTTGCCATTTAGTGGGATCTTGATCTTTTGATGAAGGGTGGATGTTACCGCTTTGGAAGCGTGAATCCAAGGTCTTCCCAGAAGTATGTTGAATGAAGCTTCGATGTCCACTATTTGGAAGTTGACCTTTCGTTCGATTGGTCCTGTTGCTATAGTTAGGTTAGCAAGTCCTACCACTTTTCGTCGTGTACCGTCATATGCACGTACACCTTGATTTGTAGGAGTCCAGTCCGACTCTTTCATGCCTAGTTTGTGTGCCGTTTTGAGGGGTATGACGTTGACCATGAGCCATCATCTACCAAGGTCATTGGCACATTCTTCTTTAGACAGATGACGGTGATGTATAGAGCAAGGTTGTGGCTAGCGCCAAAAGGTGGCAAGTCTTCGTCTGAGAAAGTAACGGGATTACTTAGCTTCGGTGATTCTTGGAAGACCAAGTTGACTACATCTTCGGGAGTAGAGTTATGCGCCACATTCAATTTGGCCAAAGCTTGCAGTAAAGCTTGGCGGTGTGGAAATGAGCTTGCCACTAGTTGCCGGTGAAAGATCACCTTGGTTCTTTGTAATTGCTTGAGCAAATGATCAGTGGGGTCATCTTCGTTGTCGTTTGGTGTGATGACGTTGGTTGGACCGTTTTGAGTAGTGCTTTGGTATGGACGACCCGAGCGAGTTAGGTGATCCACATCTTGGTCTTCGCCATTTTGGACTATTCCTTGACTAAGGAGTTTTCAATGAGATATTCGTCTTCATCGTCATCGGCCCAAACCCCATTGATTGCGGCTAGTTCCCTCATCCTCATGATGTCACTTTCTAGTTGTATGATTTGATCGACTAGCTTGTCGACCACGGTGACTACTTCTTGCATAGTGGCATTTTGAGGGAAGGTCAATGGTACGCGCTCTTTAGGTGTTGCATTGGGATTGCGCAAGGTTGTTACCATGTTTTCTAGCTCCCATACTTGTCTATCTACACTCTTTGCCCATGCGATGAAGTCGGAAATGGTAGGGGAGATGGTAGAGTAGAGTCTTTCTTTCTCAATTGCATGAATTTCGTTTTCGGTGGGAGAAATGAGATGTGAGCAATCTAAGGTAGATTCATCACTTGTAATCACTAGAACTCCAAGAGGATTCTGAGTGTTGTTGGGCTTACCTTCTGGTGGAATTGGAAGTCGACCGTCTTCAATCATATCCTGAAGCACGTGTTTCAACTTGTAGCATTTTTCTGTGTCGTGCCCCTTGCCCCTATGGTATTCACGGAGGAATTTTCGTCCCGAATTTGGATTTCCTTTCGGGTTCGGGAGTAGGTCCAATGGGTTGGAGTTTGCCTTGCTTCACTAGCCTTTTTAGAGCATTGGAGTATGTATCCCCAAGGTTTGTGAACTTCCTCGGTGGGCTAGTTTTTTTTGGATGGCTCGAGAAGGTTAACTTCGTCGGTCTTGCCAGTAGAGCCGTATGAACGACTTGTGGACCCTTGGTATCCTCGACCTACCGTTTTGGACAAGAGTCCTTTGCGGATGTCATCTTCAATTCGTGTCCCTAAAACGGTTAAGTCTTTGAAAGTCTTTATGTTTTGATATCTCAAATGGTTGGCATATATGGGCTTGAGATTATCCACGAACTTTTCTACAAGAGTGGCCTCATCTGGGCGTTCTACTAGTTGAGTACTAGTCTTCCTCCACCTACTTAGAAAGTCGGTGAATCCTTCCTTGTCATTCTGGGTAAGAACCTCTAGAGTGCGCATATTAACTTGGATCTCGGCATTATCCGCGTATTGCTTTGAGAATTCGATCGCGGCGTCTTCCCAAGTAGCGACCTTTTTGTGGTCTAAAGTGTAGAACCATTGCTTTGGGATGGTGTCGAGAGATGAAGGAAAGATCCTTAAGAACATCTCGGGTTTGATGCCTTTGATAGACATGTAATCCTTGAAGGCACGGATGTGGTTCAAAGGGTTCTCATGTCCTTTAAACTTAGGGATATCCGTCATGCTAAAGTTAGTGGGCAATTTGGAATTGACGGCTTCATACTTACGATTATTCTCCCTGTAAATGTCATCCCCCTTAAGGTACATCAATTGCTCCTCTAGGTATTGGAGTCTTTTCTCAGCTGCGGTTGTTCCTAGGACGGGATTCTCATCTTTAGACTCGTCATCGGAAAATTGTAGTACTTCGCCTTTAATGGGAGGCAACTTTCCCTCTACATCAAAGATAGGGCCTTCGATGAGCTCGAGGCGGTCATAGGTTTGGTTTTGGGTAACTTGCATTTGGGCTAGCGCGGCTAGGATTCGATCATTACTTTCTTGAATTTGCTGGAGGTTCGTATCATCACTTGATCCGGGCATCTTGGAAACTGGATAAGAGATCGGCGACGAATCAAAACACGATCGACCTTTCTATCACACTTGCTAAAAGAGGAAAAATTTTGACTCGTGAAGTGGGTGTGTGCCACTTGTGTTGAGTGAGTTTTGAAGAAAGACAAGGTCTTTGAAAATGTGCGTCCTAGTCAACTGTAGTGTAGTTGTAGGAGTGGACTCGAAGTGAGGTTTGAAATGGGCTTGTGGCCCGAATTTTGACACGACAAACGGACAGAGTTTTGACCGGATTTTGTACTAATTAAAGGCCCTATTTCGAAATTCTTGATTGAAATTTGGGTTTTGATTTTTTTGAAAATTCGTCATGGTTTTGTTTAGAAGTGGTGATCACGTAGGGTTTACACATTTATACAGGCATTATAACGGGATGCTGAGTGCATTTAGAAGGGTTTTGGTTTAAAGGGTAGGTTGCCATACCGAACCATCAAACCCGAAGTCTGTGGAGAGGCTCGTGCCAAACAAGAGTAAGGCCGATTCCTAGTCCATTTCCTCAAGTAGTGAAGGCCCTTGATACAAACAAGAGTAAGCATCATGGTATGGATGACGTCAATCGCTATCCATCCTTAGGCCCAAATAAGAATTAGGACCGTTTAGACGGGACGATTGGTCGAAGGGGTTGGGTTGGGCCTAGGAAGGCCGAATTAAACGGTCTAGGAAGACCGAGTTATGAAAACCGACAATTGTCTTGTACAAACTTATTCCCTAACCTTGTTCAAGTTTCACCCTTGGCTACACGTAAGTGTATTTATCCCCAGCGGAGTCGCCAAACTGTGGACAGCGGGCCGCCCACGGGGGCGCTTGGTGAAGGGGCTCGAAAACAAGCGTTTGCATTTTGTATGGAGTCGCCACCAATTTTTATGGGAAATTGGAACCGTTCGAATACCTCGTGTCATGTCAAGACACAAAGTAGTGACATGAACACTAAGCAATCGTTACCCTTAGCATTCTATGTCTAGAATGACTCTCGTGGATGCCAATGAACACGGGTGCTCACGGAGATCTGGAGTAAGGGGTGAGGGTACGTATTAGGAAGCTCTTTTGATCGAACACCTAATCCCGCCCGCCTCGATAGCGGCCTCTACTAATGATTAGGGAAGTTATTCGTACTTGATATATCGTCGGCTATATGCATGCAATGCAACATCCAAGTTTTAATCCTAGCATGTGAAGATTAGACTAAGTCGGTTGACAAGTAGCTTATCATGTAATTGGGCCGAAGTAGGATTTAGTATTCAATTACATGTGAAAACATACAAATGATAAAAGAATACAATAACTATGAGTTACAATAATGAAAATTACATTAATTACATTGGATTAGGCGATTTATGTCGAAAGTACCTTTAAAACGGATGATTTGAGGAAAAGAAATAAGAGAATAAAAGGATAAAACACGACAGATCAGAAAGTGATAATACAGATACTAGTTGATTAATACGTAGCTAATTAAACTAGGTCAAGGCAGAAAAGGGGTTCAGGGACAGAATTCACCCTGGAACAGGCGCAGCAGACACTGCGCCCTTTGGAAGAGGCGCAGCGATTCTTTGCGTCTGTTTCAAGGGTGAGTTGAGTTAGTTTTAATCGCAAACCGTTAATGTTATTTGTTAATTTTAAGGATTGGTTTGATAATTGACTCGGATGAAAGTGATTAATGGATTATTTACATATGAATTAGGTCATAAAAACAGTAGAACATGGATGAGACGGATTTAAACGGATTAATTATGTGAAGGGTCGATGTTAATGAATGATTAATTAAACTAACTAACTAAACGAATTAATAAACTAAACATGATGAATTGATGACGAATTAGTGATGAACAATAAATAAACAGATGCAAATTTATCAACAACGAATCCCAGAAACTCAATATGAACGAATTGAACCTCTAAAACTCGAATTGAATTTAATGACGAAAACCCGCAAATATGAATTATAAGGGATTTAAGTCGGTTTTGAGGACTAATTAAGCATGAATGATGAATTATATACAACATACATATGATTTATAAATTACCGTGATGAAGAACAAAACAAAAGAAATAAATTTGATACGAATTACAGAGGACGGAGGAAGAAGAAAAGAAGCGAGGCTCGCGGCCTCACGAAGAGGCGCAGCAGTGCTGCGCTCCTTCAAGAGAGGCGCGATTCTTTGCGTCTTTTCTCGACGCCGTCTCTCGGAAATCCGCAAAAACAGGTTTTAAAGATGGTTTTAGAAATCGGTTTTAACGAGGTACTTTCGACATAAACCTTACAATTGTTATACAATAATTAAGATACAATAAATAAAGGGAATATACACCCTCAGACTTACATGTTGACGGAACGAGAAGAACTAAGAAGATCGATTAGTGATGCTCGACGCGAATGCAAGGAAAGAGTGCCCTCGAAAGAGGAAAACGATTTAACAAGATTGATTAATTAGATTGATTGAGTGTAGTGGTCAAATTGGTCGGTCATGCAACGGAGGTGGTACCGGAAGATCCGAGCTTACGTGGTCGGAAGTCCAAGCACGTAGGCGCCAATTAGTAAGAACGAAGTCTAGAATGCAAAGGGAGAAGAGAAGGGCGGACACTCGCGTGAGAAATATGAGGAACGAATGCTCCTATTTATACTAATCACGTGAAGGAATAGGGTTTCGGAGACTCTTTGGAAGTGAATCTCGGAAAGATATAAAAAAGATACGTAAATCATGCAAAGAAGGGCCTGGGAAGAGGCGCAGCAGCCACTGCGTCTCTTGGAAGAGGCGCAAAGACACTGCTTCTCCCTGTTCCCGGGAGGTTTCCTCTGTTTAAGAAAGATTTCCGTGTTTAAGTTATGGTAGGACGGATTTAATTCGATTATCTTTTGAATATTACGGGATATTGTTTGCCAAAAGATAAAATTTGATAAATATGGAATAGAAATATCCGGAACATTCCGAATATTCGACTCGGGATTTAACATTGCTATCGAGAAAATGGAGACGGTTTTTGACCCGGACTCCGAATGTACTCTAATTACTGCCAAAACGACCGTATCGGCACGTAGATGACAACTAAGAGGTTGACGTTAATATTTGAGCAATCACTTGACGATAATCTTACGAACTGTCACTAATCGTTCCGCGAATCAAACATGCGGCCCAATCATCACCGGGTGGTTTGCGAGGGGTGCAGAAACGAGGTGTCTACAGGAGGCAATTTCCGGAAGGAAATTTTAGAGCTTTCATGCTAGTCGCGCTCTATTAGTCCACCATACGAGCATTAGAGTGTGGCACAAGGCTGTAGGGAACACCATCATTGCAAGAAAAGACACCAACCATTTCACCAAACTCGATTTTGTTCTTCTTGAGTCGGCCTTGAACATTGGAAGGGAATTCACCAAGGCTTTCAACTCTCTAAGACTTTTGGTGGATAGATGGCTAAACATTGATTGTGGGAAGCAAGGCACTACCGTCATTGTGAATGGAGGTCTAGTCACTCTTTTGGCTAAATACTTTGATCCTAACTTCAACAAGGATAACAAGTATGAGGCAAAGAAGGGTGGTCATCTCATTGATATTGATACTATGATAAACAAGTACAAGTGGGTCTCTCATAATCCTCTTGACACCAAGTATGGGTGGCTCACCAGTGAGGCTAGATCTTTTACTTTGCCTTCGAAGATTTGTCGTTTAAGTGTCCACCGGACCAACTATCTCCTTCCCCTTTCAAAAGAGGCCGAATACATTATCCGACAACAAAAGGGTGAAATTGAAATGCCCTCCTCTTCCATTGTCACATCACCCTATCCTTTCAACTACCAAGAGTTCAAGCCCGAAGGTGTTGTAGCAAGCAAAGATTATGTGACTCTTCTTATGCAAGAGATGCACAAGCAAGCCTTCAAGGACCGGGAAGATACTTACTTAGCCCAATATCCACCCCTCCTTCACTTAGCTAGGCAAGGACTACTTGACCCTTCATGTCCTTTACCTAGCTGGGCGGATAGGGAGGTCTTCTTTCCGAGTGCATCTAGGGGTATTCCGGGTAATGATGAGGTTGTTGGTGATGCGGTTGATGCAGTTGTTGATGATAAAATTGATGAAGAAGCTAGTGAAGAAGGAGAAGAGGATGATGAGCAAAGTGAACAACAAAGTGAAGAGGGAAGTGGTGATAAGTCCACTTCTAGTGAGGAAGATGATGATAGTGATGATATGATGGAAGATTAGCAAACTATGGAGGCTCCTACCCTCTTGAGGTTTGTCTACTTCTCTCTTTGTTGTATTTTATTAATCTTGATCATTGTTGGAGTAGTCCTAGCACCATAGAGGACTAGCACCTCGGCCCCATTGAGGTGTTCTCATTTTATTGTTCCCACTTTTAAAAATCCAAAATGACAAATTTAGTTTCATGCATTGCATAGTGTGTGCATGAACTACACCCAACCTTAGGACATTAGCAATAATGTCTAACTCGGTTTGGGGAAGTACATACATACACAACGGGAGCTAATCTAAATTATCCTCTCCGTCATAAACAAAAACCATGCATCATGTAGTGTAGATTAGTGTAGCTTGCATTTAGTGTAGAAATCATGCATCATGTTTGCATAATTTCCCATCATTTTGGCCATTGAGGACAATGCCCATATTAGTGTGGGGATGGGGAATTCTAACTTAACTTTTATTCAAAAACCCATAAAAATTGAAAAATTTCAAAAAACCAAAAAAATTAAAAAATTGAAAAACCAAAAACAAGTTCATTTCCTTTGTATATATTGTCTTGTATATATTGTGTTTGTTTCATCCTTGTTCACTTTGATTGACTACGCCACATCCGAGACATGAGGATATTGAAGACCGCATGGTATGATCTTTCCAATCTCCTTTTTCCTCTTTATGTTAATGACTACGTGGCTTTATTTTGATTGATGCGGTATAACAATGTGAAATTAGGACTTGCATTTAGTTTATATGTCATATTAGTTGGTAGAATCACTTACATTAGGATGTATATAATAGTTGCATCATGGCATTTAGTTGCATTTAGATAAAATATTTTGAAAAAATGCCTAATTGAGAACTTTGACAAGAGCAACTAAGCCATTAAAAATACTTTTTCAACTTAAGACTTTGCCTACTAGAATGGTTGTAAAACACCCTAGATAGTGTCATACTAGTGTCTTTTGACCCATGACCCAAAGCCTAGTCAAGGGTTTGCATGTGAGTCACCTATCCAACCCCGTGATGCGATGTGGACTTGGTTAACTTGTCTAGGTGACCTTGATTGATCTTGTGGTACGGCAACCCAAAAATACTTTCTATTAATAAGTTTGAAGTGCTCATTTCAAAGATTTTGTATGTGGAAACGTTTTATTGCCAAGGAAACCTCAAATGTTATGAAATGTTGAAATATTGAGAATTTTACTTGTTTGGATGGAGGCGTACCACTTCGATGTGCTTTGGAGAGGGATCCATTGAATTGGGCCCCCACACGGTTGTGAATTCAACCGCCCAGACACAGAGTGACTATCACCCCGAAAAGTTATTGTCTAGAGGTTAACCGGTTGCCTAATAAGCGATTGGCGAAAGCAAAGGACATTAGCACGGAAGGGACAAACCCCATCTCTAATTTTTAAAATGTGAAAGTTGAATGAGGTCAAATTTTGAATACTAGTCATATCCACCCTTGTTTATAAAGATTTCAGCATTTCATTCCCAAAAAGCCCTTTTGTCAAGCCACTTTGTCGAGCTTGGGACGATCCATGACCTTTACTTTTGTAGAGAACTCGAGACTTGTCATGTCATATGCTACTAGCATCATGGGGATCATCATTCCATAACCATCCGATCGCTCTTGACGAAAGTATTTGGAAATTGAGGACAAAAGTAGTCTAGTTTAACACCATTTGGAGGTGATTTAGTGCCATCCTCTTAGCCTTAGTAATTTGTTGAACTAGTATTTGTGACGGAATATATGCTCTTAAATTTGTTCCCTTTTAGTTGCCTCCGCCACTTGATGAGGAAGTGGCTATTCCTTTTGTAGATGCATCCATTATTTGATTTTGTGTGCTTAAGTTTTGGATGTGTCGCCATTTTGGCAAGATCCACCTTGCCTTGCAAGAAGGCATCCTACCTCATGGTTGTCTTGTTGTGAGTTGAAGGAGCGGAGTGAGACCCGCTAAATGTCTCATATCGGCTATGTTATTAGGTTAGTTTAAATAATGGTCCTAGTCTTTGTCACCTCTTTACTCGGGACGAGCAAAGGTTCGGTTTGGGGATATTTGATCTGACCATAATTAGCGCACATTTAGTCAGCGAATTAGTCTTGTTCCCATGCTTTTTAGTGCATATTTGGGTCATTTATTGTCTTTAGTTCTTTGTTTTGGATATTCTTTGAGGTTTTGTGTCCTTGGTAGGAAAGGAGTGCAAACCTTGCATTTTCATGGCAAAATGAGACTAAATTGATTGAATCAAATGACCAAGCATCAAGGAGAGACAAGATTAGAAGGCCTTTGTAGATATTATAGTAGTTGGGCAATGATGAGGAAAGATCCTTGCATCCCCAAGGAAATCCCCAAGGATTTTATGAAGAAAAGGGAAGAAAAGAAGAAGAAACACGGCTGAGCAGCAATCCGCCCGTCTTCCCCTGAAGACGCCCGTCCCCAGGACCACAATCCGTGCGTCTTCCATCAAAGACGCCCGGGCAGCAGCACCTAAAAGACGCCCGTCTTCTCTCAAAGACGCCCGGGCAGAGACTCCTGAATCCGGCCGTCCCGTGCCTAAGACGCATGGATTCCAAGACAGCGCAAATCCGTTTCTTCAAGCTTCAAGAAAGATGCCCTTCCTTCAGAAAATACCGGCGTTTCCCTAAGTAGGGACTTAATCGTCATTTAAGCCCTTAGTTAACCCTAATGCATCCACCTAATTTCCACTATAAATACCCCATTAGTCTAATTAGAAGAGCATGTTCTTCTTATCAATTCTTAGAGTAGTTAATATCAATCAAATCTTTCTTTAGTTTTGTAATCAACAATTAATCAAGTTTTAATACAAGTTTTATTTCCTTAATCTCTCTTTTGTTCATCCTTTATTTTGGGTAATTGAAGATTATTTGGGTTATTATTGGGAGATTGACAACCTCTCAATCAAGCATCAAGTACTTCTTGTATTCTTGCTTTATTATTGGAATCATTAGTAGGTATAATTCTCTTAATCCCTTTTTAATTATTGCTAATTACTTTCATTTGTTCATCATGTTTCACTTTGTTGGTATGATTGACAACCTTGCTAGCATGTTCAACATGATAATGAGTGAGTAGTTCCATAGCTAGAGTTAATGGGTAATTAGGGGAAACCAACATGGGAAATGATTCATGCTTAAATTAATATGCTTTCATGGTTTATTTGCTTGCTTGTTTTGATCTCAACTCATGCACATGTTATGTTTGATAAAATGTGAGCCTATGAATCCTTGCATTTTTTACCCATCACCTATCTTTTCAATGAGACTTGTAAGACATAAACCAACTCGAGTCTCATTAGACCATGCATGTTGTTGAGTAAGGAAGATTAAGTCGACTTGTAGGTGTTGTACAATCTAATCGATTCGGCTCCGGGACCCAAACTTTCCTAGGATTGTAAGATATAACCCAACTCAATCCATCACAACAATAATTGCTTGCTTATAATTTGAGAACATGTTTGTATGATCAATTCCCATGAATCCCCTATGACCCCATGACACCCTAGTGCTTTTTATCAATTGTTTACAACCCTTTCAATTCATCTTGCTTATTTACTTTCATTGTTATTTAGTTTAGTGACCTTCTACATCAACCCAAATTGTGACACCCCTAAGACATCACTAGTTTCAATAGAAATCTCATCTCAATTCCCGTCCCTTGGGATCCGACCTTTACTTGCCTCTTTACTAATTGTAGAGTTGTTTGTGAAGTTATAAATTGTGTTTTGGTCTAGGTGCTTCCAACGACAATTGTTCCGAAAAATAGAATATAACATCCGAAAATAGTCCCGACCAACCTTCCTCCTTGATCTTACCCAGCCTGGCTAAAAGGTCAGCCATACCAAACCTGGCAAGGCGAGTTGATGACCTGGTGGCTACAACATGAAATACTATATTAGCAATATAAACCAAATATTATCAGGAAGCCAAAGTAAAAAGAAAAGAAAAACTAAGATAGACTTACTGCCTGAGGTAGTGGCACTAACAGCCCCAGAAGGTTTAGCCGCCCTGGCGGAACCGTCAGCCTTTAAGCAGCGAGGAAGTTGAGCAACCCCACAACAAAGAGGCCAAGACCTCTCCAAAGGAGGAATAGCAAGGAAAGCATAAATATTGGGAGTGGGATACTCAGTTTCAGTAACCCAATCATCAACTGCACACGGCAAAGAGAAAAATTAAAAGACTCACCAGCAACGCAAGCATCATGATTTAAATATGCCAGATCAGGACCCACAGAATTGGTCCTGACAAACATGTACCCAGCAGCCCAGCCTTTATCATGGCCGCTGTCCAGGTTGCTCAAAAGAGGCGTAGTAGAAGCCCTGACCTTAAAACTTATACGGCCAGGACTATTTGTTTTAACGGCATAACAAGCCTTCAAATCGTCAAGAGAAAAAGAAATATTGTGTTTTTTACTGAGATTCTCAATAGAACACACAACCTTCCACACCATAGGCATCAACTGATAAGATGGAACACCGATCTCCTTAATAACCTCAACCATAAGAGGAGAAAAAGGAAGCTTACAACCTGCCCTAAAAGCCCAGTCATGAATACAGAACCAGCCAGGACAAGCCCAGTCGGCCCTGATAGGAGAATTCTTAGGGATCCAGACTTCAGCATCAGCAGGGATGATCCCCTTATCCTTCAAAATCTTCTCAAACTCAGGCTTAAAACGGTTTGCAAGAGACTGGTCCTCATTTAAAGCATTCGTAGGCTTGAATTAAAAATCACCATGGAATATTGAGATCATCTCCAATGGAGAATCACTCGGTTTACTGATCGTGGAAGATGGAGGAGTAGAAGAAGTAGGCAGATTTTCAGAAGAAGTTTCCTCAGGATTCCGAGGAGGAGGGGTTGCAGGAACCGCTGCCCTGGTAGACTTCTTTTTTGCATCCATTATTTGAAAGATTATGAAGAATTGATTGAAGATCAAAGAAGTTGGGAATTAAGAGAACTGAAGAGAAAGATTATTAAGAAGAGAAATAAGAAGAATTGCTTTGGTGAGTTCAACTTAATGAAGCACGCAGGTATTAATAGTGGAGAAGATTAGGGTTTCAACCGCAAAGGAAGTGGATAATCATTAAGGAAGTTGTAGTAAATCTTACACACGTCAAAAACTGAAGTAAAGTAGCCGTTACAGGAAACTGACTGAGCATAACTTAACCGTTGGGTAATCTTCCTAAAAATAAAGTTATCTCCTCATTTTTTCATTTTGGCACGCTGCAAATAAGGAGATACGGGGCAATTGTTAGGCCTGGAAATCCGCAGACCTTCCTGATCAGTATCTCATCTAAACCTAACTGCCAGGCCGTCAGGGTTTCAGGCTATCAAGACACACGAAGATTGGCGCCAGGCCATGGAGAGGACAACGGTCAAAATATCAGGACGATATTGGACCATAAACGCGTATTATAAAGGATTATATACGCAGCATTGATTGAGAAGATCTCGCAGTAAATGCAGTAATTAAGGGAGCAATATTTAGCCATTATTACAGGCAATAATGGAGAATAATCCGCATTCAATAGCATATCAGGCAGTCGTTCAAGATTAGAGCTTATATAAGGAACACTTTGAAGACATTTGAAGGGGACAATCGCACACACACAAGAAGAAGCATACACTTACATACGCAATACATAGAGAAATATAAGCATTGTTATTGTCATACAATTATTCTCCCAAATTACATAGTGAAATCCTCTCCTGGCTTGGTGCCCGTGGTTTTTTCCCATTCAAGGGTTTTCCACGTACAAAACTTTTTGTTTCATTGTCGTTATTGTTATTTACAGCTTTATATTTGACCCTGGCGACCTGACTAATAGACCATCTAGAGCTAGTTAACCTTACACAACTATACCCTGACCTGATTTCGCTTTGCGCAAAATCCACACAAAACAGAAGGATATTTGTTTTGATTTTTTATGAAGAGATCGAATCAATGGGATATTTGCTATCGCTCGACCTATAACGATAACAATGGGGGAATTACTCAAAAACTCGTCAAGTAATTCAACTCAAACTTTGGAGCACATCCTTAGTTCAAGGCAAGACTCGAAATCATCGATCTTTGAAAAGATTGAAACAACAAGTTTCTCTCTCTAAAGGGGTTTTTCTTAAACTTTTGATGGTTACAAATGAGGGAGGCTTGGTCCTTAAATAGGACAAAATGCTTTGGCCTCCAAGAATGCATTTAATGCTATTTTGTGAGTTCTAGGATGATTGAAGCATAGAACTCACAAAATAGACCAATTTTTCAACTCTTATTTAAACTTGTTTGAAAATGCTAAAAACTAAATTGGAATTCTTCCCCCTTGCTTGGGGCCGCCACCTTCCTTGTTCCCACATAGGTTTAAAGTTCCCACGGGTCTCAAGTCTCAATTGCACAAATTTCCTTTCCTTTAATTGAGCCCGCCCATATTTTGTGTGTGAATAATGCATTACTTGGGCTTGGTTTTGCTTGGTCCTCTAAATTGAGCACAACCTCTTCCATGGGGTCCATATTCGCATCAGAATTTGTATGGTAACAGGGATAGTATGGTGAATCTCGCTCTCTTCCTCGCAAGGTACAAACTCGAAACACTCCCAATCAACCTCGCAAGGAAGATTAAAAGACTAAACTTGCAAGCCTAATCAAACAAAGTTCACAATGGAAACTTCTATTAAAATTCTCGATATCACATCCTAAGCTAGATCATACACGCCCCCTATTTATACTCCTACTTTGCTTGACTAATAAACTATCTTTCCTAATCCTACTTGATGTCACAAATCTGACTCGAGATCTAATTCCTTAGCTTGCATATCAAGCTCTCTACTCTTTTCCTAAACTAACTAGGAAAGTTCTTAAAATACTAACAATTAAAATACAACCAGATTTGAAATAAGCTAATTAAACTAGAACTAGGATATAACAAGTTTTCCTAACTTGACTAGAATTCTAACCTTTCCTAATCTTATTCGAAAGTAAATAAAATAAATTAAAACTAACTCCACATGGTTTAGGAAACCGTGTCTCCACAGCTTCGACTCGGAATCCGTGTTACTTGCTTGCCAAGTAATCCAGTTCCATTGCTTGCTCACCAAGTAACCCGTGTATCTTGCTCTTTCCGAGTATGCTCATGCATCATACTCCCCTTCTTCAAAAAAGAATCGACCCGGTCCTTGGACCATCGACCTCCCGGGTCAAATATGAATCTTACAAATCTGAACGAAAGATTGTTGATATGGAATAGTGATTCACTCGAACCGTCTTTTAGCTCATCATCCTCGATGAAAACTTCAAGCTCATTCATCTTGTTCAATTTCACACTCCTCTCGTGCCCTACCAATTTGTGCTTTCCATCCCTACTCCCTCCGTGCACAAGTCTTGATAGCTTACTACGTATCTCATTAGTGAACAAATAATACAAAAAAGATGAACCCATCATAGTCGCAATATCCTTTTCTGTTTGAAAATCAACCAAGTAACAATTGGATTGATCTTGAAATTTAATAGGATAATTTGTATTCTTGCTAAATTCAGATTTTAACTCGAACTCTTGTTCATTGATGAACAAATAAATCGAACACGAGGATTCTGACATAGGTGCTGCACATTCGACCAAACAAGAATTTGATTGATCTTGAAACTTAACAGAACAGACCGTGTTCTTGTAGACCTCAGGAATTAAATTGAAGTCATAGCTATAATTGATTGGACAACTTGGTTCCTTGACAATTGTAACAACCGCTTCCTCATCTCTATAATCATCAAAGATAGGTGGTAAATCAAGATTGAAGAAAGGTGATGAAAGAATCACCTTCATTTAATAGCTCGATAATATAAGTGAAAATCTCGTCTCCATATGCTTCATCATTCGGAATCTGATAGACTTTTGGACTGCTCGTTAGGTCAACGTCAGACGTCTCTACAATCTGACAGTCGTCTGGACTGTTCCGTAGCCTCTCCATCCTTTTCTGCTTCTTCTTCGTGAGCAACTTTAGAAGATTCAATGTTTTTCACTTCTTCTTTCGCTTCACAAGATTGATTAAGTTCATGCTCCCACTTCTCGTATTTGGATGCAAGATGGTAAATTGTCCTTGTTACATCCTCTCATAACAATGCGTGTTGATAATCCTCCAACACCTTTAATGCTCATTTGAGTTTCTTCAAACCCATGATCTATAGAGAAATAAGGGGGTAGGCTTTTATTTTGAGTTAGACTCATCAAGCTTGATTCCAGGGTTGTTGATCCCAAGCATGTTGGGTTGCTAAGTCAGGATTCTATGCAAATAGAACCCTGAAAAGAAGCAAATTCTGCTCCCAACGGCCTGCTTCTTGAAGCCACTTCCAGAAGCCTGCTTCCTAGAGCCTCTTTCAGGTGCCTGCTCCTGACGCCTGCATTCAAGCCCTAGCGTGAAGTTTCTTGGTGGAGTTCTTGCAGGGTTAAAATCCTTCTGGATTCCTGGTTCCGTACCTTCTAGGCTGCTGATTTCAGGCTCCTAAATCATAATAATTCCTAGGACAATAATGTGTGATGCATAATAGAAGAGCTCAAGGACGGATGACATCATGTGGTCCTTCCTTTTGTCCCCTAAAGCTGCTGCCACAATTAAGGAGCATCAACAATCTTATGCAAGCTCCCAAGGACGTCCTTTTCAAGTCATGTGACTAGTTTTTTCAAGTCATGTGACTAGTTTTAGGATGTTAATTTTACAGCTTGTTATTTTGTCATGTTCTTCTTTTAATTGTAGCCATAGGATGTAATTTTAGATGAAAGGCCAAGAAGTAATGTGAGACTCTATATAAGGAACTCACACCCCCATGTAATATTCATATTTTGATGAATTAAAATTTTTTGTGTCAAACACAAAATTTAGGGTTTGCCTAAGGGCTGCTCTCGTCCAACCAATAGTGGCGATGCCTTTCTTAGTTGCTAGATTAAGGGAGGTTAACCTGTGTAAGGCTGTGGTTAAGCTCTCCTAATCGCTAGGGCTGGAGGTTAACCTGTGAATAGACTATGGATAATTGACCTACGTTTGTTATTAAGGGTAGTTTAGTTCTGTGCCAGCCTGTGAGCTAAGCTAAACCTGTTGTCAAGGTTAAGATCTAAGCCTATGCTAGGCTTTGGCTTAGTTCTTAATCATATCCAGCTTAAATTAGGGAGTTGAACTTGTAGTTTAGCTCTACTAATCAAGTAGGTTGTGGATGGTACCATGTGGAAACAGTTGGTACCTCGTTCACAATCATATCTTTCAGGTTTTCTTAGGTTAGTTTTCGCGAATATATGCTCTTAATTTCGTTGTTTTTAATGGATTTGAAAAAGGGAGAAGTTATTTTTAAGGCTGCCATTTTGTTGCACATCCCATGCTCCTTGCATTCATGAGGACCCCGGGTGTTTACACTCCATGATCTCATTCCTCCCAAGACAGATCTATTGAGAAATAAATCTAAACTTGGCCCTGATACCAATTTGATGTAAAATTATGTAAACAAACAAGATTGAATAGTAGGACTGTAATACCCCCATTTATCTAAGAGCCTTTACTAGACCTTCCTGGATAAGTGAGACTATTACCATCTCGGAATGTCTGAGGTAGTGAATAAAAGAATTTAGCAAACCAAGGCAATTTAAATAAATTAAACTCAAATGTCTTATACATATTTTTTTCTTCTCAAAATAAATACAATACAATCTTGCAGCGGAATTAAAATACTAATTCTGTAAATATAAAACCAAGTTAGCTAATAGTCTAGGTCGGTCTCGCCAAACTCCTCACGCCTCCCAAAGCTCATAGCTAGCTAGTCTCAAGTACCTGTCAAGTCTGCTCCCCAGTTACGGTTCATCACAGGTCCTCACGAATACACCGTCAACCACGAGGTTGAGTAGGGACTAAACAAATAACAGTATTAACGACATAAATAAAGACAGTAGTGTTAAAGGCAACAGTAATAAAACCAGCTCATCAGTTATTAAAATCACATGTTACGGTTGCACCCATAACATTTGTCCATCCACAACATACCCAATCCACTCATCCAAACTCCGTCTTAATGCTTCCTCAGCTCCGAATGTGCACATCTCCCTAGTAGTGAGCCTACTAGAGAAGAGACTCTAAGGGGCGGCCAGTGATCAACTGACGCCACAAAGACTAGCGGTTGCTCAGACCGGTCCCTTCAAATAATAACCAAGGACAATCGGTATATCGGTCCCTTCAAATAATAACTCACAAGGACTAGCGGTATATCGGTCCCTTCAGTCCACTAACAAACAAGGACAAGCAGTTTGGTCCCTTAAAATAAAATCACCATCACCGACTCAACAACATCCAAATTCTCATCACACTCATAATAACTCCAACATCATAATCTCAACTCCATATAATTGCAATCATAATATTCCAAGAACAATATATTCACAAACAATTACAATTGCACAATTAAATAGTTGAGTAGGATAATCCCTACCTTTTAGCAAATCCGTGCACACAAGCCAATTAGTAAGAATCTTCTACAAAGTCGAATCCTACATTTATAACATATATGAATTAATAACTTAATTAACTAATAATTATTTAATTATTAATTTCATTGGCTAGTCAACATTATTATACTAAAATTAGAATCCACTACTAATGACTACCCATTAAAATAATGAAAACCCACTACGTACGATTACCATCACTATATGATGACATGAATCAACTTACGTATCACGCATTGCGCATCAACTCCGAACCCGACTCACGCTAACACCAATACCTACAACCACCTCGCCTACAACACACACACATATCCGCTCACAGTGCCATAAGCTAAGATCCACTCGTACTAACACCACAATCAACGGGTTCATGAATCATCTCCCTAAACTTTAGCTTACACCCCACACCCCACGCCTAACTAACAACCACCACAAAAAACCCGTCACGCCCATTCTGCCGTTCCGAGTATAAACGCTACAGGCTTTGCCTTCCCTCTTGTGTGCTAACCAACCCGACTAGTCCCTCGAACCCACACAACCAGCATGGCAGCAACCCCTCCCCTATGCGGACCCAAAACAGATCATTGAACACGGCGTTTCCGAAACGCAAACGAATCAGACCGAGACCACTACTAACAGTTTGCCCATGAAAATGGTAATCCATTATACAAAACCCGCATCATAACTCAGCGTATGCAATACACACGGCCTTCACCGAAAACCACACAAAACAGAGCAACCCACTGCTCCCATGTACTCAACCCAAACTGACCATGTAACAACCAAAAAGACTACCCATACTATGACATGACCTAAAACTCGGAACCTGACTTGTCCTATAACGCACGTAACACGACAGCAAAATTCTCGCCGTAAAGATGCGGTAAAATTTAAGTAAACTTGTACCGCTCCTACACTATAAGCAACTCAAAGGTCCCATAAATTGATCGTTAATCGACCCGACACAACTCCTAGGACACTCATGTACTACCCATCGAATTAGACACATGAATGCTTTTTTACTTAGATTGACATACTACCCTTTGTTGTATAAATGAAAACGGATTATTACCTTGAGGTCCTATTGGTACGTTGACGAGAACATGATGGCGTCAAGCGACAGTAATCTGGCGTCCCTGTGGTGAAGATGGAGAGAGACGAGATGTTGAGGCAGTGTTGAGTTACCAAGGTTTAGGGTTGAGTCTTTGTTTATGAGAGGGAGGTGTCGAGAGAATAGTATTATGTAGATGTGGGTTTCTTTTTATTAAATCAATGCTACCTCTATTGCTATTTATTTATATTTGTTTATTATTATTATGATTATTATTATTATATTAGCGTTATTATATTATTATTAGTTATTCAATACATAATTAATATATATATAATGTATACTAATGTTACCAATTTAATATACATGGGTATCTTCCTGTCTTATAATACATCATTTTATATTCTATTACCAAGTAATAATTTTAATAAGGTTTATAAATAATTTCTCAAATAACCAAAATACGGGGTATTAGAGTCTTCCCTCCTTAAAATTAACTTCGTCCTCGAAGTTCGAGCATACTATCAACTATTCAAAACCGACATCATGCAAGTCATCAAAATTCTATCGTTACTAACCCATACTATAACATTACTTACGCATATCACCGAACTATATATATTATTAACTTCAATAGTATTACATTCTACCTCCCTTAAAACAAACTTCGTCCCGAATTTTCCCATCCATCTCGACACCAATATAATCCCAACTACTAACAGGTCCCAGGTTTGTGGTTCTTATTGCTACCATCCAAAATACTCACAGGCTGCATGCTCTTATCTAATACTCTCTCCCCACACACTCAAATACCAACTTCACAAATACTTTATACCATATTCACATGTCCATCCAAATGCTACAACAGAATTCACCACGCTTTAACATTATCCACTTAAGACAACCAAATAACAAATACCAACCATCCAAAATTCTAGACTCCGGCATAAAACAAACTAAGCTTATTAGGTATAATTCCCTTCCACTCATTTATAGCATATTCCCTCTCACCACATTTAACTCTCTTAAACCCTTTTCCTTACATTCACTGTATCCACCTCACTAACTGACCATATATCAAGCTAATAAATAACTAAAACGAAAACTCCATGGCAATAACACTCATTATATCTCATGACTTACCTTTTATCGCACTAATCCTCAATATCACTTCACAACTCATTAATTCAATCCTTAAGGTACAAGATTACTCGCTAAAATAAAGGAAATACTCGTCCTCTACAAGTGTTAATTATTTTACCACAAATCTCGGCGATACACGACCTAAACACAAACTCACGGCCTAACCGTGATTTCTATTTCCACTAATCATAAAAATTATCACATTATAGAAAAATAACTACAACTACACATGATTTCAGGGTATCACAGTCCGCATATCACTAGACATGAATTATTATCTACTTTCACACATTATAAGCATCCAACATCCATGGCATCCAATAAATTATACTAACATGTTTCTATAAATATATAACTTCAATTGAAACCAAAACATCCTGAAGATGATTCATACACTAATCAGACTATGAAAAATTCACAACACAACCATATATCACACGGCCCTAAGGCACCTTTTCAAGGTCACACATTATACTTACCTCAACCCCGCATCCTGCAATAAGTTAGAAAAAAATTTCTAACTTAAAACATCCATAGACCCATATTTAATCAACATTCTTTTAATTTACCCATCTCTCGTTATCCTTCTCCAAGGTGTCCGGTTCAAAACTGAGAGGGCCATGGTACAAATTAAGGGATCCTTCTTAACCGCACCAAGAGGGGCTCCTAACAGTTTCTACCCAGGGTTCAATTTATTAGACACATCCTAAGTTCATTATTATTCATTGGTTTAGGCATGAGGATCGTTTGCTCTGATACCACTTTGTAACACCTCCATTTATCTAAGAGCCTTTACTAAACCTTCCTGAATAAGTGAGACTGTTACCATCTCGGAATGTCCGAGGTAGTGAATAAAAGAGTTTAGCAAACTAAGGCAATTTAAATAAATTAAACTCAAATGTCTTATACATATTTTTTCTTCTCAACATAAATAAAATACAATTTTGCAGCGGAATTAAAATACTAATTCTGTAAATATAAAACCAAGTGAGCTAATAGTCTAGGTCGGTCTCGCCAAACTCCTCACGCCTCCCAAAGCTCCTAGCCAGCTAGTCTCAAGTACCTGTCAAGTCTGCTCCCCAGTTACGGTTCATCACAGGTCTTCACGAATACACTGTCAACCACGAGGTTGAGTAGGGACTAAACAAATAACAGTATTAACGACATAAATAAAGATAGTAGTGTTAAAGGCAACAGTAATAAAACCAGCTCATCAGTTATTAAAATCACATGTTACGGTTGCACCCATAACATTTGTCCATCCACAACATACCCAATCAACTCATCCAAACTCCATCTTAACGCTTCCTCAGCTCCGAATGTGCACATCTCCCTAGTAGTGAGCCTACTAGAGAAGAGACTCTAAGGGGCGGCCAGTGATCAACTGACGCCACAAAGACTAGCGGTTGCTCAGACCGGTCCCTTCAAATAATAACCAAGGACAATCGGTATATCGGTCCCTTCAAATAATAACTCACAAGGACTAGCGGTATATCGGTCCCTTCAGTCCACTAACAAACAAAGACTAGCAGTTTGGTCCCTTAAAATAAAATCACCATCACCGACTCAACAAGATCCAAATTCTCATCACACTCATAATAACTCTAACATCATAATCTCAACTCCATATAATTGCAATCATAATATTCCAAGAACAATATATTCACAAACAATTACAATTGCACAATTAAATAGTTGAGTAGGATAATCCCTACCTTTTAGCAAATCTGTGCACACAAGCCAATTAGTAATAATCTTCTACAAAGTCGGATCCTACATTTATAACATATATAAATTAATAACTTAATTAGCTAATAATTATTGTAATACCCGCCGTTTTAGGGACCCGTGCGTTGACCGACGTTGACCGACCTTAGTGACGTATCTTGACCTTTGGGGAAACCTTATGAGCTTTGTCTTGTGACTTGGTGAGTCTTGGGTGTGGTACTCGATCTAGTCGAGGCTACTCGATCGAGTAGCTTGGAGGCTCGATCGAGTAGGTGCCACTCGATCGAGTAAGTTAGTTACTCGATCGAGTACCGTCTTTACAGCGAGGATTTATATATCGTGTTTTGAGAAACCTCAAATCATTTTCGCTCTCGTCCCTAAACCTAGATGTCGTCTCTCCTTCTTCCCTTCACCATAGCCTCTTCCATGGGAGCCTTTAAGGATGCTTGTGCCGTAGGGATGGGTTGCTTGTGTCGGGTAGCGGTCTTGACACCGGAATGTTATGCGTAGGTATGTCATCATCATCATCATCATTATCGTTGTTGGTTTCAGTTAGGGTCGTAGAGGTTGTGATAGATGATTGTACTGTTTTTATAGGTGTGTTACGTGGTTGTTTGACATCTTGTGATCGGAAGTGTAGTCGTTGCGGTGCGCTAAATGTAGCTTCGCCTACTCAGTACTGTTGATTGTCTAGAGTGTCTTTGATGTGGTTTGATTGCTGTGGTGTCGGTGTGGTTGTTTGATTGTGATAGTTGGTTGTTGTTACGTTGTTTCGTTATCGTTGTTGTGGTACAGCTGATTGTGTTTGTTTGTCTCTGGTTCTCGAGGTGCGTCCTCGGCTGAGTGGAGTCACTTGCGGGAGTGTCTTCACGCCCTAGTTTCGCCCTCCGTGGAACTCGCCACGGGAGGGGATGTGCACATTAATGGCAGGGCTGGTCCAGTGGACAGTCGGTGACGATGATTGATTGGTGGAGATGTGGCTGGTGTGTGTGATGTTGTGTCTGCATTGTTATGTTAGTGGTTGGTATGTCTATTTAGTTACTGACCTTGTGTGGCTTTGTCTTCTTGTTTGTTTCTGTTGTGTCTGCCGTGATCCCTTTGGTCGTACTATATCTTTTCGGTAACTTGTCGTTAGGAGCACCTAGACCAAAACACAATTTATAGCTTCACCAACAACTCTACAATTAGTAAAGAGGCAAGTAAAGGTCGGATCCCAAGGGACGGGAATTGAGATGAGATTTCTATTGCAACTAGCGGTGTCCTAGGGGTGTCACAATTGGGGTTGATGTAGAAGATCACTAAACTAAATAGCAATAAAAGTAAACAAGCAAGATGAATTAAAAGGGTTGTAAACAATTGATAAAAAGCACTAGGGTATCATAGGGTCATAGGGGATTCATGGGAATTGATCATACAAACATGTTCTCAAATTATAAGCAAGCAATTATTGTTGTGATGGATTGAGTTGGGTTATATCTTATAATCCTAGGAAAGTTTGGGTCTCAGAGCCGAATCGATTAGATTGTACAACACCTACAAGTCGACTTAATCTTCCCTACTCAACAACATGCATGGTCTAATGAGACTCGAGTTGGTTTATGTCTTACAAGTCTCATTGAAAAGATAGGTAAAAGATGCAAGGATTCATAGGCTCGCATTTCATCTAACATAACATGTGCATGAGTTGAGATCATAACAAGCAAGCAAATAAACCATGAAAGCATATTAATTTAAGCATGAATCATTCCCCATGTTGGTTTCCCCTAATTACCCATTAACCCTAGCTAAGTGACTACTCACTCATTATCATGTTGAACATGCTAGCAAGGTTGTCAATCATACCAACAAAGTGAAACATGATGAATAAATGAAAGTAATTAACAATAATTAAAAAGGGATTAAGAGAATTATACCTACTAATGGTTCCAATAATAAAGCAAAGAATAAAAGAAGTACTTGATGCTTGATTGAGAGGTTGTCAATCTCCCAATAATAACCCAAATAATCTTCAATTACCCAAAACAAAGGATGAACAAAAGAGAGATTAAGGAAATAAAACTTGTATTAAAACTTGATTAATTGTTGATTACAATATTAAAGAGAGATTTGATTGATATTAACTACCCTAAAGATTGCTAAGAAGAACATGCTCTTCTAATTAGACTAATGGGGTATTTATAGTGGAGATTAGGTGTAGGAATTAGGGTTAACTAAGGGCTTAAATGACGATTAAGTCCCTACTTAAGGAAACGCCGGTATTTTTGGAAGGATGGGCATCTTTCTTGAAGCTTTGAAGAAACGAAATTGTCTGCCTGGGAATCCATGCGTCTTTAGCACGGGACGGCCGGATTCGTGGGTCTCTGCCCGGGCGTCTTGGGGAGAAGACGGGCGTCTTCAGGTGTTGCTGCCCGGGCGTTTTGGAGAGAAGACGCACGGATTGTGAAGGTGTAGGACGGGCGTCTTCAGGACAATCCGCACGGATTGCTGGACAGTCTCATTTCTTCTTCTTTTCTTCCCTTTTCTTCATAAAATCCTTGGGGATTTCCTCGGGGATACAAGGATCTTTTCTCATCATTGCCCATCTACTATAGTATGTACAAAGGCCTTCTAATCTTGTCTCTCCTTGATGCTTGGTCATTGAATTCAATCAATTTAGTCTTGTTTTGCCATGAAAATGCAAGGGTTGCACTCCTTTCCTACCAAGGACACAAAACCTCAAAGAATATGCAAAACAAAGAACTAAAGACAATAAATGACCCAAATATGCACTAAAAAGCATGGGAACAAGGCTAATTCGGGGACTAAATATGCTCTAATTATGGTCACATCAAATATCCCCAAACCGAACCTTTGCTCGTCCCGAGTAAAGAGGTGACAAAGACTAGGACCATTATTTAAACTAACCTAATAATATAGCCGATATGAGACAATTAGTGGGTCTCACCCCGCCCCTTCAACTCACAACAAGACAACCATGAGGTAGGATGCCTTCTTGCAAGG
This sequence comes from Silene latifolia, assembly GCF_048544455.1. Taxonomy (NCBI): domain Eukaryota; kingdom Viridiplantae; phylum Streptophyta; class Magnoliopsida; order Caryophyllales; family Caryophyllaceae; genus Silene; species Silene latifolia. The sequence goes on from NW_027413123.1 coordinate 2,217,963, forward strand.
CAAGGTGGGTCTTGCCAAAATGGCGACACATCCAAACATTAAAGCACACAAAACAAGTAATGGATGCATCTACAAAAGAATAGCCAATTTCCTCATCTAAGTGGCAGAAATTATCTACAAGGGAAAGAATTCAAGGATACACACTCCTTCATAGATATGGTTTCTACAAACTACTAAGCCTAGAAGGATACCAATAAATCACCTTCAAGTTGTGTCAAGCTAGGGTACCTTTATCCTCAATCGTTAAATGCTTTTGTCAAGAGTATACTCCCTATGGTGTTAGAAACACTGGAGGATCGCGGAATTCCCCCTCTTGCCTAGACAAGAAGAAGGGTCGTCCCCTCTCAACCATGCACAAAAATGGATACGGTGGATAAAGGGATCAATAGATATTTGAGTTTCACTTTGGGAGTTTGCTTTCATTTTTGTTTGTCCCCCAATTTTTTTTTGGCATATAACATTTGAGAACACTTTCTTGCCATTTCTTTTTGATTTTCGGCAATTCAACACTTGACAACTTTCTTTTCATTTCTTTTGAACATTTTCAAAGTCACCCCATATGTTAGTGAGGGTGGCTTAAATTTGAAGTTTTAGGAATTCTATTTTTGCTCCTCTTTTCATTTGATGCATTTTTTTGCAAACTTTCTTTCACTTTTCATTTCATTGAACTCAAATCAATTTCTTTTTGTGCCCATTCCCTTTGATGACAAAAATATGGTAGAACATGGATGATGGATGGATGGATGCATGGTTTCAAGGGTCACCTTGGAATAAACGGTAGCCAAGGAGTTTATCACACCACAAGGTACTCTTGACTAGGCCTTAAACCATGGGTCAAAGGATACTAGCATGACACATCCTAGGGTGTTTTACAAGTATTCTAACAAGCAAAGTCTTAAGAAGAAAAAGCATCTACTAGGGCCTATATACACTTGTCAAGCTTCCTAAGTAGACGGTTTCGCAAAATTTTTCTAACATGCAACTACATGCCATGATGCAACTAGCATATATACATCCTAATGCAAATGATTCTACCAACTAATATGACATATAAACTAAATGCAAGTCCTAAGTTCACACTGTTATACCGCATCAATCAAAATAAAGCCACATAGTCATTAACATAAAGAGGAAAAAGGAGATTGGAAAGATCATACCATGCGGTCTTCAATATCCTCATGTCTCGGATGTGGCGTAGTCGATCAATGTGAATAAGGGTAAAACAAACACAATATATACAATAATATATACATGACTACACTATAAAGGAAATGAACATGTTTTTGCTTTTTGAATTTTTCAAATTTTTATGGTTTTTTTGAAATTTTCAATTTTTTTGTATTTTTGAATAAAATTTAAGTTAGAATTCCCCATCCCCACACTAATATGGGCATTGTCCTCAATGGCCAAAATGATGGGAAATCAAGCAAGCATGATGCATGAATTCTACACTAAAAGCAAGCTACACTAATCTACACTACATGATGCATGGGTTTTTTGTTTATGACGGAGAGGATAATTTAGATTACCTCCCGTTGTGTATGTATGTACTTCCCCAAACCGAGTTAGACATTATTTCTAATGTCCTAAGGTTGGGTGTAGTTCATGCACACACGATGCAATGCATGAAACTAAATTTGTCATTTTGGATTTTCAAAAGGTGGGAACAATAAAATAAGAACACCTCAATGGGGCCAAGGTGTTAGTCCTCTATGTTACTAGTACTACTCAAATCATGATCAAGATAAATAAATAAAACAAAGAGGTAGACAAACCTCAAGAGGGTAGGAGCCTCCAAAGCTTGCTAATCTTCCATCATATCATCACTATCATCATCTTCCTCAATAGAAGTGGACTCATCACCACTTCCCTCTTCACTTTCTTGTTCACTTTGTTCATCATCCCCTTCTTCTTCTTCACTAGCCTCTTCATCAATGCTATCAACAACCGCATCACCGACAACCTCATCGTCACCCGAAATCTCACCCCTAGATGCACTCGGAAAGAAGACTTCCCTATCCGCCCAACTAGGCAAAGGACATGAAGGATCAAGTAGTCCTTGCCTAGCTAAGTTAAGGAGGGGTGGATATTGGGCTAAGTAAGCATCTTCCCGATCCTTAAAAGCTTGCTTGTGCATCTCTTGCATAAGAAGAGTCATATAATCTTTGCTTGCTTCAACACCTTCGGGTTTGAATTCTTGGTACTTGAAAGGATAGGGTGGCGTGACAATGGAAGAGGAGGGCATTTTAATTTCATCCCTTTGTTGTCGGATAATGTATTCGGCCTCTTTTGAGAGGGGAAGGATATAGTTGGTCCGATGGACACTTAAACGACAAATCTTTGAAGGCAAAGTAAAAGATCTAACCTCACTAGTGAGCCATCCATACTTGGTGTCAAGAGGGTTATGAGAGACCCACTTGTATTTGTTTATCATAGATATCAATGAGATGACCACCCTTTTTAGCCACATACTTGCTATCCTTGTTGAAGTTCGGATCAAAGTATTTAGCCAAAAGAGTGACTAGACCTCCATTCGCAATAACGGTAGTGCCTTGCTTCCCACAATCAACATTTAGCCATCTATCCACCAAAAGCCTTAGAGAGTTGAAAGGCTTGGTGAATTCCCTTCCAATGTTTAAGGCCGACTCAAGAAGAACAAAATCGAGCTTGGTAAAGTGGTTGGTGTCTTTTCTTGGAATGATGGTATTCCCTATGACCTTGTGCCACACTCTAATGCCCGGATGGTGGACTAATAGAGCACGACTAGCATGATAGTTCTCAAATTTCCTTCCGGAAATTGCCTCCCAAAGAGGAGCGGGGTCATACTTGCCAACATTCTTGAAATAACTAGGTGAATCACTAAGACCCAAAGCTTTACTCATTTCCTCAAAGGAGATGCGCCTACTCACATTAGCTAGGCGGAACTCGATGCTTTCCATGGTCTCAACCTTTGTAACTTTCAAAGAACTCAAGAATTCTAAGGTAAGGGAGGGGTATGTCAATTCTGTTGTTGTAAACAATTTTCCCAACCTCATGGCTTCAAAGAAGGCTCTAGTTTGCTCAAGGACACCCAACTTATCTAAGGCATCTTCACAAATAAACTTGGTGGATAGAAAGGATTTTCTAGCATACTTGGTAAAAGTTTCCCTATGGGAGTTAGAGATGAAAATTACCTCCGGATAGTTCGAAAGTTGAGAAATTTTTGGATTAGTAGAAGTTGTTGCTTCCAAGGGAGGTTGTTGTTGTTGCACTTCCAAGTTTGAGCTAGCTACCACCATAGCCAATGAGGCTTTCTTTGCTTGAAGGCTCTTTTGCCTTGTTGAGAGTGCCTTTGCCTTTGGTGCCTTTGTTGCTCCTTTTGTCCTTGCCATTGATGCTTGAACCAAGAAAAGAGTGAAAATCTTCAATTTCAAGTGTACCCAAATCGATTTTAAGATGAAAGGCTTTGCCTTTATAAATTCAAAAATCGACTCAAAGGTTGAAGATTTTGGTGCTTGGTTTGATTTTTGTTGAAAGAGGAGTGATTAATTTTTGTTGAAAGGATGTTTTGATTTGATTTTGATGAATGTGGTTGAGATATCTTGTTTTTGTGATGGAGAGGACGAGGGTTTTGAGTTTTGGGGTTTATGGGTAGTGTTTTGATTGAAGGAATGAAGAAATGAATGTGGGAGGGGGTTTATAAAAGACCCGAAAATTTTGAAATGCAGGGGGAAGACGGGCGGCTTTCCTTCGGGACGCCCGGATTCTGTCTGTTTTGGGCTTCAGGATTCTCGCCTAAAGACGGGCATCTTTGAGCAAAGACGCTCGGATTGTTCAGCTGCGGGACGGGCGTGTTTCAGTGAAGACGGGCGGATTCCTTTCCAGGGAATTTTCTTGTTTTTCTCAACCAAAAAGACGGGCGTCTTCTCTAGCAGGACAGGCGTCTTTCTGAGGATGGGCGGATTCTTTTGCAGGACGCCCAGATTTGCTAACAGTCCCAAAATTTTAAAAATTCAGCTCAGAGGACGGGCGTTTTGTGACAAATACGCCCGGGTTGCCTGAAGACGGGCGGATTCTCTTGAAAACGCTCGGACTCTGCCCCTTTTACCCGGATTCAGTTCCATCCGTGTACTTGCATATCCCGTGTCATTTTTTCATTCTTCAAAATCTCGTGTTCTTCATTGTGGGGGCACTACTAAGGCATGGATAGCCTAGGCAATTGTCATCCCCACACTAAGCTAAAGCACTACACATCAATTGAAATCATTAGTCCCTCCCTCACTTCTCTCAAAAATGTTAATTATCTTGATCAAGGCATAAAAATCCAAAAATGATAAAAATGCAATATGAGAATTAAAATGCGAGTTAGGGAGTTAGAAATATTTACAAATGGTGGTTTAGGGAGGACTCCACCAAACTCTCATCCTTAGTGAGATGTCATGGGGGCATGTCCAAGGTGTTGTTGATGTTGCTCAAGACCTTGAAGAAGTAATCAAAAGCTTGTTCATTGTCATGATAGAGATCTTCAATATATCTTTTCCCTTGTTGTCGGTCTTGATCGATAGCATTACCAATATAGGGATACAAAATCCCTTCAAACTCATCGTCCCAAAGACCACAAACTTCATCTACTTGATCACTAAAGATCTCTTGAGTTGATAGAGACAACTCTCCCATTTTCTTGTCTTGGCCAATGAGGCCATCTTCTTCATTTCTTGACTTTGGTGAGCTTTTCAAGCTCTCTTTGTTACAATTCACTTGCTCTTTAAATGGAGCATCTTCAATTTTCTTCTTCCATTAGAGTTCCGACTTCTTCCTATCATCCTTCCGGCTATAATGATCAATCATAAAACATGGTTCATACAAACGGGGAGCTCTCATGGTCTTGTCAAGATTGAAAGTTATACTCTCATCTCCCACTTCTAGAGTGAGCTCTCCATGTTTCACATCAATCACCGCACCCGCGGTGTGTAAGAAAGGTCTTCCTAGAATGATTGGAATGTTGGAATCTTCTTCCATATCAACAATGACAAAGTCCACCGGGATGAAAAATTTCCCAATTCGTACGGGAACATCTTCCCATATCCCTAATGATGTCTTCGTCGATCTATCGGCCATTTGGAGTGTGATATTGGTGCATTTAAGCTCTCCCATCCCCAACCTTTTACTCACCGAGTACGGCATAACACTCACACTAGCCCCTAGATCACATAAGGCTTTGTTGATCGTGGTGTCGCCAATGGTACACGGTATTGAGGAGCTTCCCGGATCCTTGAGTTTTGGAGGTGAACTCCTTTGAAGTATTGCACTACTCACCTTAGTGAAGGCGATAGTCTCAAGCTTCCGGATCGACTTCTTCTTTGTGAGGATGTCTTTCATGTATTTCGCATAGGCCGGCACGTGATTGATTAATTCCGTGAAAGGAATTGAGACTTCCAAATTCTTCACAATTTCCATAAATTTTCCAAGTTGGTCATCAAATTTGGGCTTGGCTTGACGACTTGGAAAAGGAAGTCCAATCACAATAGGCTCCTTCTCCTTGACCTTGTCTTCATTTTTCTTTGAAATTTCTTCTTTTGATGATTCTCCATCCTTGGAGTTTTGCACAATTTATTCTTTGTCACTAGCTTCCATAACTTCATCCTCAACTTGCTTCTTCGGTGCTTCATACCTTGTACCACTTCTCAAGTGAATGGCACTAACCGTTTCATGTCTTGGGGGATTACTTTGAGGTGGTAATTGCCCCTTTTGTCTTTGTGAGCTTGAAGATGCTAGTTGAGTCAATTGGGTTTCCAACATTTTGGTGTGAGCTAGGATGTTGTTGATGGTGGTTTCCTTTGCTTGACTATCCTTTTGCATTTGAGTGAAAAACTCTTGTTGATTCTTTTGCATTTGAAGGACCGCTTTTTGAACATCAAAACCTTGGTTATTTTGTTGATTGTATGAAGATTGATTTTGGTAACCTGGGTTTTGGTTGTAAAAGGGTCTTTGATTTTGGTTTCTCATGGGAGGTGGGGTGTATGTTGTTTGAGGGTTTTGAACATTTTGGCTTTTGTATGAGAGATTTGGATGGAATTTGGTGTTTTCATTGTAATAGTTGGAATAAGGGGTACCACTCTTGTATGCTTGGAAAGCATTCACTTGTTCATTTGTTCCCCTACATTCACTTGGGTTATGTCCCAAAGTTCCACAATTCTCACATATCCCACTTGGGATTGATGAAGATGCCGTCATGGCATTAACATGATGCTTTGGTGATTTTGAGGCTTCTTCAAGTCTAGCCATAGCCTTTTCAAACTTCAAATTGATGGTATCAATGTGAGCACTAAGTTGAGCACCCAATTGAGTAACGGAGTCCACTTCATGCTTTCCTCTTCTAGTAGCCTTGCGAGGTCTACTATATTGTGAGTTATAGACCCCCATTTCCTCAATTTTGTTCCAAGTTTGATTGTCATCAACTTCGGTGAACATTCCATTTGATCCCATGATGAGGATGTTTCTTGAATCTTCATATAAACCGTTCCAAAATTGTTGTACCAAGAACCACTCGCTAAGTCCATGGTGAGGACATGAGCGACAAATTCCTTTGAACCGCTCCCAAGCTTCATACAAAGATTATTCATCCCTTTGCTAAAACCCGTAATTTGAGTTCTTAGCATGTTAGTCTTTTCCGGTGGATAGAACTTTTTGTAGAAAGCTAGAGCCAATTTCTTCCAAGAATCAATTCCGAGAGTGGCCTTATCAAGGCCCTTCAACCATTGTTTCGCGGTGCCAATTAGAGAAAAAGGAAATAAGACCCATCGAATTTGGTTTTGAGTTACACCGGTTTGAGAAATCGCATCACAATAGTCACAAAAGGTCTCCATATGAGAATGAGGGTCTTCACTAGGCATCCCCCCAAATTGGCTTCTTTCGACTAATTGGATAAATGCGGATTTGGCAATAAAATTTCCGGTTAGATGTTGTGGTGTGGGAGTACCATTGGGTAGGTTCTCCTCGGTGGGTACGGAATGTGATGAAAACTTAGGCATTGTGGGTTGATTTTGTGTTGTATTTTATGTTGGGTTCTCCTCACCTTCTCTTGCAAAAGGGTTGATGAACTCAATAGTTGGTTGAATATCTACAACCTCACCAATACCTCTCAAATTTCTCCTAGCAAGTCTTCTATTGGTTGTCAAAGTTCTTTCAATTTCACGATCAAAGGGTAACAAGTCACCTTGTGACCTTCTAGACATGCAAAATATCAAACAACTCGAAAACAATTAGAACAAACCTTGAGGAGTTTTACTTCCCCAAGGCAAAGAAAGACACAACTAATAACAATATAAGAAAATCTAAATCAAGTTAACACCGTCCCCCGCAACGGCGCCATTTTTGGTCGGACTATATCTTTTTGGTAACTTGTCGTTAGGAGCACCTAGACCAAAACACAATTTATAGCTTCACCAACAACTCTACAATTAGTAAAGAGGCAAGTAAAGGTCGGATCCCAAGGGACGGGAATTGAGATGAGATTTCTATTGCAACTAGCGGTGTCTTAGGGGTGTCACAATTGGGGTTGATGTAAAGATCACTAAACTAAATAGCAATGAAAGTAAACAAGCAAGATGAATTAAAAGGGTTGTAAACAATTGATAAAAAGCACTAGGGTATCATGGGGTCATAAGGGATTCATGGGAATTGATCATACAAACATGTTCTCAAATTATAAGCAAGCAATTGTTGTTGTGATGGATTGAGTTGGGTTATATCTTACAATCCTAGGAAAGTTTGGGTCCCGGAGCCGAATCGATTAGATTTTACAACACCTACAAGTCGACTTAATCTTCCCTACTCAACAACATGCATGGTCTAATGAGACTCGAGTTGGTTTATGTCTTACAAGTCTCATTGAAAAGATAGGTGATGGGTAAAAAATGCAAGGATTCATAGGCTCGCATTTCATCAAACATAATATGTGCATGAGTTGAGATCATAACAAGCAAGCAAATAAACCATGAAAGAATATTAATTTAAGCATGAACCATTCCCCATGTTGGTTTCCCCTAATTACCCATTAACCCTAGCTAAGTGACTACTCACTCATTATCATGTTGAACATGCTAGCAAGGTTGTCAATCATACCAACAAAGTGAAACATGATGAATAAATGAAAGTAATTAACAATAATTAAAAAGGGATTAAGAGAATTATACCTACTAATGATTCCAATAATAAAGCAAAGAATAAAAGAAGTACTTGATGCTTGATTGAGAGGTTGTCAATCTCCCAATAATAACCCAAATAATCTTCAATTACCCAAAACAAAGGATGAACAAAAGAGAGATTAAGGAAATAAAACTTGTATTAAAACTTGATTAATTGTTGATTACAATATTAAAGAGAGATTTGATTGATGATAACTACCCTAAAGATTGCTAAGAAGAACATGCTCTTCTAATTAGACTAATGGGGTATTTATAGTGGGGATTAGGTGTAGGAATTAGGGTTAACTAAGGGCTTAAATGACGATTAAGTCCCTACTTAAGGAAACGCCGGTATTTTTGGAAGGATGGGCATCTTTCTTAAAGCTTTGAAGAAACGAAATTGTCTGCCTGGGAATCCGTGCGTCTTTAGCACGGGACGGCCGGATTCGTGGGTCTCTGCCCGGGCGTCTTGGGGAGAAGACGGGCATCTTCAGGTGTTGCTGCCCAGCCGTCTTGGAGAGAAGACGCACGGATTGTGAAGGTGGAGGACATGCGTCTTCTAGACAATCCGCACGGATTGCTGGACAGTCTTATTTTTTCTTCTTTTCTTCCCTTTTCTTCATAAAATCCTTGGGGATTTCCTCGGGGATGCAAGGATCTTTTCTCATCATTGCCCATCTACTATAGTATGTACAAACGCCTTCTAATCTTGTCTCTCCTTGATGCTTGGTCATTGAATTCAATCAATTTAGTCTCGTTTAGCCATGAAAATGCAAGGGTTGCACTCCTTTCCTACCAAGGACACAAAACCTCAAAGAATATGCAAAACAAAGAACTAAAGACAATAAATGACCCAAATATGCACTAAAAAGCATGGGAACAAGGCTAATTCAGGGACTAAATATGCTCTAATTATGGTCACATCACCCTTATGGTGAGCAGTCAGTCTTAGTAGGTGATGTCTTGGATGATAGCTGGATACTTGGCGGGATGAGTCTCTCACGAGCTATGACAGAAGTGTAGATGACATAGTTGATAGTAGTCTCTCACGGATCTTGATCACATATTCCTCTTCCCGCTTTTATTGCATTTCAACTAGTGTAAAAGGTACACTATAGATTATAAGATATGAATTAGTAATAGTGTATTGACTATTCATATATGATAATCACATTTATCGTTTGAGTTTTATTAAACTCACTCATTACTTTGTTAAATCCAAATGGGTTGTAGAAACAAATTGAACCTCATTAAAGTGAACTGGATTGACATGGTATTCGCCCCTAGTTACTTATATGAGGTAACGTCTCAAAGTGACTAGAGTGTGATGTGATTGATGGCAAGTTCAAGTGCCATAGAGTCATATGGGATGACTAGTCGATCATATAGGCAGACTGTATGGGACACTCTGTCGGGCAGTGACCACTTATAGAGTTCTGGTAATTCATAAAGCTTGGTCGTGACAAGAGCTACTATAGTATTCTTATGAGTCAATTCTTTTGACTAGAGACTATTCACCCAAGTTGGCACAAGTTTATGAATGGCTTTGATTTATGATCTACGACTGTCGTAACTGAGGTCAAATGAGTATATTTTGGGTTATGATGAACTGTGGCTAAGCGAACGGAATAGTGCAATAGGAATTGTCCACCCCCTTGTTTGGGTTGTTTGAAATCTCAAGGCCACTCAAGAAGTAGTGAACTGAAAATGCGTGGCCACGCTCGAAAAGTATCTATGGTAGATAATTCCGGTCAGACAGTTACATTCCAGATCGAGAAAACAACTCAAGATATGATCAAGTGCAAGTACGACCTGCGAGACACCTTGCATTGAGTGGGAGATTGTAATAGGACAAGAGAATTGGTGACGCACACTTGTCTCGGACAAGTGGGAGATTGTTGGAGTATGTGTCCTCAACAATAGTGCGATCACATGATTTAATATCATAATTAAATCTCATATTAAGGATACGTAAGGGATGATTCATTAATATAGTCAACTGATCAACATTAATCGGTAACGATTGGCTTGCTAGAGTTTGACGCACTACAAGAAAAAATGAAAAGGCAACCGAAATTTGGCGACTGAAAGAAGTAGTCGCCAAATTGGCGACTGAAATCAGTCGCCAATCTGGCGACTGACTTTTTTAAAAAAGGAATCAAACGTGGCGACCGAATTTTCAAATTTGGCGACTGATTTATGGGTAGTCGCCAAAATGAATTTCAGTCGCCAAATTTTTTTATACAAACCAGCGCTTCTCTCTCCTACTTTACTCTTTACGAAACAAAACAAAAAAAAAGGACGAGCGATTGAAACAGCGGCGACGACACCAACGAACAACACTACACAACCCCTCTTCCACCGCCATTTCCACCGCCACATCCACCCTCTTTAATAAGGTTAGTTTTTTTTGTTTAATTTCAGTTTATATAGTTTAATTTGTTAGATTAATTTGTAGCTAGTTTGATTAATTTGTGGTTAGTTTGTTAGATTTATTTGTAGTTAGTATGTTAGATTAATTTGTAGTTAGATTTAGTTTAATTTATGTTTGAATTAAAAGGGAATGATTATGAGGTTTGTCTTTAGGTTTAGGGTTATGGAAGGGCGGCGGGGGGGGGGGGGTCGGCCGTGGGTGGGGTTGGTCGGGGGTGGGCTGTGGTGGGCCGTGGGTGGGTGGGTCGTGGGGTGGCCTTGGGTGGGTCGTGGGTGGTGTATGGTGTTGGGTAGCTAAGTGAAACCGTCTCATTATCATTAGTATTAAGCTAAGTGGAACCGTCTTAATTAATAATATTATTATTATTATTACTAAGTTAAGTGAAATCGTCGTATTATTATTAATATTAAGCTAAGTGAAACCGTCTTTTGCATTAATGGAATTAGCTAAGTGGAACCGTCTTTTGGATTAAGAGAAATTAGCTATTAGCTAAGTGGAACCTTCTTTAGGACTTGATTTTGATAATTTAGTTTGATAATTCATGTTATTGATGAATTGAGGTTGAATAACCTTGTTTTTTTTTGTTTTTCTATTCTCTTTTCAGGGTTGTCATCGCGCTGCTAGGCATCACCGTACGCGGTAGCTGTTGCTTCTTGTTTTCTTTTCATTTTTGCTTTTACTTGATTAGGTAACCTTCTCTTACCAGTTACCTTTTAAATTTACTAATTTTAGTTCATATTATGCTACGGACTTTAGGATAGCAACCTTTATTATGTGGTTGAATTGTGCTCTTGATTGACTTAATTAATTTAGTACTTGATTGTGTTGTTGTTTGATTTGATGTTGACTTAGTACCCGTTCAAGAATTACTCATTAGGAGTAATTCTTGAATAGTCCCCATTTTGAATTTGTCTTTGTACGTTTCAAGTCATTTAGGTAGTAAACACGTACTTGTGATTTATTAATGAGGAATGAGTTTGGTGGCGATCCCTTTAATGTTCTCCGAATACATGTATATGTGGAGTAATTAGTTATTCTACATAGATGTGTATTTGGAGAATCAAGGGAATTCTTTGCCGAATTTTTTCCTCATTAATAAATTACAAGTGTGTTTGCTAGTGACTTGAAACGTACATTGACGGGTTTAGGTTGGAGTGATAAGGACCCCATTCGAAGATGGATTACTTATTGACAATATTTATATATTGTTTTCATATGTTTATTGTATAATGTGGAGTATAATGTTTAAATTTTGTATGTAATATTATTGTTATTTTTTAAAAATGTTTAAATTATTGTGGGGTCTTCTTTAGATTAAAATGAAGAGATTGGAACGTTCATGGATGTATGAAGGAAGATTAGACCATTCCAATAAGAAAAGACGTCCTACCGCTAGATTTATAAAGGGTGTTAGCGAGTTTATTGAATTTGCTAAACAACAAGATGAATATGACTTGGTAGACAAAAAACTTAGGTGTCCTTGTGCCAAATGCAAAAACCTGAAATACCAGCTTGACATTGTAGTAGAAGAACATCTCATTATAAACGGGTTTAAGCCAAATTATTACAATTGGATTTCACATGGAGAAGCATATTCTCCAATTCATGAACAAGCTCACACCCAACAAATACAAAATGATGAGAACCCATATAGAGAGATGGTTGTTGATGCTATGGATTCCACTATTTTTAATAGTGATGACCATACAACCATTTCTGAAGAACAACCGCCACACCCACAAGCAAAAGCCTTTCTTGACATGTTAAAAGCCTCAGAAAAACCCTTGTATGAAGGAAGCAGAATGACATTGTTACAAGCCGCTTCTAGGCTAGTTACCTTGAAATGTGAGTTTAATATGCCATTTGTTGTTGTTGATGGCATTGCCTCGTTCCTTGAGGAATCTTTCCCCGATGATAATATCATGACCCGAAGTTTTTATACTACCAAAAAAGTAGTTAAAGGTCTTCAGTTACCGCATGAAAAGATTGATGCATGTCCTGAAGGATGTATGCTATTTTGGAAAGATGATGCTTTGCTTGACAAATGAAAAGATTGTGGGGCGGATAGATATGAGACAAGTGAAGGAGATACAGTTTTGGTGTTGAAAAAAGGCAATGGTAGTAAGAGGGCCAAAAAGAGTAAGAAACCAATAGCATGTAACCAATTGTTTTACTTTCCTCTCGCACCAAGACTTCAAAGAATCTATGCCACCAAAAACATTGCCGAACAAATGAGATGTCACAAAGAAAACCCACGTGCTCCAGGGAAGATGAGTCATCCTAGTGATGGGGAAGAATGGAAACGATTTGATCAGATGTATCCTGATTTTACCAAGGAACCCCGCAATATATGACTTGGCTTGTGTACGGATGGATTTGATCCTTTCGGTAATTTTGGGAGGAAGTATTCTTGTTGGCCCGTTATGGTCACACCATACAATTTACCACCTTGGTTATGTATGAAAAGACCATTTATCTTCTTGTCACTTATTGTTCCCGGACCAAAAAGCCCGAAACGTAATTTGGATGTTTATTTACAACCATTGGTGGAGGAGTTGAAATATTTGTGGGAAGTTGGGGTGGAAACTTATGATGTGTCTAAAAAACAAAATTTTCAACTTAAAGCTTCCCTTTTGTGGACAATAAATGATTTTCCCGCCTATGGTATACTATCTGGGTGGTCTACACAAGGACAAAAAGCATGTCCTTGTTGCATGGAGGAAAGTAAAGCATTTTGGCTTCCCAATAGCAAGAAAATAAGCTGGTTTGATTGTCATAGATGCTTCTTACGAGAGGGAAATCCACATAGGAGGAACAAGAAAGCTTTCACAAAAGGTAAAGAGGTGCTTGATGCCCCTCCAAAACGAGTGCCTGGGGATGACATATGGAAGACGGTATGTGATTTACCATCCCTTATTGATGGTACCAAGGAAGAATTTAAAGAATTGAAAAAGCAGAAAAACGGCTGGTTTAGAAGAAGCATTTTTTGGGACCTTCCTTATTGGAAGACAATGTTGATAAGACATAATTTGGATGTAATGCACATAGAAAAGAATTTCTTTGAGCAACTAATTGACATGATCATGGATGTAGAAGGTGAAAAATGTGATAGCATTGCTTCTAGAAAAGATTTGCAGAAATTTTCTCATCGTCCCAAATTACACATTCGCGGCGACTAAGCCAACATCCATTTTCACTCTCGACAAAGCTAAGAGAAAGGTATTGTGTGAGTGGTTACAAAATTTGAAGTTTCCTGATGGGTATGCATCAGATTTTAGTCGATGTGTTGATCTTAAGAAGTTGAAGTTGCAAAGCTTGAAAAGTCATGATTGTCATGTATTCATGGAGTGATTATTACCCGTTGCTTTGAAACACCTCGTGGCGACAAACGTTTGGACTGCAGTTGTTGAGATTAGTCAATTCTTCCGAGATTTATGTGCCTTTTCAATATGTGTTGATGACATGATTCGTCTGGAAGAGCAAATACCACAGATATTGTGTAAGCTTGAAATGATCTTTCCTCCTGCATTTTTTAACTCCATGGAGCATCTACCGGTTCATTTGCCATATGAAGCCAAAGTTGGGGGACCCGTCCAATATAGGTGGATGTATCCATTTGAAAGGTAATTAAGATAATCTAGCTACTTTTAAATTAAAATTAATAATAATAACTAATCTATTTATTATATGTTAACTTTATTATTAATAAAACTCATCATTAACTTTGTAGGTTTCTTAATAATTTGAAGAAAAAAAATTGGTAATAAAGCTAGGGTGGAAGGTTCTATATGCAATGCTTATTTAACGGAAGAGATTGCAAACTTTTGTTCTCTTTACTTTGAAAAACATATAGAAACCAAAGCAAAAAACTTGAATGTTGAGAAACCGGATGAAATAGACGGAAGTTTACCCGAATTTTTTCAAACTCAAGATGATGAAGGGTGTTCATCAAAGGGGCAAACAAGATATTTGGATGATAAGGAGTATAATCGTGCCCACCTTTACGTGCTATCTAATTGTGACCTCTTGGAGTCATACGAAACACAGTTTGTTAATGATTTCATTCAGAGGAATCCTAATATAAGTAAGGATCATGTTTGGGACAAACATGAGGACCAATTTCCATCATGGTTTCAGAAACATGTAATTGAGTTGAATATTCAAGATGATTTGATAAGAAGTTTGGCTTTTGGTCCTTCAAAAATGGTAAGAACGTGGAATCGATACTCGGTTAATGGGTTTAATTTTCAAACATTCAACCACGGTAAAGGTAAGGCTAGGTGCAATTGGGGGGTTACTATTTCTTCTCTTGATGACAATGAATACTATGGTATAGTTGAAGATATCTTTGAAATTAGTTATAATGGACGTGACCGAGCTTATAAAACTGTCTTATTCAAGGTTGACTGGAAGGATAATTATGTGGCTGGAATGAGAGTACATGAACAATACAAGGTTGTAGAAGTGAATCGTACTAGAACATACTCTAAGTATGATCCATTTATACTTGCACATCAGGCTCATCAAGTGTATTTTGCTACTTATCCAAGCACAATAAATGATAGAAATCAAAATGCATGGTGTGCAATCTTTAAGACAAAGGCACGGTCACAAGTTGATACAACTTTTTTCCAAGAAGAAAACGTTTCAAATGAAACACTTTTGTCTCCACCCGATGAAATCAACTATGAGCATGAGAATAAAGATGGTGAAGACATGGAAGAGGAAGAATATTATGATGTGGAAGAGAGACTGCCGGGGGAGGATGAGGCGGAGGAGGAGGAGAGAAGGGAAGAAGAGGAGGATAGAAGGGGGGGAAGTGGAGGTGAGGAGGAGAATGGAGGAGGAGAACAGGAGGAGGAAGGATGAGGGGTTTGGAGATGAAGATGATTATGATGATGATGATGACGATGATGAGGATGAGGATGAGGATGAGGATGAGGACGAGGGGTTTGGAGATGAAGATGATTAAATTGGTATAATTTTGTATTCCTCAAGAGTAAATTATTAAAATTTAAAAGTCTGTATAATTTTCATTTATCATTATTTATGTTAATTTTTATTTGTATTACTGCAGATGGCTGGAGCAGGTCGAGGTAAGAAGCGTGGAGGCGGCTCAGGTTCTGGACAGAGTACGCGTGCGGAGGAGGAGGAGGAGGAGTTTGTGCGGGAGGATCCGTCTGGACGAGACGGTGTGACGGTAACGGGGAGGAGGCGACGCTACCGACGAGCCAGTACGGGTGCCGATACGGTACACTTCGGATCATCGGATGATTCTTGAGCCGGCGGGATTATGGTAAGTTTTATTCTTTATTAGTCTACTATTGTTATTTCTTTTTTTTTTTGGGATATTCTCTCGTGTACCCCTGAACTTTTTCGTTTTCTATGGTGTACCCCTCTTTTTTCTCAAAAAAACTTTGACCGACAATAATTCTCTGTTACGAGTTCAGAAAACGGTTATTTTTTTTCAAACCAATTATCTCGTCAAGGCCTTCAATTTGAAAAAAAAATCGCCGCTTTTTGAACTCGTAGCCGGTAGTTATGGTTGGTCAAACATTTTTTAACGAATAAACTTTGACCGACCATAATTCCCGTCTACGAGTTGAGACATCGGTGATTTTTTTTTTCAAACAGAAGACCTCTTAAAGACGATCAATTTGGAAAAAAAGTTTATCGTATTCTGAACTTGTAGCCCAGAGTTATTGACAGTCAAATTTTTTTTGCATGAAAAGAGGGGTATATCATAGAAAATGAAAAAGCTGAGGGGTACACGAGAGAATATCCCTTTTTTTTTTGTAAAATAATAATTGTTTCTAATTTTACATGTTCAAAATAAATGCAGGTTTATGGACGATTGCGTGGTACGAGGTGTCACGAAAAGCACGAAGACTAATTTCGTGGGTCCAATTCCTACATCGTGGACACAAGCTTCTAATGCACAAAAAGAGGCGTGGTTCAATAACTTTCGGGTATATATTTTCCATAATTCTTTGTTTTAGAAACCAAATAATTAATTTTGATAAATTTTTTAAGAACCAAGGTTATACTTTTATTTTATACTAATATGAAATTTTGTCGCTTTTTTTTTGTAGCTATCATTTGCTTGGTCACCGTCTCAAGAACAAAATGTCCGTAACAGGTACAATGACGTCGGTACTCGACGATATCGGGACGTGATCTGGAAGACGATCAGGCGCCCGAAGGAACCAGGCACATGAAAGGTATTTAATTAACTTGTTTTGTTATTTGTATTAATTAGCATATACTCTCTTATATTATAAATAATATCAGTAACTTATTAGTTATGATTTCATATGTGTAATTGCAGGTGACAAGTATGAAGGCTTAATAAAGCATACCAAAAGTGAAGCTTTTCAGAAGAAGTCTAAGCAAGCATCCCTCAACAAAAAAATGAGGAAAGGAAGATGCCGTGAACGAGCCTACTCATTTCGCGGGTTCACGATCGTTCTGGGATCGTGTATTGGGTGTAAGTTTGTCTATTATTTCACACTTTTTTTGATTTTCAATGCAACATGTTTATTTTATGTTAGATTTTTTGTTGATTTTCTAACATGTATGTTTTTTTTTCATTCAGAAAGGAAAGAAGAAGTCAAAGCCGATTGCGACGGATGCGGAAGCATTTCGGACACGCATTCGGGTTGACCACAAAGGGGTTAGAAGTTGGACTAAGCCAAAAGACAAGCAATTATATGTAAGTTTTCCCTAACACTTAATTTTTGTTAATTTATTCTCTTTTAAAATGTCGTATATAAGGTGGTTACCATATTAACTTACAACCATTTGTTTAATATTGTAGGAAGCATTTGAACAAGAAAAAGCCGCCAATCCAGAAAAACCGGATAATGACATATGGTATGAGTTGATGAATGGCTTCAAGAAAGGGCACGTGTATGGTACCGGAAGTTCAACACCGGCTTTCTATGAGAAATCGCGTAGGAGATCGACTTCAACAATTCCCAGCAACACGTATCAACCGGGAATTATTAGTCAACTTCAAGCTCAAGTAAGAGAGCGTGATGAACGTGAAGCCAAACGTGATGAAGAATTCCGCCAAATGAAGGAAAGAATGGAAATGTTTGAGAATTGGTGGCAAGGTTGTAACCCCGGACCTAGACCCAACTACGATCCAAATGATCTGCATGGTCCACAAGGGGGGAGTGGAGCCGGTGTTGGCTTCCAAGTAAGATGATTTTAGCATGTAAGCTTGTAAAACATGAACTTTAGACTTGAACATTAGAATAGCTTAGCTTGTAAAACTTTTATTTTCAATATATGAAATGAAGTTTGAGAAAATGGGAGGTGTTGGGTTGAAATGTATGGTGTTGTGTGTGTTGAAATTTGGGATGTATGGCGTTGTGGAACATCGGTTTGTATGCAGGTTGTAAATATTTGGCTAGCAATGAAAACAAAAAAAACCACCAAAACATACAGTGGCTTTGGCGACTGAAAAGAGATTTGGCGACTGAAATTCAGTCGCCAAATTGGCGACTGATTAGGAGTAGTCGCCAAAATGGCGACTGAATTTCAGTCGCCAAAGTTTCTCAGTGAAACTGGCTACGTCACCCAAATTTGGCGACTAATACCAAATTTAGCGACTGAAATTCAGTCGCCAATTTGGCGACTACCTCAAATCAGTCGCCAATTTGGCGACTACTATTTCAGTCGCTATTTTTGTCATTTGGCGACTGATTTTTCAGTCGCCAAATTTGGCGACCGACATTAGTCGCCAAAGTTAGAAAAGGCGACTAAGGTCCGCGACTGACGTTTGGCGACTGATTTCAGTCGCCAAATTGATTTTAGCGGCTGATTTCAGTCGCCAAAATCGGTCGCCTGTTTTAATTCTTTTTGTAGTGACGTTACTGTCGTAGGACGGTGGTAGTCAGTTGATCCCTTAAGGTCACACCTAAAGGATGATGCCCTTATCAGTAAAGTTAATTAGTTGTATGTTGATACAAGTTAATTAATTCCTTAAATAAGAACAATTTATATTTATAAGAAGAAATAACTATCTTATTGTAATGTGATTAAATAAGATTCGATTTAGTGAATTAATATGTTAATTTACTAAATTATGTTGAGATTTTATACATATTTCGAGGTAGAGGTAATTAGTTATTTACATTTACAAGAGGTTGTAAATTTAACTAACTAGCTATTATGGGACCCATTATATGTTGATATAATGGTAAAATATTACTCAATAATTTGAGTGGATATATGTTTATTAATTTGTCATATAATTGTTATATGATCAAATTAATATTTATTTATGAAAGATAATTAAACATAAGACTTATAAGCATTTGTGGGACAAATATTATAAGATAAAAATGGACCCATATACACTAAGTGTACCGTGCAAAACCATAAGCATGCTAGAGTTTTGGTTTTTGTCATTTAGTTGTTGGATAGATTCTCCAACATCTTATGACACACTTTAATAAAAGCCTACTACCTACACTATTTGCATAAGACAAATGAAAAGAGAAAAATGCTCAAAATGGAGTAAAGTGGTCGGACCACATAAGAACACACAACACTTTGTTGTTCTTAATTTTTTCTCACTTGTTCTCTCTAAAAGATGCATATATTCATCACATGCAAAAACCTCTCTCTTGTTCATAGTTTTTCCTCTAAAAACTTGAGAAGTTTGATCCAAATTGTTCAATGAGATTACTAATATTATTAGTGTAATATATGAGTATTAGTAATCAATTTTAAGGTAGACTACTAAATAAATATCTAGCAAATATTATTTAGTAGTGATAAGTGTTAAATCTTGGGTGCAATCAAAAGGAGAATCTCTATATTGGGATTTTGGAGGATCATCCAATATATTAAAGCTCAAGAACAAATAAGGAAGGTGACCTTATTTGTGCCCATATTTCGACCCACCTAACAATGTAAGGGCCATTGTTTTTCTTCATTAATCTCTTATTTTATTATGCATGCACTAGATCTAAAGAACACAAATTAAGAAGTTAATTAGTTCACTATTAGAACAGTCTAATAATAGGTATATGAACCTAACAGGTTAACCACATCATCATAAGACCATAAGGGTTGTATTCTAACCTTAGTGGCAATGTTTTTCTCAAGACCCTCAAGGAACCTAGCAATCCTTTGCTCAGGTTTTTCATTGATCTCAAACTGTAAGGCTAGCTGCTCAAACTCTCTCAAATAGGTCTCAAGAGGCCTCTCATCTTGCCTAAGTTTTGACAATTTAATGAATAAATCCTGGGTATAATCTCTAGTGATAAATTTACTCATCATTTTCTTCTTAAGTTTAGCCCAAGATCTAAGAGGTTCGTTCCCTTCTCTAAGCCTTTGGTGTTTTAAATTATCAAACCACAGAAAAGCATAAACTTTCAATTTCAAGACAGTAACTTTAAAGGCTTTAACATCAGTATATCCCTTATACTCAAAGACTTTCTCAATATCCCTAATCCATTCTAACAAATTATCATAATTAAGGCTACCAGAAAACTCCGAAATTTCTACCGTCATAATTAAGGCTATCATAATTAAGGCTACCAGAAAACTCCGAAATTAAAGCTAGAGAGAGAAAGTTGATTAATTAGTGTATAAGAAACTAATTAGTGTTAAGTGTATTTTGTTGCTTTCAATCTCAACCATCCTTAGTGGAAGATCTAAGGGATGTAGAGAGGACTTAGGGACTCAAATATTTAGGTGGACTTATAAGAACTTGACGAGAGAGAGAGAGGGGGGGCGGGAGGGTTCAATTGAGTCCTCCTCTTCCATTGAGTTCCTAAGTCCTCATCTACACCATTAGAAGAGAGGAGGTGATGGTTGAGATTGAAAGCAAAAAAAAAAAAAAACATACTTAACACTAATCAATTATCTAACCACTCATTAATTGACTTTCTCTCTCTAGTTAGTATTTAATGACTTTTAGCCTCTATTTAATGACTTTTGAGTTTCTGAGATTCGAAAGTGTAGCTCTGAGTTATAAAGTGTAACTTTGACCTTTTAAGGCGAGTTTTTATATAAAAAATTGATTTTATATAGTTTTTGCATTTTACAAGTGTAATTTTTTTTGTAAAAGTGTAACTTTGATTTTTTAAAGTCGATCTTGCATATAAAAGAATTGAATTTATACAATTTTAGCATTTTACAAGTGTAACTTTGAGTTGTAAAAGTGTAACTTTGATTTTTTAAAGTCGATTTTTCATATAAAAAATTGAATTTATGCAATTTTAGCATTTTACAAGTGTAACTATGAGTTGTAAAAGTAAAACTTTGATTTTTTAAAGTCGATTTTGCATATAAAAAATTGAGTTTATACAATTTTAACATTTTACAACTGTACCTTTGATGCTTTATGAGTGTAAAGCAGGTACTTTGAGATTGGAACTTTGACTTTTTTAGGCGGTTTATGGATAAAAATTCAAATTTATACAATTTTAACTTTTTACAAGTGTAACTCTAGTATTTAAAGAGTGTAACTTTGATTCTTAAGGCGGTTTTGTCTATAAAAAATTGAATTTATATAATTTTAACATTTTATAAGTGTAGCTCTGGTCCTTTATAAGTTTAATTTTGGTCCTTTATGAGTGTAATTGTGGTCCTTCTGAGCAGATCTAAAATTAAAATCAACAAATTATTAGAGATCTATTTAGTAGATTTAACATTAAAAAAATGGATCTAAAAAAAACAAAATTTGAAAACGAAATATGAAAAAAAAATGTGTAAGACAAGATTTGAGAAAATAAATGACAAGACAATATTTAAATATGAAATTTGAAGAAAAAAAAATATATATATAAGAAGATGAGATTTAAAAAAAAAACACAAAATAAGACAATATTTAAAATACGAAATCTGAAAAATAAATCTAAAAAAAAGGAAGAAGAAATACAAAATAAAACACAACCAGCGACATACACAACCACAAGTCCACAGCACAACAAACGGACCGAAGTCTCATTTAAGAACCACAAAAAATCTCTCTAAAAAATCTCTCTAGAGTTTTTCTCCCAAGGAGTTCTTGTCTTGTTTGCGCCTGACTTTATTTCTCAAACTTATCCCATCAAACACCTTTACCTCCGCCTCTTTCCTACCATGTTTTCCCTTTTCTCTTTACCTGACACCTCGTTTCTCCTTCTTGTTCCTTACGTGTCATCACATAGTCCTACCTGTACCACGTGTTAGCTTACTTGGTTCTCCCACGTCTTTATAATCTTCTCCAGTTGCTTCTTTCTCCTTCTCCGTCCTCTGTTATCTTTTTACACCTCTCAAATTCTAATGGCTTCTTCTTCTTCCACTGTTTTGCCTCCTTGCAGAGCTGGAGCTTGCTTACAGCTACCACCTCATTTGTGTATTGACTTCACGGATATTGATGCATCTCTCACTCTTTTGGGGAAGTTGAAGGATCAAAGATACTTCGAAATTGTGCGTATTTTGCAGATTGTCCAGGCCAAGTGGAAGTTGAATGGTACGGTTTCTATCCTTCGTTTTGAGCCATATTATCTTTTCTCGTTCTCTTCCCAGCAAGACTATGATTACTTCTTTCAGCGTCAAACCGTGAATTTGGATGGTAGCCTGATCGTCTTTCGCCCTATTTCGGCTACTTCAACCCCGGACAACCTCTTCTTCCATATTGTTCCTATTTGGATCAGGGTGAAGTATTTGCCTTTTCATCTGATGAATACCTCGGTGCAGCGTTCTTGTTGTCCCATGTTGGTGATGTATGTGAAGAGGAATCATACCCGTCTTTGTTACCTCCGCGAAACTTTGTCCGTGTTAAAGTTTGGATCGACCTTTCAAAGCCTTTGATTCCCGGATGCTATTTGGCGCTGAACGATGTTGAACATCAATAGATTTCTTTTTCTTATGAAGGTGTTTTTAGATTTTGCAAGACATGTGGCCAGGTTGGTCATAGGATTTCCTTCTGTCCTATGAGTAAGGCAGCCGAAGCTCGTGTTATCCGTGCCCGTATTGATTCTCTTGCGGCGCGTGGATTGGTGGTTCTTCATGGGCCACCTAATACTCCTTTTTTATTCTACAGAGATCATGGGTCTTCCACCAAGATACAAGTACTTAAACTCTAATATTGATCTTACGGTTGATGGTGACCCGGTGGTGATGGATTCAGGGGGTGCTTCCCCTGTTTTTTCGTTCTCAAGTTCTGATGAAGACGCACCTGATGAGGCTGGTCCTTCGTCATCGGCTCCTCCGGACCTCCAGGTCCATGAAGATTTATCCCGTGAAGTTCTGCTGGAGGCTTTCCTGGTGCTACGTGGAACTCCGGCCTTTGATCCTCCTTCTTCTTCTCGCTCTATTCCACCTGCTGCCTCTGTTCATACACCTTCACCGGCGTTCCGAATGCACGTTCCTGAAGATGCTATGGAGGACTCACCTTTTTTAGGTCTTCGTGAACCTGCTCTGCCTTCTCAGATTATAGATGTTGGCTGCCTTTTTCGTGACTCGATCGCTCCTGCTTCTGATGTTGCTTTTGACCCTGTGGAACCTGTGTCGAGGTCTTTAACTATGGTATATAAACGAAAGGTAAAAATTGGCTTAAACTCCTCCAGTCGTGCGTCTTTTAAACATACTAATAGATCTTCATTTTTTGATTTGGAATGTACGGCGGATTTGGTATCCATTTCTCCTGATTTGGTATTAAATCCGTCTCGTATTCCTCCTTTTTCCTTTTTGTTTCCTGCGTTTTCTAAGAAGTTTGATGATATTTTGAGGCCGGGTTCTAAGCGTCTTTTCAGTTCGGTTTCGGTTGAAGATTTTGATCAGCTTCCTCCCAAACGCGCTCGTCCAGATGAGCTTTTTATTTTTCGTTTTTTTCGTATTCCTTACCTGTTTCTTTTTTGCCTGGTTTCAGCGTTGAAGACTTGCTAGCTGAAGGTCTGGTGGCGGACCATAATGCGCCACCCGGTTTCCAATGACTAATTTTGCCTGGAATTGTAGGGGATTAGGAGAGATGGATGATCCTACAATTCCGTTTTTATTTTGGTGTATCCGTCAATATCATCCGTCAATTTTGTTTTTGCAAGAGACTATGACGTCTTTATCTGTTGCTGCTTCGAAGACAGGACTCCCTCCTTTTTGTGGCATTGACTCGGTTGGGTATAGTGGGGGTCTTCTTTTGCGTTGGGATGACTCAGTTGTACTTAGCTCTATTAGTATTCATCCCAACTTTATTTTGTGTAAATTATGTTTACCAGTAACTGATGTATGTACAAAGCCTAATATGTATGTGATGTTTATATATGGTGAACCATCGTTTGAGTTGCGTCTTTCTTTATGGACCTCTATTACTGCTTTGATTTCTAGTATGTCTCCTTTTCTAATTATTGGTGATTTTAATCAGGTTGAGATGCATTCCGATAAATTAGGTGGATCATGTGACATTCGCGGTCAACAGGATTTCACTACCTGGAGACTTGACAATTCTTTGCTTGATGTCCCTTTCTTTGGCCCACCGTTTACTTGGTTAAATAATCGCTCTGATAGTCAGTTAATTATGGAACGCCTCGACCGTGCCTATGCGAACAATGACTGGCTTCACCTTTTCCCTGATGCATCCGTTATGCATCTTCCTATTCTTGTTTCAGACCATGCTCTTATTATCCTCAAGTTTTTCCCTCCTTCAAAGGTGTGTAGACGCCCTTACCGGCTTAATAACTGGTGCTTCAATTCACCAGAGATTGCCCAATTAGTAGCTTGTGCGTGGCAGTTATCTATTGCTGGATCTCCTATGTATGTTTTATATCGCCGCCTTGCTGCTGTCCGTTTTTCTATAATGCAATGGGTTATTCATCATCGGCTGTCCCATGGTATTAATTGGTCTGAGATACAAAATCAAACTCAATGTTCTAGTTCTGGTATTGTAGATGTTCAGTCAGCAACCTCTTTTCAACAAGTTCGTTTCTGCATAACTTCAACTGATTCAAACTTAGCATGCTTATTGGTTACAAAGGGCAAAACTGAAAACTGAGGTTCTTGATGGCCTCCCATCGCGGTTCTTGTATTCCCGTGTTAAACAACGGTCTTCTCACCAGCGTATTCTTGCTTTACTTTCTAGCTCTGGTGAATGGTTGTTTACTCCAGACCAGATTTCGTTGGAAATTACATATTTCTTTTGAAATCTCCTATGTGCAACACCTCCTCTTGATCATGGCTCACCTCGAGGGTTTGTTGCCCCTTTGCTGGAGTCGCTTGATCTTCCGATGCTCAGTTCTGAGGACTGCCTGCTGTTATCTGCTCCTTTTACGGAATCCGATATTGTACATGCTCTCAATGGTATGGATGGATCCAAATCACCTGGGCCTAATGGGATTACTCCCAAATTTTTCCAGACGTTTTGGCCCCAGATAGGTCAGTTGGTTACTTTGGCTCTTCTTCGATTCCTTAACTAGGGTTGTAACACCCGCGAATTTCCCATTTTGACATTTAAAATTTATTAAACCGTTTGAATTACTTTATTAAATATTTTTGAATTATTCAATTTAATTGATTTTATGTCAAACACGATTTTTATGAACGTATTATATAAAGGCACATTTTTATAAAAATACGTATTATTATTAAATTATATTTTTAAGACATAATTTATATAAAAATAAATGTATACATATTTTTGGTCGGATAATAATAGTGACAGCAATAGCAATAATGCCCGTCTTAATTTCCGTCTAGCTATAGACCGTCACATTTCACTTTGTATCAGCTTTAATCCGAACCAACCAGAATTTGACAACATGCTCACCTACCCTCTTACCCCTATCTCTAAATATCTCCTTTATATATTATTATAATTCATTTATTATTATTATATATTATTAATTATTGTTGTTGTCGTCTTTCAAGCATGACCCCCACCCCTTTGTTCTTCTTCTTCATTTTTTTTCGAAACAGCAGCTACAACAAACACACATACAGCTCCACCATTTTTCGACCTCCAAAAACTCTGATCCCGCCTTCGTCTCTCAACCAAACCCCATTATTTTTGCACCATTAGCTTCCTCGTCCCTTCCTCGTTCTTTTAAGGTAAGAAAGCTCCTATTTTGTTGAATTTTCGAAATGGGCATCTTTTTACAAACCCGGTTTTGTGACCCATGTTACTCGTTTTTCCTCCTTTTAGTTGAAGACTGAAGATAGGCTCGTGTTATGGACGTTTTTACTCGGGAATTCGAAGAGTTAAGGTAACGGTGATAGGTTACTCGACAACGAGTCGATATTCCATCCTTTCAACTCGGTTTTTACACTCTTTCGTCTTAAAGTTTTAATCTTTCTGTGTCCCTCATGTATGAGGATGATTTTGTGATGCTTGTGGTTAGTTTATTTGGGTGTTTCATGTCTTAACCCGCATAATGCAGTCGGGTGTGGTGGTTTTTGGGTTTAGGCCGTTGCTTTTCTTTTCGAGTAAAGGACTGTCTTTTGTCCTTCTTGTATTAGCAGTAACATCTAACAAAAATAAACTTTGAATGATTAAATGCTGCTGTAGAAATTACTCCATCTTTCGACGCCCATCATGTAAAACGATTTGATTTTTAGCCGCCAAAAGAATGGATATCTTCCAAGGAGGATAAGTCATACATTTCTTCGTGGTAAGCTGTGAGTACAGTATAGGTTTCATCTTGGTAAAACGTGCGGGGTTATTCAGGTATAGTCGTGTATATTCCGTCTTGAGCTTGAACCCAAATGATTGCTGGAATCCGTGTTCACAACCGTACCTGGGGCTGTTTTGATCTTTGTTTTGGGACTGTCGTAATTCTGTTTTTATCCTCTGTTTGGAGGGTTGTTTTTTAGCGGGAATGGTGGCGTGAGGGGCTGTGCTTGGCCGCGGCTATAGCCTGACCATGAGTGGTTGTGGCCATGACGATAGCTGTGGACTGAACGGCCTCAGCCAGGACTCGGCATTGTCAAGTTGTGGCCTCGGCTGGGAGTGCGTACTCCTCCCTTAGTCTCTCCTTGCTTTTGTGGCTTAGTAGTATTTTATGAATAAAATGTTTTGGGCTCATTTTTGTTTGATGGTTAGGCTCACTCTTGCTTAAAGGTTGGACTTAAATACTTCTTTCTTATGGGCTCAATTTCTTGGATGTTTTGGGCTCAACATGTTTAGTTGTTGGGCTTGACTTGTAGTTTTTGGACCACACTCGTGTTATGAGTGCATTCGGCGTTAATTTGGTTTATGTAAAATATTATTAATTCCCGTCTCGTGCTTTATATAACGTAATCCGTTAAACATTGTTCTTTATATATATATATTTCTCTCACATGATCAAATTGTTGGATTTCACATGATTATATGTTTTTTTTTTACATGAGTATTAAGTTGGGTCTAACATATCTTGTTTGTTGGGCTTAATGTGATTTAATTGTTGGACTCTTCATAATTTGTTTATTGGGCTCATAAAGGAGTCACTTGGACTTGGTCACATTTTATCCCGTATATTTCATATAACGTAAATTATTCATTATCATTCATTATATTTTATTTAACCGGCATGATAGATTATAAAATGAAATGTTTATTTATATGTTACAAGCATGAAAAGGTTATTATAAATAATTACTTGTAAGAGTCGTATTCTTGAAGAAATGCCATGTTACCATCGTATGTGCTTGACATACTTTTTGCCCTGCTTGTGCTGTTCTGGCAAGCACGGTTTTGACCTACTTGTGCTGTTCTGGCAAGTACGGTTTGGCCTACATGTGCTGTTCTGGCAAGTACGGCTTTTGGCCACTTGTGCTGTTCTGGCAAGTGAGTCTTATCTTAGTCTTTCCGTCACTTTCGTGTTATTCTGGCGATTGGGGTACTCGGTCTCCTTAGTAGTCGAGTCTTGGGTGCGTGCTGTGCTGGCGCACGTCGAATCGGGATGTACACCCGATAATCTGCAGATTTAGACTAGGACCGTATCATTATCGTAGTCCTACCCGGGGAAATTATTGTCTAAGAGTGATAAATGTCTTGCATTATTTGGATGGTTACTTTGGTCATATCTCCTTGAAATACGTGATCGTGACTAAGTGGTCGTGTCGGTTTCCTTGTCCTTCTCTTCCATTTATTTATTGTTGCTTATGCCTTACTTGTTTATTCCATCATTTCTTTTACTCTTGTTGGTTTAAACACGTATAATCCCATGTTTAGTTATGATTCGATTCACTCATGTCTTATCTAATATGATTGTTTGTTTACGTTCTTTGTTATGTTCGTTTCGACATATTGTGGCTGGGAGAACCTTGAGTTACTCCCCACTGACTGTGGCGTTCATGTTTACATGAATGATAGGTTGTGAAGATGCTTACGTGGGGAAGACGTGTGGGCTAGCGAGAACCAAACCCTTGGACCTTAGTTTCTAGTTTAGAAACCCTTTATATGTTTATTCGTGGGATATCTTTTCCCCGCCACCTAGACTTGGGTTGTAATAACCTAATTTTGTCTATTATTGTATTTGTTTCATTTCATTTTGGCACCCGCGTGTTAATCTTTAACTAATAACCAAAAAGTT
Source organism: Silene latifolia (assembly GCF_048544455.1). NCBI lineage: Eukaryota > Viridiplantae > Streptophyta > Magnoliopsida > Caryophyllales > Caryophyllaceae > Silene > Silene latifolia. The sequence continues at coordinate 2,246,072 of NW_027413123.1, forward strand.
TTTAAAATATCACAAATTTCCGCTTTAATTCATTAGTTATATTTTTCGCGTTATCGCGGGGTGTCACAGTTGATATCAGAGCCTATGTTGCTCCCGACGCACACACGTGTACCCCAAATTTAAATGTGAACTTGACCTTGAATAATGAATGAGAGATGGGTAGACTTAAGGACCTAAAGTGGCAGCTTGTAGTGTGTTTGCTCTTTGTTAGGTTCTAACATGTTTGTTGATTGCCATTTTATGATTTTTATGCCATTGGATCGATCACTGTAACTTACCATAGTGGTGATCAAGATTTGGTGACTTTTGCTGAGGATTGAAGATTTGTTCAACCTTTGAAAAATGCTTATACTTCCTCGAAGATGTTTCTCATTCTTGTGTATCTTGCCTTATTCTTTATATCTTGGTGCTTATCCTCCTTCTAAACTCTCTTCTGTTTTACTTTGAAAGTTACTCTTAGACTCCTAACTTGTCCTTTGTTCCTTGCTTATCCTCCCTTAACGCCTTTTGATGGTACTCTTTCTTTTAAGGAATGTTGACCTTGGTTGGAAAATTTGGTTTAGTGGAGCTTGTTTGTGGTTGACCCATAACCCTGGTTTTGAGAGTTTGATAATGTATATGTTACCATGTTAGAAACGCTAATTGTAGAATTATTAGTTGGTCTAAGTGAGTGATCTTGATTACTACTTGAGGTATAGTATGAGAGTGAGACTAAGCTACATTATTGGAAAGTCTTAGCACTTGTTTTAGTAACTAGAAAGGATAATAGTATGGTTGACGCCAAATGTTAAGTTAAGGGACATAGTTTCAATTTATGGTTTTAGAAACTTTGAAGTGGTATGGAGTACTTGAGATGATGGGATGATGATGTAGTTGATTGTAGTTCCGCTTCTGGGAATCTGTAATAAGTAAAAGGATAGAAGGACTCGAGATCCTATTGATTTTTCAGACTTTGGGTTGGCATGTTACTACCTTGTTTTGAAATGAGAACCTTGTGGAATAATTGAGGAACCTTTTCTGGGAGTTTAGAAATTGGAATTAGGACCCTTAATTGAGAGTTTACCATTTTGGGAAACTTGTGGTTGATACTAGATGGATATGAGTATAGCTTTGTCGGAAACCTTGACTTTGATCTTATGGAAGTTGTTTGTGGATGTTTGAAGATTTGGAGTGATGAGATTAAACTCATAGTGGAGTGCCTTGTTTCATGGAATTGCTTAGGGAGAAGTAACATAAGTAATTTGAGGAAATCCTTGGGAATGTTGTAGTTATGAGTTTTGTTGTTAGAAAGTTTTCGGGACCGTTTAGGATGATGTTGTGGTTTGAGGAATTTTTGAGTACCTGACATTTTATTGTTGTCTAATTTCTCTTCTTCCTTGATTATAAGCGTTACCGTTCATACCTCTTTTCCTCGCTTCATCATGCTCCTCCCTTAAGTTGGATGCCAGCTACCTGTAAAAAAAAAACTCCACCTTTGACATTCTTATTGATTTGACTTCAATTCTTGCCCTATGAAATTCATCATAGCACTTTTTGATTAGTTAAGTTTGAATCCTCTTAGTATACTTGTATCTATGATATCTAAGTTACCTTTCTTTTGCACAATTTCTAAATATTTCAAGCTACCAATTTCGTTTCGTTGTTAAAAGTTTATGTTACTTTTACAAAACCTTACCTATTTTAAAGGTTTGAAAATGAAAATTTGATTTAATCCCATATTTGTTCCTTGAGTATAGACTTCTCTATCATGATTTTAATTGCTAAACCTGATATTTCTTTAAATTTTAACCAATTTCTGTTAACTTTGATCTATTTATGATTTCTTTGTCAAAGTTTGATATTGCATTTTCGGAAATTTGACTCCCTTTGAGTCTAAAGGTGAAACCTTCATTTTTATTTTGGCTTTTGCAAAAGAAAATTTGAGTAGATTATCTTTTCTTTTAATTTTTAACGTTAACCGGATGTTAGAACTCGTTATTGGAGACGTTTGATAACTTATTCTACGCTTGTCGGCGACTGATTTTTGTTTTAAATTTGTCTTTGACTTGGAAAGTTAGCGTTCTTGTGTGCACGACAAGAGCAATTTCGTTCCATGAATGAGACTTACACTTTTGAAAACTCTCTGTTAATGTTTTTGAAAGTGTTTTGATTTTGAGTTATATAAATGAATTACCTTTCGATCGAGTTCTGTCGGAAAATTTTATTTGAAACTTTTGAAAAAATTTTAACTCTTACGATAAGTGACCTTTTAAATGTTTTGGTTACCGATTCCAAAATTCCAGTTTTTTTTTTTTATATAACCTTTCATTTCTACTTTCAAGTTTCGAGGACGAAACTTTTTAAAAGATGGGGTGATTGTAACACCCGCGAATTTCCCATTTTGACATTTAAAATTTATTAAACCGTTTGAATTACTTTATTAAATATTTTTGAATTATTCAATTTAATTGATTTTATGTCAAACACGATTTTTATGAACGTATTATATAAAGGCACATTTTTATAAAAATACGTATTATTATTAAATTATATTTTTAAGACATAATTTATATAAGAATAAATGTATACATATTTTTGGTCGGATAATAATAGTGACAGCAATAGTAATAATGCCCGTCTTAATTTCCGTCTAGCTATAGACCGTCACATTTCACTTTGTATCAGCTTTAATCCGAACCAACCAGAATTTGACAACATGCTCACCTACCCTCTTACCCCTATCTCTAAATATCTCCTTTATATATATTATTATAATTCATTTATTATTATTATTATATATTATTAACATTATTAATTATTGTTGTTGTCGTCTTTCAAGCATGACCCCCACCCCTTTGTTCTTCTTCTTCATTTTTTTTCGAAACAGCAGCTACAACAAACACACATACAGCTCCACCATTTTTCGACCTCCAAAAACTCCGATCCCGCCTTCATCTCTCAACCAAACCCCATTATTTTTGCACCATTAGCTTCCTCGTCCCTTCCTCGTTCTTTTAAGGTAACAAAACTCCTATTTTGTTGAATTTTCGAAATGGGCATCTTTTTACAAACCCGGTTTTGTGACCCATGTTACTCGTTTTTCTTCCTTTTAGTTGAAGACTGAAGATAGGCTCGTGTTATGGACGTTTTTACTCGGGAATTCGAAGAGTTAAGGTAACGGTGATAGGTTACTCGACAATGAGTCGATATTCCATCCTTTCAACTCGGTTTTTACACTCTTTCGTCTTAAAGTTTTAATCTTTCCGTGTCCCTCATGTATGAGGATGATTTTGTGATGCTTGTGGTTAGTTTATTTGGGTGTTTCATGGCTTAACCCGCATAATGCAGTCGGGTGTGGTGGTTTTCGGGTTTAGGCCGTTGCTTTTCTTTTCGAGTAAAGGACTGTCTTTTTGGCCTTCTTGTATTAGCAGTAACATCTAACAAAAATAAACTTTGAATGATTAAATGCTGCTGTAGAAATTACTCCATCTTTCGACGCCTACCATGTAAAACGATTTGATTTTTAGCCGCCAAAAGAATGGATATCTTCTAAGGAGGATGAGTCATACATTTCTTCGTGGTAAGCCGTGAGTACAGTATAGGTTTCATCTTGGTAAAACGTGCGGGGTTATTCAGGTATAGTCGTGTATATTCCGTCTTGAGCTTGAACCCAAATGATTGCTGGAATCCGTGTTCACAACCGTACCTGGGGCTGTTTTGATCTTTGTTTTGGGACTGTCGTAATTCTGTTTTTATCCTCTGTTTGGAGGGTTGTTTTTGAGCGGGAATGGTGGCGTGAGGGGCTGTGCTTGGCCGCGGCTGTAGCCTGACCATGAGTGGTTGTGGCCATGACGATAGCTGTGGACTGAACGACCTCAGCCAGGACTCGGCATTGTCGAGTTGTGGCCTCGGCTGAGAGTGCGTACTCCTCCCTTAGTCTCTCCTTGCTTTTGTGGCTTAGTAGTATTTTATGAATAAAATGTTTTGGGCTCATTTTTGTTTGATGGTTAGGCTCACTCTTGCTTAAAGGTTGGACTCAAATACTTCTTTCTTATGGGCTCAATTTCTTGGATGTTTTGGGCTCAACATGTTTAGTTGTTGGGCTTGACTTGTAGTTTTTGGACCACACTCGTGTTATGAGTGCATTCGGCGCTAATTTGGTTTATGTAAAATATTATTAATTCCTGTCTCGTGCTTTATATAACGTAATCCGTTAAACATTGTTCTTTATATATATATTTCTCTCACATGATCAAATTGTTGGATTTCACATGATTATATGTTTTTTTTTTACATGAGTATTAAGTTGGGTCTAACATATCTTGTTTGTTGGGCTTAATGTGATTTAATTGTTGGACTCCTCATAATTTGTTTATTGGGCTCATAAAGGAGTCACTTGGACTTGGTCACATTTTATCCCGTATATTTCATATAACGTAAATTATTCATTATCATTCATTATATTTTATTTAACCGGCATGATAGATTATAAAATGAAATGTTTATTTATATGTTACAAGCATGAAAAGGTTATTATAAATAATTACTTGTAAGAGTCGTATTCTTGAAGAAATGCCATGTTACCATCGTATGTGCTTGACATACTTTTTGCCCGGCTTGTGCTGTTCTGGCAAGCACGGGTTTGACTTACTTTATTCCTGTTTGCAGGGCATCTCATCGGGATCATTACATCATCTCTTCTTTGGATACCCTCTCTGGCACTCCTGTTGTTCAACATGTGCGTGCACCCACGGTTTTTCCAGCATCAACACAAGGTCTACTGCGCTCTATGTATAGAGCTCACTCAGCTTCGCAACCTTCCGTTGCTTTCAAAGTTACTTCAAAAAAATTAACTTCTGTTCTGGCCTCCTCAAAGCCAGTACCAATCGAATTGCGCCACTCTTTGGGCACAATTCGTAGTTTCCTTCGTCTGTATGTTCACTGGTCAGTTAGCTTGGCAACTGGCTGAATTTGTATGTACTTTTTACGTTATAAATGAAGTTCATTATTGTCAAAAAAAAAAAAGAACAACAAACGAAATAAAAAAAAAAGTAAATAAGTCAAACAAACAACACAGATACAACACCACCATAAACAATGAAGACGGACACAACAACAAAACAACAAAGACAACTAGTCAACCTCTCACCTTACCCACACCTACGACCACTACGCTCACACCCACCTCGACTTTCCTCCACCCCATTCGCCTTTCCTCCACCACGGCCACCTCGACTTTCCTCCACCTCATTTTTTTTAATTGTTCCGTTGGTGGCGGTTGTTGTTGGTGGTGGGTGGTAGAGGCGAAATCCGGAGGTGGTTGTTGGTGAGTGTGGTTGGAGTGGTTGGTGGGTGTGGTGGTAGATCTATATTTTTTTTGGTTGTGAGATGTTAGTGGTTGTTGGTTGGTGGCGGTGGGGCTCGTTTTTTTTAATTGTTTGGGTGGTGGTGGTGGTTGTTGGCGGTGGGTGGTAGAGGCAAGATCCGGAGGTTGTTGTTGGTGAGTGTGGTCGGAGTGGTGGGTGGGTGTGGTGGTAGATCTATATTTTTTTTTGGTGCTAGGATGTTAGTGGTGGTTGGTTGGTGGCGGTGGGGCTCAAATATGGTGAGGAGGGTGGTGGCGGCCGTGTGTGGGTGGACTGTGTGTGTTGGGGTGAAGGGAGGTGGGTGTCGGTGGTGGGTGTTGTGGGGCTGCAGGGTGGTGGTGGGTGGTTGTCGGGGGTGTGTGTGGGTAAGGAGGGGAGTTTTTTTTTTTGTGTGTTTTGATTTAATTGGGTTTTTAGAGAGAGGGACGGAATGATATTATGTGAGATGAAAGGGAAGGTAAGGAGAAAAAAAATGATACTCCCTCCGTACCATACCAAAGGTAACGTAGGGAAAAATGGAGTATTTAAGAAAATGTGGAAAAAGTAAGGGTAAAGAGGGAAAAAATAGGTGGGATATGTAATTGTGGGTTGGTTGGTGGGGTATGTAATGGCATTTTGTGTAAATATTAAATGGATATAAAGATAACTTGGTAATGTTGTGGGCCAAATAAGGAATATTACCTTTGGTGTGGTACGTCCGTTTATAGTAAGTGTTAGCTTTGGTGTGGTACGAAGGGAATATATAGTAGATTAGGGTGATTAATAATTAATTAGTGAGGGTAGAGTGATAGTGGGTTAAATTAGCTTCTAATCCCTTTTTTTTTCTCTCAATCTCAAACTTTCATCTCCCTCTATCCAAGGGCTCTAAAAGGGATTTATGGACTCAAGAAAAGGGATGGACTCAAGTGATCCTCTCTCTCTATATATATAGGCGAGATCTCGTGAGTTTGGTTCTTACGGTGAGTTGTGAGTTTGAAATCTCAGCCATTGGATCAAGGAAACCAAGGACTAAGATCAAATAGAAAAATCAAACAAGCCTGACATTATTAATAAACAAAAATCGTCCTTGTTCTCGTTTCTCTTCCCTTCCACCCTAAAATTTGGGAAAAATAGAGTAGCAGCAATAAATTCTTCTCAATTTCTACAATTAACCTTCAATTCCTCTATTGCTATTCACGTTTATCAATTATTGCTCGAATTAGGGTTCTAGTTTCGAGTTAGAACCGATTTCTGGTCGATTTTTGGTGTGAATTTGGGAATTTTGTCGGATTTTCAGCAATTATAAGGAGTATTTCCGCCATTAAATCAAGGTTTGATCTATACTTGTTTAATTTTAACATTTTATTTAAAGTATAAAAAGATAATTGAAGATTATTATCTTATTTAAACAGTAGTGTCGATTCCAAGAGTTTACTGCTTTATATATGCTATGGAGTAATTATCTGGACGTGCTTTTGCTTTTGCTTTTGCTTTTGTTATGGGGATTACATATTAGATAAGTAGAGAAATGGACGACTTTCAAGGAGTGGAGTCGTATGAATACCCTTTCTCTCTTGTAAATATTTGTCAAAAACAAATGATAAGATTGATTTAGGAGTGGCTGTTTCATGCCCCAATTGAGAGATTCACAGAGTAATTAATATTTGGGTCTACTTTGTACAATTTGCGCCGCTTCATTTCAAAACAAACCCCCAACTATTCAACTTCAACTCTCTCCTCATCTCTTGTTTCTAGTTGGTCTTTTAATGGTATAAATCTTACAGAATATGTTTATTCTGATTTGCAATTTTATCTCTTTGGTAACTCCTATTTCTTTCTAATTCCAATATGCAGGTTTTATTGTATATCTGCATTCCATTAAGCCCCTAATTCACTTGATTTCCTGGGTAAAAGAAGCTATTCCGTCGTGGTTGGTTTGAAAACGGGATAAACTAGTTGACCCTCTGTGTTTGAAAAAATAAAATGCATCAACAGGTCCTATGGTTAAAAAGTCGCACATCGGAAGTCTGGTTATACAGACGAACAAATTATACAAGTTTAGCGGTGATGAGCATGGTATGTTTTGTTTTCTGTTACTTCATTGACGAATCTTTTCATACTTGTTTAATATTTGCTAGGGAAGATTTAAAGCTGGACACCTTTTAGTGTTTTTTCTGGAAAACCATTATCAATTGTTGTTCACTTTGTTTTACGTCCTCTGGATGAGGTGATGAAATGTTATGCCAAGGTGCTCTTTTTGCCACCTTCGAGTAAAAGTCCCAACTCCCAAGTGTCCTCTTGTGTTTGTTCAAGATCTTATAGGCTGCAATGGCCTTTTCCATACTGAGTTGTGTACCAAGATGCTAATGTTTGAGTTGAATGTTCATCAGGTGGGGTACCTGCTTGGCTTACGCGATCGACACCCAAGTAATCTAATGCTACATCGTTACAGGTATTTAATTTTCGGTATAGCTTATTTGAATCCATATTTTTAATTTTGACTTAGTCTAATCGGCCACATTTTTTAGTGGGAAGATATTGCATATTGACTTTGGCGACTGTTTTGAAGCATCCATGAAAGAGAAATTTCCTGAAAAGGTGCAACATCCCTTCTACCGGTCTTTTCATCCAACATTTGAGTACTTTGCTAATACTGGTATAGAATTGAAGTTATAATTTGTACTCCCTCTGTCCCGGTCAATTATTGTCATTTGGTTTTGGCACAAAGACCAAGGAAAGAGGAGAGAACCAATGATAAGATGACAAGTGGATCAACTTGAGTGTGAAGAATCAAATTGCTCTTCAAATGCAATCCTAAAATAGAAAGGACAACAAATGACTGAGACACCTCAAAATGGAAAAAGACAATAAATGACCGGGACGGAGGGAGTATTTATTAGTGACCTTGTTCAATGGTGAGTTTAGGTACCGTTCCGTTTGACTCGAATGCTTGTGAAGGCAATGGAAGTTAGTGGAATTGAGGGTACCTTCCGTACGACTTGTGAAAATGTAATGCAAGTGCTTAGAACTAACAAGGACAGCGTCATGGTAATGATGGAGGTAGAGATCCCAAAGCCTTTTCAATATTCATTGGTCTCAATAATATGGATCCATGTGAATTTTATTTTGCAAGGGACATAGTTCACATATCTTACTCTTTAAACAATTACACGCTGGAAGTATAGTTATACGTCGCTGCCAACATGAAATGAATGCCAGTGCGTCTTGTTTGGGGCGTCTCGACTCTCGCATATGATTTAAGTTTTTGTGAATGACATGCTTTTAACTTGCAAATTTGTTTTCTTCTAGGCTTTTGTACATGACCCTCTCATTAATTGGCGCCTTTTCAACTTCAACGAAGTCCCGCAAATGGCTCAAGCCCCTGCTGTTGTTAATAGCGAAGAATCCTCCTCAAGTACTAATCTTGCACAGCCCCAGCGTGGAGCGCGAGAAAGAGAACTACTTCAGGTTCTAAAATTTCTTATTTCGGAATATTTATGTTATTCTCTCTGTTTTTAAATATGGTCGTTCTCACATTTCTTGATACCACCATCTCTAATATCTTAGTAAATATTGTTAAATGCATCATTCTTCATGCAAGCATTTTTCGCAAATAATCTAATGTTGTAAATATCTGAGTTTAGCTAAATTGAAGCTAAAATAAAGTCTCAAAACTGAAATATAAAAGTGAAGAGATAAGTATTTATCCTTTTTTCACAAATCTCTCACTCTATGTTTCCTTATTTTTAGGCCGTGCACCAACTTGGTGATGCTAGTGAGGTGCTGAACGAGCGTGCTGTGATGGTTATGGCTAGAATGAGTAACAAGCTTACCGGGCGGGATTTCTCTACAGCATCTACTGTTACCAGTGCAAGCCAATTGATGTTAGATAGCAGTAACCCAGTACCAGGTGATGCTCGTGAAGTTGAACATGGCTTGTCTGTCAAATTACAGGTTCAAAAGCTGATAGATCAAGCTACTTCATATGAAAATTTATGCCAAAACTATGTCGGGTATGTATCTCCACATTTTCACAAAAACTTTCACTCTTCATCAATTCTTATCCGGTAAAATTTGTGCAAATTGATCTCAGTCGTCACCCAGCGTATGTTCCTATTTTCAGGTGGTGCCCTTTCTGGTGAGCAACGGCTAGCAATGTATTATTATGGTGTACATACTCCCCTCGCCTTCTGGCAAAAAGATGGTAACAAAAGCCATACGTGATTATATGGGACTCTCGCCAACCGCATTTATAGTAATTCTGGGCGTAATGATATTAACTTACAAGATTGTATGCTGAATGTTTGTGCCGTCTGATGATTACAAGGCAGTGAGAGACATGAATGCGGTATACGAGGCTGATATGACGCGGGAGCCGGTCCAATTGGGTGACGTCACAGAGGAGCAACTCAAAGCGTATGACGGATCCAACCCACAGAAGCCGTTGCTGATGGCAATCAAGGGACAAATCTATGATGTGTCACGAGGCAGAATGTTCTATGGCCCTGGTGGACCCTATGCCATGTTTGCCGGACATGATGCTACCAGAGCGCTCGCCCTCTTGTCGTTTGACCCACAAGACCTCACAGGGAACACCGAAGGACTTAGCGAATCTCAGCTAGATGTCCTTGAGGATTAGGAGCTTAAATTCAATGAGAAATATCCCAAGGTTGGCGTTCTTGTCCCCAAAGCTGCTATTGTTGACGATGATAATCTAGAAACAAAAAAAGCTGTGTAATAATTTTCTTCCTCCCACTTGTAGTTTACCCAAGTTTTTCCGCCATCAATAATTTGATTCCTAGTGTCATTTTGTGACTCTAGTTGAAGCACTGGGACAATATTGTTGTATTTAAATTATGTTATTGTAATGTTGGATGGTCCAAGTAGTAAAAAAATCAAAGTGACACCGGAATAATATCACTATAACAGCACAATAACATGTAGTAAAAAAAAGAGTAAAAAATCAAAGTAGTAAAAAAAAAAAGTGACAGCGGAATAACATCACAATAACAGCAGAATAACAGTAAAATAATAGCACAATAACACGTCGTAAAAAAAAGAAAAAAAGTCAGTCGTAACAAAAATCAAAGTGGCATCGGAATAACATTACAATAACACCAGAATAACAGCACAATAACATGCGGTAAAAATAAGAGAGAAAATCAAAGTAGTAAAAAAAATCAAAGTAGTAAAAAAGATCAAAGTGACACCGGAATAACATCACAATAACAGTAGAATAACAGCACAATAACACGTAGTAAAAATAAGAGTAAAAAAATCAAAGTAGTAAAAAAAAATCTAAGTGACACCGGAATAACATCAAAATAACACTAGAATAACAATAACATCACAATAACATGTGGTAAAAAAAGAGAAAAAAAATCAAAGTAGTAAAAAAATCAAAGTGACACCGGAATGACATCACAATAACACCAGAATAACAGTAACAGCAAAATAACAGCACAATAACATGTGGTAAAAAAAGTGTAAAAAAATCAAAGTAGTTAAAAATATAAGTGACACCGGAATAACATCACAATAACAGTAAAATAACAGCACAATAACAAGTGGTAAAAAAAAAAAAAAAATCAAAGTCGTAAAAAAAATCAAAGTGGCACCGGAATAACATCAGAATAACATCACAATAATATGCGGTAAAAATAAGAGTAAAAAAAAATCGAAGTAGTAAAAAAATCAAAGTGACACCGGAATAACATCACAATAATAGCAGAATAACAGTAGAATAATAGCACAATAACACGTGGTAAAAAAAACAAATCAAAGTCGTAAAAAAAATCAAAGTGACAGCAGAATAACATCACAATAACAGCGGAATAACAATAACAACACAATAACATGAAAAAAAGAGAAAAAAAAAAAATCAAAGTCGTAAAAAAAATCAAAGTAAAAAAAAAGCACAATAACAGCATAATAACACGAGGTAAAAAAAATAAGAGTAAAAAAATTTTAAAGTAAAAAAAAAATCTGGTACAAAAAAAAAAGAAAAAAAGGTAACATAATGAGAAAATTAAAGAAAAAATAAGAGAAAAAAAAAATAAAAGTGGTAAAAAAAAAAGCACAATAACAGCATAATAACACGAGGTAAAAAAAAAGAGATAAAAATAATAAAAGTTAAAAAAAACGTAACATTAGAAAAAAGAGAAAATAAGTAAATGACAGTGGTTTTATATGACATGTAAGATTAGATCTTGGCCATTCATTTCTAATATAATCTAGTGGTTGAGATTTTAAAGCGCAAACTCACAACTCACCATAAGAAACCAAACTCACAAGATCCTATATATATATATATATATATATATATATATATATATATATATATATATATATATATTGTGCTCACATGTTTTTCCAGTGTTATTCTGATCTTCTCAAGCTTTTCTAATTTTCTCATTATGTTACCTTTACTTTTTTTTTTTACCTTTCTTTTGTTACCACCTGTTATTCCAGTGTTATTCTATTTTTTTTTTTTTTTTTTGTGTTTTACCTTGTTGTTCCACCTGTAACTCGGGTGTTATTGCGTTATTACTCCGTTGTTATTTTGGTGTTATTGTGTGTTACTCTGGTATTATTGTGTTGTTACTCTGGTGTTACTGTGTTGTTACTCCGATGTAACTCTGTACTTATTGCATAGTTATTGTGGTGTTACTCTACTGTTATTGCAGTGCTATTGTGACCAACATTTTATATGCTAAGAAATATTGAAAGAAAAGAGAGGAAATATTGGTAGATAGGATCCATTAAATTTGTTGTTAGAATGTATGAAATGACTAGAATTTTGATTTAAAGTAGACCATGTATTACTCCATAGAGTCCGTGCTAACAAACACTATGACCCGTCATCTTCTCAAGCTAATCAACCATTGTCATGCCAACTCTGCTGCCCATTCCGAGCACCCCCAATGGCTCGGCTTTCTAGCCACCGATCAAGCCCAACTCACAACCAATTGCCTACAATTTTGTTGTTGCTTCATCACCACACACCAAGCATCATTGAGTCACCGAAACCCAACAGCAAGAGATTAGCCTAACAGGTAAATACAAACGCAATGATGTGCAATAAATGAGGATAAATACAAACAGGTATCATGCCTGACTCAATACTCAACAATCAGCAGGCCCGTCTTTGAGGGTGTGTGGCCCGTGCGATCGCACAGGGCCCCCAAAATTTTGGCCCAAAACTGGTACGAGGCGCATGGAAAAAAATGAGAACTGATAACATAATATTAACAGAGTATATTGCCATGTAGTTCAATGTAGCATAGTGGTTACAATTTTACATTTAAGTTTTGATTTAGCAAGACATCCCAGGTTCGAATCCTGCTGGCATTTCTTTTTTTCACAAACTTATAATTTTTATTTTCTTGTATTTGAGCTATCTATTCATTTACAAACTCTTTGATTTTACGTCATCTTTAGGTAATTGTATTCTTTTTTTTTCTTGGGTTCTTCAAGTTCATTTACATACCTTATAGAATTACATAACTTACAGATAACATATTTAAACTAGTTGGGATAAAATATAAGTTAAAGATAATATATTATTATACGATTATAATTTTAGAATTTTTACATTAAAATTTTGAATTTTTCCGTGTTTTAACATATGAAATTTACATTCGCCCCCTTGATTTTTTTCTCACCTAACCGCGAATTTTGACTCCTCCACCATTAGTTCAATTTTAATTTATATAACCGATAGAATTTAACCGAAAAAATTGCTATAATAGGGCCCCAATTTCACATTTTGCACAGGCCACAAGGCCCCTGAAATGTTGGAGACGGCCTGGCAATCAGTTATCACGCATGTATGCGTCAGAATCTTCGCAATGCTTATAACTAGCTGAACTACAATTCAACAACAATATCACTACGACTAAACCATACTAATTAGCTAATCTTCAACTAGGTAGCACAGACACTCCTCCTAACTAGCCGTCCCGTGTCCGACACCATGTCCGACACCCGGACACCCGACACTCGTCGGACACACGCCTAAAAATGTTATAGTTTAGACGAGGAATAAATTGTCAAGAGATATTGATTAGAAGATTGGTTTGGGTGAGAAATGAGAATTAGTTATAGTTAACGTCGAATTTTACCTTCAGTTACCTAAATTTAGTATCAAATAGATTAAATTTAGAATCAAATACATTACAAAAATAAAATCATACGTTATTTATAACCATAAAATATGTTTTTTTATTAAATTTAAATAGCGTGTCCCGTGTCCTAAATTTCATGTGATGCCGTATCACGTGTCCGTGTCGTGTCCGTGTCCGTGTCCGTTTTGGTGCTACCTAGATCTTCAATCACAATAAATTGAAAACAAACTGATTTATCATTGTATTTCAGTAAATTTGAAATTGAGAGAGAAATTACAAAATTACGAGTGAGAAGGAGGAGGCGTAGAATCCGAATTACAGCCAAGAAGATCGCCGAGCTTCTTTACGGCCTGATTCTCTTCCGAATATTGACGGAGTAAATCAGAAAATTACAGCAAGAGATTCAACTTCAATTCCATTGATTCGAATTAATTAATTCAAAATTCATTAGACAATGTTTGGATACTTGAATTTTATTTTAAATGACCAATCTCAAATTAGAAATGTGAAACCATGAATCTCAAATTCAAATTCTTTGTTTGGGAAACAAGGAATTTGAAATCCAATTTCTATGTTTGGCAATACAAAGAATTTGAGAATCCAAATTTGATCCAAACTCAAAAGTAGTTAACTCATATTGCAAGGTTTTTTAGGCTAACATTTTCCGCAATACAAAATTGTCGTTCGACATAGATTTTAACTACAACCCACAAATTTCAACATCAAAACAAAAAGGAGCTACAAATTTTCCAACTATGATCAAATTCAGTTTATAGTTTCAACTAGAATGTCGATTACGCTCATCAAGACAAAGCAAAATCCAATCTAATTTTTGATCACTCGGAAGGTCTTTGAGAACTTGACATTTCACCGACACCTCCACGAACATATTTACGGCTTGTAGAACCTGAGGACGGAGGATGCCAACAAATTTGGAAACCTCATCAAATACCTCTTTTCCTCCCAAAGTTGGAGTTGCTTTTAGTCTAGCTTCAACATAACTTTGGAGTGTGTTAGCAACTTGAGTAACCGCATCAGCTAGACTATCACTTTTTCGCTTCTTTTTAGAGCTTGTTGAAGTAGTATCAATGCTAGAAGTCGAACCATCACATGCTTCCTCATCCATCATAGTAGCACCCTCTTCATAGTGCTCCCCTCCATCACCAACAACTCTATCGGGTCCAAGTAATATCGATATATCATCCCAATGCTCGATATATTTATTGGCATAAGATGAAGCAGGTGGGTTAGCCTACAATGAGCATGCAGAAAAAAAAAGACAGTAAATAACAACTTATAACATGATTAATCAAATAAGGCATTGTCTGCCACTATCATGTATTTCCTTAAGCAAACAAGTAGTTGTCATGTTCCTTAGATTCCTCACTAATGTCTCCTTCTTCAACTCTTTCTTAAGCCACAATAAAAGAACAAACTCGACCAAGTTTCTCAGTGAACAAGATATGAAACTAGGCTCAACTAATCTAGGCAACAACTAACCAAATCCGAATACAAGAAACACAGATGCAACACTTAGACAAGTTCCTCGAGCATAAAAAGATATTTTTATCACAGATGAAATGATCATATGTTTTTCTGGTAAATTTGTATCTATACAAGAAACACAGATGCAACACTTAGACATGAATATCATGCTAAAAATCGATAACAAAGAGCTGCAAAAATCTGATTATCTGGTAAATGCTCGATTTTACAGACTAATAATGACAGCATATGTGAATTACGTTGATGGCCCTGACATATCTACCTAATGAAATAAGAACAATAGATGTCCAAAGCAACTTAGATACTTCCTTTACTAACACCATCAGCAACTCAGATGTCCAAAAGACCTGACCCCCCTTTACTGACACCATCAGTGATAAATAAAAGAATAGAAGGCAACTGCATTACCTTGACATATGTATCCCATTCATCCTGATCGTCACGTGGTACTAACACCATCTTCCTCTCCTCATCCCACTTAAATTTAGTTTTGGTTCTTATCTCCATGATAGTTCCATAGTGCCTTCTCCAAATCCTGACACGATTCCTCACATTTTCAGTAGTAACGGATACATTCAGCTTGCTTCTTACCTCATCTACCACCGCTTGGTAGGCTTGAGGCTTCCAATCCCCATCTCCCTTGTTTCCTTCACTTACTTGATTATACAACACCGAGATTAAAGGAGCATCCATTTGGCTATTCTAAGAAATATATCCTCTCTTCTTGGGTTGTGTAGGAACCAAAACTTGCTTTCTTTTTTCAGCCATCACCTATAAAAAGTTAGGTCAGAATCTACAACATTAAACAAAGCGATTTAAACAAATACTGATGAGTGCAAATTAAACCATTAACATTGCAGCAATATAATATTATATATCATCCTGTACTGTACTCTAAGGAGCTAGAGAGGCAATGCAACAGATGGATAGTAAGTACATGCCCCATTCTGTCAATATATCAAGTACAGTACATTCATTATCAGCAGGTTGTTTTAGTAAAGCCTTGCCAATTTCATTTTTTCAGTACTACTGTCTAGATACCATTAGTCGAATAATTGTTTAGAAAAGAAAACAGAGAGCATAAATTTAAGGAGCTGGAGAGCATAAATGAAGATTTTTTAATGACTACTTACCACCATAATTTTTCCTCTTTTTTAAGGAGCTAGAGGATAGTCAGATACCCCTCCTAGCTCGATAATCGTTCCACATTTTTGCGGCAAGATCGTCTCTAAATTTATTCCACTCTTCTGTTTGTTTAACACTCACTACATAATCTTCTCCACCATCCTCTTCTTGAAACACAACATTTTGTAAATCTTGTTCTACCTCATTCATTAGAGCCGTTTCATCCATTTTTTCAAATCTTAAGAAGTTGTGTAGAATGACACAAGCATTTATGATTCTGACTTGCGTTTTTTAAACCATAAAAGCTACTGGTCCTCATAATAGCCCAACGCTTTTTCATGCAACCAAATGCTCGTTCAATTGTGTTACGAGCTGACGAATGACGCAAGTTAAAAAGCTCTTTGGAATTTGTTGGGGTGTTCCCTCGTCATAAATTTAAGTGGTATCGTGTACCTTTATATGGAGCTAAGAAACCTTCACCATTGGTATACCCTAAGTCCACAAGAAAATACTTATCCTTTGGTACTTTAAGATTATAAGCATGCCTTTGAAGAGCGTCGCGGAGGACACGTTGATCAGAAGCGGACCCTTCCCACCGAGGTAGAACATATGTAAAACAGAGATCTGGATCATAAGCTACTAAAACATTTGTGCTAATGTGACCATTTCTATCCCGATACCTACCTCGATCCTCTAAAGGGACAGTTATATCTATATGAGTGCCGTCAAGGGCGCCAACCACACCCTCAAACCATTTAAATTTTGGATCATTGACAAAACTAGTGGTAGTATCAACTTCCTTCACGTAGTATTTTCCTATTTTTAAAACAGTTCGGAGCACCGTGTGAAATTGGCGACTCACGGTTTCTCCTGATCGTGCAAAAAGAGCTTGAATAGTTCGATTTTTCAAATTGTGAGCAAGGGTGTGGAGAAAAAATGCGACAACTTTTTCATTAGTCACGTTTCTAGAGGTAACTAACCCACCCTTTGATCTCAGAATCCTACATGATTTCTCAAAACAACGCCTATCGAAACACAATTGCTCTTGACATTTTCTATTGTTTCTTAATGTATCTAACCACATTGCTCTTTTTTGTGAACGTTCCTGTTCGTTCCAAGCCAAATCCCTAACCTTATACCTTTTGTAATTCAACGCCCCTACTATAACGACAACACAACCCACAACTGGCGTGAAAAGCTCCATATCACCATCTTCTTCTTCCTCTATTCTGACACGTTTCAATGATTCTCGTTCATTATTACCCGCCATGTTACTCAATACCCTCAAATCTGAAAAATCATAGTGAGTTTATGACATGTAAACAAAGACGCATAAATCTCAGTTTCACTCGGTTACATGTCTACTTGAACCTACTGAGCTCTCTACAATAAACTCACAATCTGAGCACAAAAAGTATCGTTTTGATTTTCGCAACAGTGATTAAGCAGCTTCCCCAAATAATCTAATTTTACTTCAGTTTATAACCCAGACCATATTAGTTCAGAATAATGCACAATAAAGTAAATTCTGATAAAAATTCTTTGGGATTTCACTGAATCACATAAGCAATTAACTTGCATTTTGA
Source organism: Silene latifolia (assembly GCF_048544455.1). Lineage (NCBI taxonomy): Eukaryota > Viridiplantae > Streptophyta > Magnoliopsida > Caryophyllales > Caryophyllaceae > Silene > Silene latifolia. Next base: position 2,263,739 of record NW_027413123.1, read on the forward strand.
TAGCTAGATTGACTGCACTACTAATAACTAACCAGCATACATTTCTCATCTGCTTGCCACTATCGTATAAAATGTGTTTGTAGGCGTTTACATTTTCATCCTTCAGCACAAAATTCTACACAAATATTGGCGAAACTAATTCAAACTCCATTTCTCCATCATAAAAACATAAAATGAACGAAACAACATAAAGAGGCATGGGTTCTAAGTCCATTTCTCCATTATATCAACACACAAAAATTGAATATCAACCATTCAATCAACTAATCAAACTATAAACTTCAATACACAAAAAAAATCGAATATCGGCTATTCAATGAACAAATGAAACGATAAATTTCAACACACAAATCATAATTTAGCAGAGTAATTAGAAACTTAAACCTAGAAAAATCGAAAGAGGCATAAACATACTTGAATTGCTCTGATGGATGTCGGTGAGAAGAAAAACGATGACTATAACCCAGGAAAAATCGCAGGCTAAACTTTGTCGATGAAATCGCAGGCACGAACCCTAGAAATTGGGGTTGAACTTTGTCGATGAAATCGATGTTGATGAATTGCGATGATGGAGATGTGAACTGTGGGCTGGAGTTGTAATTTGGAATACGGGGGGTAAGGGTGTGGATTTGAAATGGGCCAATTTATTAATGTTTAGAATTTGATAGGATTTCTATCAAATCCAAATTCAAATTATGCTATCAGCCCAAACACCATATTTGGGCCAAATCCATGATTTGAAATGAAATACCTGTTTCCAAATAGGCCATTAATGGATTAAATCGGAAAATACCAGAAGGAAACGTTGGAGAAAAGAACGGCGGAGAAATCAGAAGGAAAATCATAATCATGATCATTAGTAGGTGACGATGCTTTTCCGAAACGCGAAGAAGTTTCCCTTGGTACATTAATCCTCGGGTTACTAGTCACAATGACTAATTTCACTCGCATTTGATGTAGATTTCTTGCTGGGATTATCCTCAACTAATTGTCATTAGGATCATGATTTTGATTATTGTTTTTGTTCATCATGAGATTAGTGAGGATGTTGTGCTGCTTGATCATGATGATGAGATTAACGGTCTTTTCATGGTTGTAGCTTAATCTTCATCTTTTGTTTTTTTCCTGGGAGATTTGTTGATTTTCTATGAGAGAATTTGGGAGAAAATTGCAGGTTCTGTTATGGAGGAGAGAGGGAGTAACTTTTTCTGTTGTAGCGATTATGAGATTAGTGACGATGCTTCTGCGTGACCCGTGATATTATCACAACCCTTTATTTTGTTTATCCAATGGATGAGATTTGTGAGCACAAACTCACAGTAAGAACTAAACTCACGAGATATACAAAGTGACTCAATAATTAGTGCAAAGTAACCAATAAAATAGTGAAATATAATTTGTTTTATGCAATATCATCGTTATTAACTTAACCTTCCCCTTAAATAGTGAAAGAAAGAGGGAATGAGAATCAAGTCACAGAGATGTAAATATATTTACCTTTAAGAGCTCAACACCACAAATCTTGCTAGCCCCTTAATGAGAACAAAACAAATGCATACGATAAAGTTGAAAATGTGATGAACACTCTATAACCCAATGTAATTTACATAAAAATTAAATAAATTAGTTAATAATTTAAAACCTTAATACACTTAGCTTGATGTGAATAAAATGATAAGAAAAATTGATGACACATACAATTCTACTGGCAATAGGGATAAGAAAACTTTTGGGTTACAAATTTTGCCTTACATCAAAAATAAATATATAAACAATTGAGGATCCGGATGTATTTTATGACTTTTGTGCCTTTTTTTTTTTTTTACAAATTCCATTTTATATGATAGTGATCTAAGATGTTATCTTATCTTATGAAATTAAAATATGACATCTGGATAATGGCGGATAATTTGGTTTGCCTTTTAGTTAGATTATTATTATTATTATTATTATTATTATTATTATTATTATTATTATTATTATTATTATTATTATTATTATTATTATTATTATTATTATTATTATTATTATTATTATTATTATTATTATTATTATTATTATTATTATTATTATTATTATTATTATTATTATTATTATTATTATTATTATTTTTTTTTTTTTTATATAAAAAGGGATGCGCGCAGCTTTTATAGATAGAAAAATAAAAGTTTACATGAAATTGGTAGGGAGCCGAGAGACAATCTGGGCCCCCACCCCCTTAGCAACAACAAAGCTAAGTTTAGTAAAAATATAAGCGGCCACCCGAGCACCCGCATCCTGAGATACCAAGAATTTCTGGATCCACTTGAGCATGGCAACAACATCCGAACCCAGCTCTCCAAGCGAAGAGAAAGAGAAGGGAAGGAAACCATAACCAACTGCCGCGCATAAATCCCCATACTTAGCACACTTACGCTGAGCAGCATCAGCGACAACCCGCCCGAGCACAAAATCGGTCATCCCAGTCTGAGCAAGGGGGAAGACCCTGTCAAATCGACACAGACATCACGACCTCTGTCCCAGGAATAAAGCAGCAAATCCGCAGGACGAAGAGAGCCATCATATCCGTCAACCAAACCGATATCAACCTCCTTACCCGTAGAAAAACCTGACCTATAACAGATGTCGAATAAGGTGTAACAAACGAGGTTATGCCGATGCTTAACACCCATAGTACCAGTACAAGAAACAGCGTGGTCCCCATAAACATCATCAACAAAAACCCGAGAGCAAGCAGGACAAGGCCTAGATACCGTGAATAGCGGAACACCCAGTTGATTTCTAAGCACACTACGGTAAGTCCTCCTGTTCATAGCCTGAACCAACCCAGAGATAGGAACCGCACGCAACCAATCGGAGTAGTGGGCACCCTACTGAGACATCCACAATGCAAGCTGACGTGGTGTCAAAGAGAAAACAGATTCTGAAGCAGCAGCAACCGTCGTGAAATATATATCTGCCAATTTCTTCATAAGTTTAGGGGCAACGATTTCACTAGGATCACATAAGAAAGCAGAACCTGTAGTCTCAGAAAACATCCGCAAGGCATCGTCAAAAGTAGGACCAGTATCTACAATACCAGAAGGTCGTAGGAGCTTAGCCTGTAAATCTGCAGACTGCAAACGGGACGCCAGAAAAGCATAGTGTAAAACATCTCCCGCAGCATAAACACCAAGCCCGCCCAAATGAAAAGGGAATGTAGCAAGGCGCCACTGCCAATCCCGAAAACCAGGTCCAGACGCGGTGACAATACGTTCCACGCTAGAACGAAGGGCGGCATCGAAATGGTGATGGACCGAACCAAACACACGGGGGGAGCAAGTACGAAGAGAGAAATAGAGCTTAGAAATACCAGTACAAGCTCTAAGCAGAAGCAGCTCACATTGCGGGTCCTTAATCCTCGCGACTAAGTCTATAAGCTCAATGGTCTTAGTCACTCTCTTCACCACAAGCTCAGTGCCAAAAATAGGACAAGTACTGACAGATCCACCCAAAACAGAGACACCACGCAAGGGCCGAGCAATAGAAGGGGGGAAAACACCGGGAAGCCGATTCCAAGGATCCTCAATATTATTATTATTATTATTGTTGTTGTTGTTGTTGTTGTTGTTGTTGTTGTTGTTGTTGTTGTTGTTGTTGTTGTTGTTGTTGTTGTTGTTGTTGTTGTTGTTGTTGTTGTTGTTGTTGTTGTTGTTGTTGTTGTTGTTGTTGTTGTTGTTGTTGTTGTTGTTGTTGTTGTTGTTGTTGTTGTTGTTGTTGTTGTTGTTGTTGTTGTTGTTGTTGTTGTTGTTGTTGTTGTTGTTGTTGTTGTTGTTGTTGTTGTTGTTGTTGTTGTTGTTGTTGTTGTTGTTGTTGTTGTTGTTGTTGTTGTTGTTGTTGTTGTTGTTGTTGTTGTTGTTGTTGTTGTTGTTGTTGTTGTTGTTGTTGTTGTTGTTGTTGTTGTTGTTGTTGTTGTTCTTACTCCTTTCATTCAACTTCATTATATAGTTATCTATTTTGTACACTATTCACAAGTGAGAAGAATCTTTCAATTTACTCCCAATATATAAGAGAAAATATATTCATGCGAGATCTTGTTTGATTCGTCGTTACGTGTAGATTTAAAATATCAAACATTTATAAGTTTTACAAATATGTAACTAAAGATATTTACGATTGCAAACCTGTGTTGCCAAACGTGAAAATGATAAGTGTACCAAATGATGTTGAATAGAGGGAGTATTATTTTACAAAATCCACTTTACATGAGAGTGGTTTAAGATGTTATCTTATGAAATTAAAATATGACATATGGATGATAGTAGATAGCCAGACTTGCCTTTTAATTAGATGTTTAGATTTAAAAATGCTTAGAAATGATTAGTTAATTTTAATTTGCAATGTCACATTTAATCTGCCAAGCCACCTTTGCCACGCCACATTTAATTTGCCACATCACATTAATTAGTTGCCACATCACATTAATTAGATTTTATAGGGGTAGCCTTTTAATTAAATAATTATATATTTTACAAATTGAGTCAATTAAGGGAAAAGTTAAAATAATGGGGTAAACAGGTGAATGTCAGTCCCGCTTTGGATGTTTCTGGTGAAGGCTTCAAGCTGTTGCTTTCTTTAGAGTTTCCAAACTCTAATGGTTTTTGTTGGCTAGTAAAAAGATACTGGGTGAAAGAGTTTACCCTCTGTGGACATAGCCACCTATACGCCGGGCCAATCTGTGGACGTATAACGGTCTTTTGAAAGCCACGCTCGGCGGCGTAAAAATGCTTTCGACCGGATCGTTTTAGATCGGTCAGTTTAGTATCGGCAAGAGTCTCAAAATGATGCAAGAGATGTTCAGAGTCGCCACCAAGCATTTGTGGGATGCTTGGAACCCGTTCAAAGCCACTTTATACCTAGGTCAACCAAGGCAAAAAGCGGTGTTTGACATGGGCACTAAAGATAAGGAGTCGTCCCTCTTTAGCATCCTATCTCTAGAATGACTCTCGTACGCCCTGGATAAGGTCGTCCACTATCCAAAGTTTCTAAGTAAGAGGTGAAGGTACGTATTGGGAAGCCCTTTAATCGGACACCCAATCCCGCCCGCGGTAGCGGCCTCTACTGATCGATCTTGGTTGGTTAAGTGCAAAAGTTGATAAAGCGGGTAAATGCATGAATGCGCATCCACAAGTTTGAACCAAACATGTGAGCTTTCTATGTCGGTTGTTTATCCAAATATCAAGTAATTGATGTCAAGTTGGATTTAGTGTTGATTTGCATGGAAGACGGAAATTAAACATCCATTTACCGAGTTAGGTTTATGGTGCATAACGTCATCCGTTTGTCTTAGAAAGGCGTTTTACAAATACGATGTAAAAGGGGCAGATTTGTCATCTGATCCGTCCTGCATTCGGGTTAACCGAAGTCGGGATCATTCTAGACAAGTGCTGGAAAGGAAGTAGGGTCTGCATCAGGCAGCCTATTGAGGCGCGAGCCGTCAGGCAATGCAAACAGGCCTGTCCTAGTTTAAAAATTGGAAAATGGTTGGCCTGTTTAGACGCGAGTCAGCAGACTGTCCAAGGGACGTCTTCTGACTGTTAAAATGCTTGTAAAATGGTTTGAAAAGAGGGTGTTTGAACCCATATTGGTTTGAAAAGGTTGTTTGGACCGCTTTTGTGTTAATATGAGGAACGGGACTTGAATAATCACAATTGTATTGATGATATTCGATGTCGGGTTCGGTTTTGCAAGCTTGACATGAATAGTTTTGAAAAAAGATTATGAACTAATTGATTTATGTCCATTTGTTTGTAATTAGTCAATGTTTATCATCGTACTCGGGTTTAAAACCGACATGGTATGTGGAACCAAGGATGACTTTGCATTTTTGACTAATATGCTTGTTTTAAAATGTAAAGAAATGAAATAGAAGGTTTTAAAATGTCTTCTAAAATGTGATTAACCAAATATTATCGCCGAAACACGGATTTAAACAGTCATGGCATGAGGAACCAAGGGTGAAAATGTTTTATGGTTAAAAGTTCATCATGAAAATGATTTGAAATATTTGAAATGGTAAAAACTGATTACAAATAAGAAATGAAATAAAAAAAGGAAAGATGAGATCAAATACGGCTGGATTAAGGCCTGAGAGGGGAAAGGAGCGCGAGCCCTCCTGCTATGCAAGCAGCCCCTGTCTCCGGCCAAAATCCGGTTTTGGCTCATCTAACCTATATTTGAATCATATTATGCATGTTTTAGCATGTTATAGTCGTAAAGCAGATGAAAAACATGAAAGAAGAGGATTTTTACACCCTCATACTTACATGCTAGGCTTGAGACGAGAAATCGACGAAAGTGTATCAACTTGTTTGGTCGGAAAACTCGGTTGAAAACCGTTTTAGCAATGTAAAAGAGTGTTTTGTTAAGTTTAGTGACGGTGTAGTTGGTCGAGATGGTCGGTCAATTGATTTAATGCACGATGACGGTACCAAAAAATGTGTACGGCTTGTATTTTCGATCGGTAGGTCGAAAACACGAGTCGGTTTGTGACTTAAGAAGTCGAGTTTAGAATTTTAATGGAGAGATGAGGAGGCGGACACTCGCGTAAGGATTAAGTTGTGTGAAGGTGGGTATTTTTAGAGAAATGGATGGTTGTGTGCGTTTTGAGCGACGTGGCCGCATGGGCTACTCGAAGAGGCGCGAGCCATTTCGCGGGTCTTCGAGCTGTCTTGTCACTATCACACAATTGAAATCATGATTTGTTCTATCTTTTGTTTTGGATGACCTGATTTGTACTTGACCATGAAGAATTCCAGGAATATTTAACATGGAAGTTTTGAGAAGTTTGTTTTTTTTGTTTGACTCGGTTTGACTCGTTGTTGGAGTCGGGATTTGAATTTTTTAGTCGGTTTTTGGTCCGGTGTCAGTCTTGACTCTAGTTAGTGTCATTGCGACCTCGTCGTCGTTCATTAAACATTCCATGTACTTTTGAAAAGTTTTGAAAAGTTTTGTTTTCGAAATCATTTTAAGTTTTCCGACGTATAGTTATACATAACTGTCGATCAAACACTGCGATTCCTAAGCATGTTGTAGTCCGATAATCATCGGGTGTTTGTTGGAGACTCGACATATACTGGGTATCTACAGAGCCCCCACTTTGACTGAGGCTTGGACAGGGTGAAAGTCTAAGTATAGCCCCCAGGTCAATCGAAGATTACAACCTGGAGACCGAAGCGACGTCGAAGCGGCTCGAAAGGGTTCGGGCCAAGGACCTGCCGTTGGTAAGGGTGACGCCAACGTAACTCGGGGATACGAGTCAAGAACCTGTCATCAGGAACAGTTTAGAGTCTGTCGACTGTCCGTATGGGTCGTTTAAAGTCCGTTAGACAACGTACGAAGGCTCGCCAGCCATAAGAAGGAGTCATACCTGAGGCATATTCGGGATATGTCCTTGAGTTATTTCTTGTTTGCGGGCAAAGGCTCGCCAGCCGTGTTGCGGATATGATGGGGCTCGCCAACCGCGTCAAGGTTACGTTGTGAGGCTCGCTAGCCATGTTGAATGTGATGCGTCTTGAGGCTCGCCAGCCATGTTGAACGTGGTGCGTTTTGAGGTTCGCCAGCCATGTTGAACGTGGTGCATTTTGAGGCTCGCCAGCCATGTCGAACGTGCGTTATGAGGCTCGCCATCCATGTTGAGTTTGCGTTGTGAGGCTAGCCAGCCATATCGAACGTGCGTTGTAAGGCCCGCCAGCTATGTTTGATGGGGTGCGTTTTGAGGCTCGCCAGCCATGTCGAACGTGCGTTGTGAGGCTCGCCAGCCATATTGAGTGTGATTAACTGTGGGAAAAATCCATGTTGGACGGGCCTACTTCGAGAGGTCGTTTGAGTTTAGTGGGCTCCGTGGGGAAGCCTCCGATAACCTGTTGGGGAATTTCGGTGTTTATATTGGATGTTTGTGGCGCCAGAAAGGGATAGGCTCGTGAGCCTGGCTCTTGTGGTCGGCGGTGATTTTGAATTTTGAAGATAGGTAACGACTTTTATTGCCGTTGTTAAAAGTTGTGAAAAAGGGGTAGATGTGTATTCTGCCACTTGACGTGCGTCTGGGGCAATGGTTTCGATTCCGCCTTCCCGTTATTTGAAATTTGTTGAGGAGTAGTGAATTTGAATTTCACCATCTCGTTCGAAGGTGTGACGGTTTTTAATGTCGTTGTTTTGAATTTTGAACTTTGCGGAAATAGCGAATTTGAATTTTCACTACTCCATTTTTGTGATTTGAGAAAATGACGGTTTTTAATTCCGTCGTTGAAATTTGGGAAAATAGCGAGTTCGAATTTCACTATCCTGTTTTTGTATTTGAAAAATGACAGTTTTTAATTCCGTCGCCGAGAATTTGTGAAAATAGCGAATTTGAATTTCACTATTTTGTTTGTATTTCGAAAATGACGGTTTATAATTCCGTTGTTGAAATTTTGAAATTTGTGTGGGAATTGGGCCAAAGCCCAAAATTCCGCTGAATAAGCAGGAAATGCCTCATTGAGGTGCGAGCCTCTCTGCGAGGGAACATGGCTCCCCTTTTTCTGTGAAAAGACGTGAGAACATGTTGCTCTCATTACACTTCGTCTTCCTTGACACAAAACCGCAAACCCCACGAAAAATAGCCATTTTCGACTTTGCTGCTTGCTGGACCTTGTGCCATTGTCTTTATGTCATCTCAAGGTATGTAAATCCTCTTGAATCCATTTGAATTTGTTTGTCTTTTGTAGATTGAATTAGGGCAAAACCCTAACCTTTCGAAAAATTGATTAGGGCTTTTTGTTTTGCCCGTTTTTGAGGAAAATTGATGATTGCATTAGGTTAGAAACCTGTTTAGGAGTATAGGAGTGCTTGTAATATGCATTTTGGTCCCCGTTCCCGCTCCCTAGGCTCGAAAAACATGAATGAGATGGAAAACCTTCCTATTTCACAATGCCGTGTTTGTTTGCGTGAGTTGTGTGCCACACTAGGTTGCATTGTAGTCGTTGCATGGGCAAAATTTGAATTTCTGTGAGACGGTCTTATGCTGACGAAATAAGCGGCCTTCTCCAGTTGTGACCTTGAGAATGCTGTTGGAGTTAGTGTCCTCCACAATAGTGCGTTTACATAATAAATCTCATTAAAGGAATATCATCAGGATATTTATTATTTGATCCTCGTCAATTGATTAACGTAAATCAATAACGGTTGGCTGACTAGAGTTTGACGTTATTGTCGTGAGACAGCGGTGATCAACTGACCCCTTTCGGTCACACCTAAAGGAACGAACCCCAATTGACAACTAATTAATTGTATGAGATACAATTTATTTAGTCCCTTGATTTATAGACTAAAAGGTTAGTCGATTATTTTTAGAGAGATTTCGAGTTGCGAACTCGTGGCGCGGCAGTTATTATTTAATTATGCGATAATTAAATAATAAATTTTATGAGACGGGTTTTAGTTAATTAATTGTTAATTCACTAAAATTATACTAATTGATTAATGTGATTAATATTAGTACGTAAATAATATGTGTAGCGGTACACTTATATTTACGGAGTGATTTGGACAAAAATTTATTGGAAGCATTTAAACATAAAACGATGTTTAAATAAAATTTACACGTATTTGTGCGACAAATATAAGAACCAACATGGACCCGTAAATGGGCATTGGACCGTGTAAAATAGAGTGTAGTGATGGATGATTATAAACATAATCATTTTACTTTGGTTTATATTCTTCCATAAGTTATCTTTTGTTCCTTTTTGCATGTGATAAAGAATTGGACAAAAATAAGAAAATCACTCCCTCACTCCACCTCTACCTACCCGACCACTTCCCCCATATACACTCCATCATTTGTTCATTTTTACATACTACACTTTGAACATTTGCATGTGTATATCATTCCCCTCTCTAAAATAATAAAAACCATAATTTACTAAGTTGTTAGTAAACAAAATAATTACTAAGATTGTTAGTAATATTACACATATTATCAAGGGTATATCTTATCAAATATCTAGTTAATATTTGTTAGGAATTTGGGTGTTGTTCTTGGGTGCTACTAGAAAGAGGTGTTCTCTTTGAAGATTTGGTAAAGGAGGATCTTCCATATTTCATTAGCACAAGAACAAACTAGATAGGTGATCTAGTTTGTGCCCATTTTTACCATTAAAATCAATGTAAGGAAATTGTTTTTCCTTAATCTTTATTATTATGCTTTTATATTTGCATGCATGTTACATAGATTACTAAAATAACATATTATGAGATAACTTGTTTTTAATTAGAGAGTCTAATTAGGATCTATGATCTTTCAAGTGGTATCAGAACTAGGCTTGTAATTTGCAAGTTGATTTTAAGCATATTAAACAAATTATGAGATAATTTGAAAAACTCAAAAATTATGTTAGAAGAGATTTTAGCACGAAATTTTTTGGGCATGCATACCTACTGATCTCAAAAGGTTTGTGGTCAAATATGATGATTTGTGAAGTTATTTTGCTATATTTAATGAGTTTTGGTAGAAAACCGAGTCAAAAATGTCGTATATTGGTCATGAAATTTTTATGGTGTTTCATGCATGTTTTTTACAGATTGTATGTAAAACTTCGAAGGTTGGTTTGAAGTTTTGCATGTTTATTGATTTTATGAGATAAAAGTCGATAAAAGTGAAATAAATTAATCATATACTCGAAACATTTGTTCATTCCCTTGATAAATTTATATACATTTAAAAATATGATTTAAAAGTTAAAAGTGAAATTTAAAATGTATTTTCACCTTGTTTTGATGTTTATTGGTTTTAGTGGTTAAAAACCGATAAATATCAATCTTTTTATTCATAAAAATTTATCCGTTTTTTTGGGAATTTTTCCTGACATTTTGGTGTTCTTGGAAGTGTTCCAGAATACTCAATTTTGTTTTTCAATTTTTGGTAATATTTTCAATTATTTTGGATTTATTACTTAAAAGTTATGATTTTTCCGATTAATTTAGCAAATATCACCAAATCAAACTAATTATTCATCATTAAATTAGTGAGGACTAATTTTGAGGTCCAAAACAGTTTGGAAAATTAGTTTGGACTTAAATGAGATTTAAGAGTTGATTATTGATTTTTACAAGTTAAAAATCGATTAAATCCACAAAATCGAGATGGATACCAACGATTGTTTGATAGGGCGATTTTGGCATCATTTTACAGCATTTTAAGCATATTTATTTAAGTTGAATGAATGATTGTCCTTTATTTAAAGTATTTATTTTGTTGTACCTAGTATGGCCTAGTATATTTTAATCGTTATTACCCGAAATGAATGGGAATAGCGATTTGTTTGTAATTTAAATACGATCTCGTATCGTCGGTTTGTAATTAATTAATAGTTTTATTTATTTTATTAATTAATCTATAATAGGAATAGCTATGTAATTTAATTGTAATAGTTATTCTTACCGGCGTTTCCAAAAGACGGATTTACATCGAGACGGAGTCTATTTTTGGAAGGTGTTCCAAATCCCATAAGAAGAAGCCACTTTTGGAATGAAGAGGCAAGGGACCAAGGAGTTGGTTTCCGATATGTAATAGTCTAGTTTTTATTAACCAGGTGGCCATATTAGGATTATTCATATGCTTGCTTGCTTTTATTTTTCCTCGCATGCCAAAGTCGCCATTCACATGCACTTTATTTTCGCGTTTGTCAATTCACGTCATTTACATTCAGCGACTTAGTTCACTTATAGGGAATTTATGACTAAATTGACAAGATCTCTCACATAACTAAAATTGAGATTAGCCTTACCAATTAGTAACACTTATGAATCCCTTGTTCATTAGAGCCACGCTCGCCCAAGCGGGGTGTTCTCTTTTTACCTCGGGTAAGTAGGGTGGTAAACGGTTATCACGCGCCAAAGTTGGTTAGACTCAACGGGGCATAAGACGGTCTTGTATTCCGGGGCTAGTAGATGGATTTAAGGAAATTCGTCAACTAAGAGTTCTAGAGGTAGAATTAGTCAACCGTTGACTTACCGAATTTACACGATTATGGGATGTTTCGCCTAAGCGATGCTCATTTTTGTTTAAAATTTGGGTCTTGGAATCATTTATATAATTTAGTGGGAGATCATTATATAAATGTTAAAACTTGTTAAAGATGTTTCACAAGTATGTTTAAAACAATGAATGTTAATATTTCCTTATTTTGTTGTAGCTTTTTAATTCGCAATGGCAACTTCTTCAACTCCATCGACTACTACACTAGGCAAACATTCATGGCTAAGGTCCATAATGGACAAATGTATCTTAAAATATGACGGTAGTAACTTTCTTGAATGAGAATCCAACATCAAAAGTGCCACGTTGTCCGACAATGAGCTTACTTACTTGGCCGATGCCCCTCCCATCGAGCCCGATTCAAGGGCATCATCGGCGGTGCGGACCGCCTATGATGAGCATGTGAGGATGTCGAATGATATCAAAAATATGTTGATATGGTCGATGTCGCCAAATCTCAAGCTTTCATGCATTTCTTTGAATGCGTACGAGATATTCACTTGTATGAATACTATGCTTTCACAAACACCAAAAGTCCACCAATACGAAGCGGCAACACGCTTCTTTGAAGAAAAGTTTGAGAGGGGCCAAAAGGTTGGTCCCCATGTGCTAAAAATGGTCGAATATGTCGACATCCTAGAGTGTATAGGGTGTAAGATTCCTAACACTCTTGTGGTGGATCGTATCCTCCACTCACTTCCTTCCAAGTTTGCCCATTTTAGGGTGAACTATAACATGAATGGCATGGATAAGAGTTATCATGAAATTCATGCTCTCCTCACCCAAGCGGAGAGGGATATGGAAGCTAGTGGGAGTGAAAAAGGGGATGTTCTAACCATGAAGTTAAAGAACATGTCCCTTGGAGTTAAGAAGGGAAAGGGGAAGGAAAAGTCTCAATTCAAGAAATCGTCAAAGAAACAAGACAAAGGAAAAGGGAAAGCCGTTGAGAATGGCAAACCCAAGGCAAAAAGTGTTAAACTTTCCGAGGCCGAATGTTTCCATTGTAATGGGAAGGGGCATTATAGGAGGAGTTGTCCCAAATACTTGGAGGACCGCAAGGAAGGGCGTTTGATGCCTATTGGTATGATTTCCTCTTTCTATGTGATAGACGTTAATTATGCTTGCACTTCCAGTTGGGTACTTGATACCGGATGTGGCTCTCACCTTTGTAATCATTTGTAGGGTTTAAGGGACATGCGAGCACTAGCAAAAGGTGATGTGGATCTCCGCATGGGCAATGGAGCTAGAGTAGCGTCCGTTTCCGTGGGGACCTATGTGCTCACTTTAGCTAGTGGTCTAGAGTTGTATTTAAATAAGTGTTATTTTGTACCAACTTTAACCAAGAACATTATCTCCATTTCTGCGTTAGACGCGTAAGGCTTTTGTTTTATGATTAAGGACAATAGTTGTACTTTTTCATTAAATGATGTAGTTTATAGCAAGGCCATTTCAATTAGAGGCATTTATATTTTAAATGATGTTAATGACGTTTATCATGTGGAAACTAAAAAGTTCAAAACGGATGATCCAAATGAATCCTACCTTTGACATTGTCGTTTAGGTCACATAAACGAAAGACGCATTAAGAGACTTACGTCATCTAAAGTGCTCAAACCATTTGATTTCGAATCTTATGGTATATGCGAGTCTTGCCTTTTAGTCAAGATGACTCGTGCACCTTTTGCGGGAAAAGGGACACGAGCTAGTGAGGTTTTGGCTCTCATACATACGGATGTGTGTGGACCATTAACCATCACTGCTAGAGGAGGTTTTCACTACTTCATTACTTTTACTGATGAGTTGAGTAGATATGGGTATGTCTACTTGATGAAGAACAAGAGTGAAGCTTTTGACAAGTTCAAGGAGTTTCAATATGAAGTAGAGAACCAATTGGATAAAAAGATTAAGACCCTACAATCCGATGGTGGTGGTGAATACCTAAATTCTGAATTTGATTCACACCTGAAAGATTGTGGTATAGTATCACAATGGACTCCTCCTGGCACACCACAATTAAATGGTGTAGCTGAAAAGAGAAACTGAACTTTACTAGATATGGTTCGGTCTATGATGAGTCTTATCGAGCTTCCTAATTTGTTTTGGGGTTTTGCTCTCTTGTCTGCAATATTTTCACTAAATCGAAGCCCGACTAAAGCAGTCGATAAGACTCCATATGAGATATAGACAGGGAAAGTCCCTCATTTGTCTTTCATGCGTATTTAGGGTTGCGAGGCTTACGTCAAGATCAAGTCTGACAATAAACTTGCACCCAGATATGACAAATGTCTTTTTGTACGATACCCAAGGGAAACACATGGTTATTACTTCTACAATAAACACGAGAACAAAGTTTTTGTGGCTCGTGATGCTGTCTTCCTAGAAAAAGAGTTTATTTCTAGAAGACAGTGGGAGAAAATTTGAACTTGACGAAGTTCGAGAGCCACAAACCGAGAATGAGGTAGAGGAGAACTTGGAGGATAACGTTCCCTCCTTCTCTGAAATGGTATTTGTTCCTAGAAAGTCAAGTCGGATTTCTAATCCACCTGACCGCTACCTTGGTAACATCGAAGAGGATGGTGTTTTGTTACTTTTGGAAAGTGATGAACCCACTACCTACAAATCGGCCATGTCTAGTTCCGACTCCTCGCTTTAGCTAGAAGCCATGCAGTCCGAAATGGATTCCATGTACGAGAACCAAGTATGGGACTTGGTGGATTTACCTGAGGGAGTGCGACCACTTCAATATAAATGGATATATAAAATTAAGCTCGGCGTGGATAAACATGTAGATGTTTACAAAGCTAGATTGGTGGCAAAAGGTTTCACTCAAGTTCATGGTCTACACTATGACAAAACCTTCGCTCCAGTCGCTATGCTTCGGTCCATTAGGATAATCTTAGCGGTTGCCGCGTTTTATGATTGTAAGATTTGGCAAATGGATGTCAAAACTGCCTTCTTGAATGGGATTCTAGAAGAGGAAGTGTACATGATACAACCTGAAGGTTTTGTGGATACATCTAACCCTAAGAAGGTGTCTAAGCTCAAGAAGTCCATCTATGGTCTTAAGCAAGCATCTAGGAGTTGGAATCATCGCTTTGATCATGTTATTAAACAATATGGTTTCAATAGAAGTGTTGAAGAACCGTGTTTATACATGAAGTTTAGTGGGAGTAAGGTTGCATTCCTTGTCCTATATGTGGATGACATATTGCTCATCGGGAATGATATTCCATCGCTCACTTCCGTTAAAGAGTGGCTAGGGAAACACTTCCAGATGAAGGACTTGGGAGAGGCACAACGAATCTTGGGTATCCGGATCTATAGGGATAGGTCCAAAAGGATACTAGCATTGGGTCAAGAAGCTTATATTGACAAAGTTCTTGACCGGTTCAATATGAAAGACTCCAAGAGAGGATTTCTACCTATAGGCCAAGGGATTACTTTGAGCAAGTCAGAGTCTCCCTCTACCCCTAAGGAGATTGAACACATGAAGACCGTCCCTTATGCCCCCGCTGTTGGGTCTATCATGTATGCTATGATTTGCACTCGTCCTGACGTTGCGTATGCCTTGAGCATGACAAGTCGTTATCAAGCCAAGCCTGGCGAGAGTCACTGGATAGCCGTAAAGAACATCCTTAAGTACTTGAGAAGGACTAAGGATTTGTTCTTAGTGTTTGGAGGAGAAACTGAGTTGCGTGTAAGAGGTTACACAGATGCAAGTTTCCAAACCGATTGGGATGATATAAAATCCCAATCCGGCTATGTGTTTATGCTAAATGGAGGAGCTGTTTGCTAGAAGAGCTTCAATCAAAGCGTTACCGCGGATTCTACAACAGAGGCCGAGTACCTTGCAGCGTCTGAGGTTGCATAGGAAGCTGTTGGTTCGTCGGTTTTGTTACTTGTCGTCAAAAGTTACCTAGACCAAAACAATATTTATAACTTCACAAACTACTCTTATTTTAGTAAAGAGGTAAGTAAAGGTTGGATCCCAAGGGACGGGTATTGGTGTAGAATTTTCGTTTGCAAATGGTCGTGTCTAAGGGTGTCACAATTTGGGTTGAGGTAGGAGATCAACTAAACTAAATAACAATGTAAATAAAGTAATAAAAGCAAGCAAGATTATTGAAATGAGATGTAAACAATTGATTAAAAGCACTAGGGTGTCATGGGTTCATAGGGGATTCATGGGATTTGATCATACAAACATGTTCTCTACTAGATGCAAGCAATTATTATTGTGATGGGATCGAGTTAGTGTATATCTTATAATCCCTAGGAAGGTTTGGGTCCCGGAGCCGAATCGATTAGATTTTATAACACCTACAAGTCGACTTAATCCTCCCTATCCAACTATATGCATGGTCTAATGAGACTCGAGGTGGTATATATCTTACAAGTCTCATTGAAAAGATAAGTGATGGGTAAAAAAATGCAAGGATTCATAGGCTCGCATTTCATCAAACATAACATGTGCATAAGTTGAAATCACAACAAGCAAGCAAATTAATTATGAAAGCATATTAGATTAAGCATGAATCAATCCTCATGTTGGTTTCCCCTAATTACCCATTAACCCTAGTTAAGGAAACTAGTCACTCATTATCAAGTTTAACATGCTAACAAGGTTGTCAATCATACTAGCAAGGCAAAACATGATGAATAAATGAAGATGATTAATAATAATTAAAAAGGATTAAGCGAGAATTATACCTAAAGATGATTCCAAATAATAAACCAAAGAATAATAAAAGTACTTGATGATTGATGGAAGGTTGTCAATCCTCCAAATAAACCCCAAATAATCTTCAATTACCTAAAATAAATGATGAACAATAGAGAAATTAAGTAAAGATTAAGAAATGAGATTTTTAATGCTAAATTAAGAGTTGATTACAAGATTAAGATGAGATTAAGAATGCATAAGAAGAACATGATAATCCAATTAGTACATGGGGTATTTATACTAAGGATTAGGTACATAAATTAGGGTTACTAAGGGCTTAAATAACGATTAAGACCCTTAAGAAAAGTTGAGGAAGTGCTCCTCTCGAAGGAGATGCTCATATCCGTTTTCATAGTCTTTAAGAAATACGCTCGTCCCGAGCGGCTTGGCTGAGGGACGGTTTGGACTGGAGAGGAATCCAAGCGGATTGGGCATCGGGACGCTCGGATCACTAGGCCTCAAGACGAGCGTCTTGTCCTCGGGACGCTCAGACTGTAGCATCGCGACGCTCGGATTGTTGGGCGGTCACTTCTCTTCTTTTCTTTCTTCAACAATCCTCAAGGATCTTGTTGGAGATGCAAGGATCCTTTCACCATTGACCAATTATCTACATAGGCCTTCTAGCATTGTCTTCCCTTTGATGCTTGGTCATTGAATTCGATCAATTTAGCTCCATTTTGCCATGAAAATGCAAGGTTCTTACTCCTTTCCTACCAAGGGATCAAAACCTCAAAGAATATGCAAAACGAAAGACTAAAGATAGTAAATGACCCAATTATGCACTAAAAAGCATAGGAACGAGGCTAATTTGGGGACTAAATATGCTCAAATATGAGTCACATCAAATATCCCCAAACCGAACCTTTGCTCGTCCCGAGTAAAGAGGTGACAAAAAATAGGACCCTTATTCAAACTAACCTACTAATATAGCCAATGTGAGACAATTAGCGGGTCTCACTCCGCCCCTTCAACTCACAACAAGACAACCATGAGGTAGGATGCCTTCTTGCAAGGCAAGGTGGGGCTTGCCAAAATGGCGACACATCCAAGCATTAAAGCACACAAGATTAAGTAATGGATGCATTTACAAAAATGAATAGCCACTTTTCTCATCTAAGTGGTGGAAATTATCTAAAAGGGAAGCAATCTTAGGGTACACATTCCATTATAGATATGGTTTCTTCAAACTACTAAGCCTAGAAGGATACCAATAAATCACCTCCAAGTTGTGTCAAGCTAGGGTACCTTTGTCCTCAATTGTTAAATGCTTTCGTCAAGAGTAGACACCCTATGGTGTTAGAAACACTGGAGGATCGCGGAATTCCCCTTCTTGCCTAGACAAGAAGAAGGGTCGTCCCCTCTCTACCATGCACAAAAGTGGATACGATGGAAAAGGGATCGATAGTATTTGAGTTTCATTTGGGAGTTTCCTTTTGTTGTTGTTTTTTCCCCCCAATTTGTGGCATTTGACATTTTGAGAACATTTCTTTGTCATTTCTTTTGATGTTTGGCATTTCCAACACTTGACAATTTCAACTTTTTCTTGCATTTCTTTTTAAAAATTTTCTTTGTCACCCCATTTATAGGGAGGGTGCTTATATTTGAAGCTTTAGGAGTCTATTTTTGCTCCTCTTTCTATTTGATGCAATTTGCAAACTTTTTGACTTTTCATTTCATTTCTTGAACTCAAATTTTGAACAATTTTTGTGCCCATTCCCTTTGATGACAAAAATGTGGTAGAACATGGATGATGGATGGTTGCATGGTTTCAAGGGTCACCTTGGAATAAACGGTAGCCAATGAGTTATCACACCACAAGATACTCTTGACTAGGCCTTAATCTATGGGTCAAAGGATACTAGCATGACACATCCTAGGGTGTTTTACAAGTATTCTAACAAGCAAAAAAGAAGAAAAAGTATTTACAAGGGCCTTATATACACTTGTTAAGTTTCCCAAATAGATGCTTTCACAAATTTTTTCCTAAATCCAACTACATGCCATGATGCAACTATCATTTATACATCCTAATGCATATGCTTCTACCAACTAGTATGCCAAATAATCTAAATGCAATCCTAAATTCACATTGTTTATACCGCATCAAACAAAATAAAGCCACATAGTCATTAACATAGAGAGGAAAAAGGAGATTGGAAAGATCATACCATGCGGTCTTCTATATCCTCATGTCTCGGATATGGCGTAGTCGGTCAATGTGAAAAAGGATGGACAAATACAATATATACAAGACTACACTACAAAGGAAATGAACATGTTTTTGGATTTTTGAATTTTTTAAATTTTTATGGTTTTTATGATTTATGAAATAAAAAGACATGTTTTTGTATTTTTCAAAAAATTTCAATTTTTATCATTTTTGTTTAAAAAGTCATGTTAGAATTTCCCATCCCCACACTAGTATGGGCATTGTCCTCAATGGCCAATACGATAGGAAATTATGCAATCTATATGAAAATGCATGATTTCTAAGCTAAATTCAAACTATATGACATATAAACAAGAGTGAATGCAAACTAAGCTATGCTATATGATGCTTGGGTTTTTGTTGTGTTGGAGAGCATAATTTAGATTAGCTCCCAATACATATTCATAAACTTCCCTAAACCAAAATAAACACTATTTCTAATGTCAAAAATTGGGGGAGTTCATACATAAGGATGCTATGCATGAAACTACATTTGTCATTTTGGATTTTAAAAATGGGAACAATAAAAGAAACACCTCAATGTGGCCGAGGTGTGAATCCTATAGACGATGCTAGGACTCCAAACTATGATCAAGATGCAAATTATATGAAAAACAAGAGAAATAGACAAATCTCAATCTTCGCCCATGGCGTCATCACTATCATCTCCATCATCATCACCAGCTTCACTTGAATCATCATCATCAACCTCCATAGATCCAGAGTTATCATCACTTGCAGTTGAACGTCCCTCTTCTTCCTCACTACCCTCTTCTTCTTCTTCTTCTTCTTCTTCTTCTTCTTCTTCTTCTTCTTCTTCTTCTTCTTCTTCTTCTTCTTCTTCTTCTTCTTCTTCTTCTTCTTCTTCTTCTTCTTCTTCTTCTTCTTCTTCTTCTTCTTCTTCTTCTTCTTCTTCTTCTTCTTCTTCTTCTTCTTCTTCTTCTTCATTCTCTTCATTTTCTTCACCTTCTTGAACACCACTCTCAACAACAACCATCTCCTCTTCACCCAAGCTATCACCTCTAGAAGCACTAGGAAAGAAGGTTTCGTTATCCGCCCAACTAGGCAAAGGACAAGATGGGTCAAGAAGTCCTTACCTAGCAAGATGTAGGAGAGGCGGATATTGTGCTTTATAAGCATTGACTCTATCCTCATAAGCTTGCTTGTGCATTTCTTTCATAAAGAGAGTCAAGTAGTCTTTCCCCGCCTTAACATTTTTGGGTTGAAATTCATGGTAGGTGAATGGGTAAGGTGGGGTGATAATGGAGGAGGAGGGCTCGACAATGTCTTCCCCTTGGTGTATTATAATAAACTCGGCTTCCTCGGAGAGTGGGAGAAGGTAGTTTGACCTATGAACATTCAATCGGCAAATCATGCTTGGCAATGTGAAGGATTTAGCATCTTTTGTTAACCACCCAAATTTGTCATCAAGAGTATCATTCGTGACCCATTTGAATTTTTGAACCATGGTGGCTAGATCAATGATATGGCCTCCCTTAACCGGTTTATAGGTGCTATCCTTGTTGAAGTTCCGGTTGAAGTGTTTTCCCAAATAAATTACTAAACCTCCATTAACAATAAAGGATGTGCCTTCTTTGCCATGATCGACTTTGAGCCACCTCTCAATCAAAAGTTGGAGAATGTTGTACTTTTTGGTGGACTCTGTTCCAATGTTCAAGGTCGACTCGAGATAAATAAAGTCAAGTTCGGTGAAATGGTTCGTGCCCTTCCTAGTAATCAAAGTATGCCCAAAAACCTTGTGCCATACCCTTATGCCCGGATGATGGACAAAAAGAGCACGACAATCATGATAAGATGCAAACTCTCTATCGGTAATAGCCTTTCATAGAGGAGCGGGATCATACTTGGTAGGTTTCTTTGTGTAGGTCGGGTCATTGCTAAGGCCAAAAACATTACCAAACTCTTCAAAAGACAATTTCCTATCAACATTCTCGAGCCGGAATTCAATGTTCCTTAGAGCCTCCACCTTGGTAACTTTCAAAGAGCTTAAGAACTTTAAGGTGAGGGATGAGTAAGTCAACTCTTGCATATTAAACAATGTACTCAATCCCATGGACTCGAAAAAGGTCTTGCTTTGTTCTAGGACACCCAATTTTGACAAAGTCTTGGCATATGAATTTGGTGGGTAAAATAGATTTCTTAGCAAAGGAAACAAATTTCTCCCTATGAGAGTCGGAAGTGAAAATTACCTCCAGATAATCATCTAGTTGTTCAACAACCGGAGTAGAAGTAGTAGCTTCCATAGGAGGAATAGACTCTTGAATTTCCAACCTTGCATTTTGAACCACCAATGCCTTAGATGCTTGAATAGCTTGAAGAGCTTGTTGTCTTTTGGAAAGGTTCTTCTTTGGGGGTGTCTTATGTAGATACCTCATTTCTGCACCTCCCGCAAACCACCCGGTGATGATTGGGCCGCATGTTTGGTACGCGGAACGATTTGTGATAGTTCGTAAGTTTATCGTCAAGTGATCGCTCAAACATTTATGTCTACCTCTTAAATGTCATCTACGTGCCGATACGGTCGTTTTGGCAGTAATTAGAGTACATTTGGAGTCCGGGCCTAAAACCGTCTTCATTTTCTGACAACCATTAAAATGCCGAGTCGGAATGTTCTGGAATGTTCCGGATATTTCTATTCCATATTTTATAAATCTTTTATAAATCTTTTAGTCTTTGGTAAACAATTTCCCGTAATATTCACACAAAATATTAAGGAAAACCAAATTATTCCATTATTCCATAAACTAAACACGGAAATCTTTCTTCCGCAGGAGGAAACCACTTGGGAATAGACGCAGCAGGTGCTGCGCCTCTTCCAAGAGACGCAGTGCCTGCTGCGCCTCTTCCCAAGTCCTTTTCTGCGAATTTTTCGTATCTTTTCATATCTTTTCGAAATTCACTTCCAAAGTTTCTCCGAAAAACCCTACTTCCTCCACGTGATTAGTATAAATAGAGACCTTCGGTCTCACATATTTCCCACGCGAGTGTCCGCCCTTCTCTTCTCCCTTTGCATTCTAGACCACATTCTTACTTTTTGGCGTCTACGTGCTTGAACTTTCGACCACGTAAGCTCGGATCTTTCTGAGTACCAGCCTCGTTTTGCATGATCGACCAATTTGACCAACTCCACAATAATCAACTTTAATCAATCTTATTCATTTTCCTCTTACGAGGGCACTTTCGTTACATTCGATTCGAGCATCACTAATCGTAAACTTAGTTCATCTCGTTTCGTTAAACATGTAAGTCTGAGGGTGTAAATATCTCTTTTACTTATTGTTATTTATCTTTTGTAATCATATTGTAAGGTTTATGTCGAAAATACAATTAAAACCAATTTCTAAAACCCTTTGTTTAAAACCCTTTTTACGGATTATCAGAGGACAACCGTCGAGAAAAGACGCAGCAACTGCTGCGCCTCTTCAAAGGGACGCAGTACCTGCTGCGCCTCTTCGTGAGGCTGCCGGAGTTCCTGCTTCCTTTCTTCTTCCTTCGTCTTTTGTTAGTTCGTTCGTTTCTTTTGGTTTCTTTTGTTCCTTGTTTTAATGTAACAATCCGAACATAATAATTTGACATGTATATTGTTCATCGTCATTAACATTAATTCAGCTTTTAAATTCCTGACTTCAATCCCAAGTAATTAATATTTGCGGGTTTTCGTCATTAAGGTCAAATCCGGGTTTTAGAGATTCGATTCATTCATATTGAGTTTCTGGAATTCGATCGTTGATATATTCTCACCTGTTTATTATCATATTCATCATTAATCCGTCATTAATTCATCATATTTAACCTAATTAATTAGTTTAGTTTGTTAATTTGTAATTAATCTTTATAAATCATGTATAATTCATCCTTATTCCGTTTCATCCATGTTTATTGCTTTTATGACCATCAATCATATGTAAATAATCTGCTAATCACTTCCATCCGAGTAAATAATACTAATCAATCATTAAATTCAGCAACGAACATTAACGACTTGCAATTCCGGCTTCACAGCCAGAACTGAGCCAAGGAACAGACGCAGTGATTGCTGCGCCTCTTTCAGAGGGCGCAACTCTACTGTGCCTGTTCCTGGCTGACTTCTGTCTCTGAACTCCCGTTTTGCCTTGACAATTTATTACTTTACGTATTTAACTAACTATTATTCGTATTATCGCCTTAATTTCTGTTCGTTAATTCATTTATTCTTTCTTTTCCAAATTATCCGTTTTAAAAGTATTTTCGACATAAATCAATTAACCCCGATGTAATTATTGTAATTTTCTTTATTGTAATTTATCTTTATCTGTTTATTATCACTTGTATGCTTTCACATGTAATCAATCCTAAATCCCGACTTTGACTCAAATGCATGTTAAATTACTTGTTCACCGACTTAGTCTAATTCTCACATGCTAGGATTAAAACGTTGGATGTTGCATTGCATGCATATAATCGACAATATATCAAGTATAGATAATTTCCCTAATCATTAGTAGTAGCCGCTATCGAGGCGGGCGGGATTAGGTGTTCGATCAAAAGAGCTTCCTAATACGTACCCTCACCCCTTACTCCAGATCTCTGTGAACATCCGTGTTCATTGGCATCCACGAGAGTCATTCTAGACATAGAATGCTAAGGATAACGAGTTCTTGGTGTTCATGTCACTACTTTGTGTCTTGACATGACACGTGGTATTCGAATGATTTCCAGTTTTCCCCAATAAATTGGTGGCGACTCCACAAATGCAAACGCTTGTTTCCCAAGCGCCCCCATGGCCCATTGTCTACACCTTAATTCCACCTTTTGTTCTTGCCATGCTTCTTTATGTAGTAACACCAAAGATAAGCTTGATTTCTTCAAATTCCAATAAGACCCAAATTGATTTAGGATAGTTGAATGTTGCCTTGTATCCCAAAAATCGACTCAAACTTTGAAAATGTTGATGTTTTAATAACTTGTTGTTGGTGAAGGAGTGATTTATTTGAGTTTTGAGGGAGTTTGGTTTTAATTTGAGTGATTTTGGTTGAGAAATTTGATGTTGGTTGATGGAGAGAATGAGGGTTTTGCGGGTTTGGAGTTGTGTTTATGTTATGAATGAGGAAATGAATTGGGAAAGAGGGGTTTTTAATCCTGTTATATTTTAAAATTAGAGGGGGAGATGAGCGGACTAGGGTCGGGACGAGCGGACTTTGTTGTTTTTGGCTTCAGGAAAAAAAAAACGCGCTGGGACGAGCGTCTTCTGGAGCAGGACGAGCGGACTGGATTGGGGACGCTCGGATTTCTTGTCAGGGGAAATCCCAAAATTTGTTAGTTATAAGACGAGCGGATTCCCAGTAGGACAAGCCTCATGACTGAGACGAGCGTATTCTCAAGTGGGACGCTCGGATTCTCAGTCAGAGCAAAATCTTCTTTTTCCAGCTTCTTCGGGACGAGCATATCTTACCCAGGACGCTCGGGTTCTTCTCAGGACGAGCGAATCCTCGCCGGGTCGCTCCGGTTGTCCCTCTGCCACACGAATTCAGGTCCATCCGTGGGCATTTCGTAACCCGTGTCATTTACTCTTCATTTCTTGTGATCTTCATTGTGGGGGCACTACGAAGGCTTGGATAGCCTAGGCAATTTGCTATCCCCACACTATGTCAAAACACTACACATCAATAATCACATAAGTCCCTCTCTCACTTTCTCTCAAAATGATGAAAATCTTGATCAAGGCATAAAAATGTAAATCCAAAATTGACAAAAATGCAATACAATAATTAAAATGCGAGTTAGGGAGTTAGAATATTTACAAGTGGTGGTTTAGGGAGGACTCCACCAAACTCTCATCCATTAATGAGATGTCAAGGGAGAATGTTCAAGGTGTTGTTGATGTTGCTCAACACCTTGAAGAAGTAGTCGAAAGCTTGTTCATTGTCATGATAAAGATCTTCAATAGACCTTTGCACTTGTTGTTCTTCATGGTGGTCTTGGTGAACGATCATAGATCCTAATTAGACACTCTAATTAAATGTCAAATTATCTCATAACTTGAGTTTATGTGATCTATGTAACATGCACGCAATATAAAAGAATATTAAAATAAAAGAAGAGGAAAACAATTTTCCTTACATTGACAAATGGTAGTATTTGGGCACAACCAAGATCACCCATCTTGGTTGTTCTTGAGCTTAAAATAAATGGCAAGATCCTCCATCTTCAAGTGTCCAAAATAGAACACCTCCTTTCTAAGCACCCAAGAACTTACCCAACAACCTTACTAATATTAACTAGATATTATAAGATTACCCTTGATAATATGTAAATATTACTAACAATCTTAGTAATAATTATTCTTAATTACTAACAAGCTTAGTATAATGTTCATATTAATTTTAGTGAGATATACCAACTTTGCTCACATGCAAAATGCACTAGTGAAGTAGTGTACAAAAATGAACAACAATTTGGAGTATATGTGGCGGAAGTGGCGGGTGAAGTAGGGAAAAATAGTAGAGTGTGGAAATTGTCTTATTTTATGTCCAATTATATATCACATGCAAAAGACATAAGATAACTTGTGGAAGAATAAAGTGTAATGATTATGTTTGTAATCATCCACTACACTCCATTTACACGGTCCAATGTCCCATTTACGGGTCCATTTTGGTTTTTATATTTGTCGCACAAATACGTGTAAATTTTATTTAAATATCGTTTCATGTTTAAATGCTTCCAATTAATTTCGTCCAAATCACTCCGTAAATATACGTGTACCGCTACACATATTATTTACGTACCAATACTAATCACATTAGTCAATTAGTACCAATTTAATAATTAACTGCTTAATCATTAATTCCCGTCTCAAATAATTTATTATTTAATTGTCGCATAATTAAATAATAATTTCCTCACCTCGAGTTCACAACTCGATATCTCTCTAAATCAATCTAATCGACTAATCTTTTAGTCATTTTATCAAGGGACTAATTTTAACTGTATCTCATACAATTAATTAGCTTTCGTGTTGGGGTTCGTTCCTTTAGGTGTGACTGAAAGGGATCATATGAAAACCGCCGTCTCACGACAGTAACGTCAAACCCTAGTTGGTCAACCGTTACCGATATACGTTGATCAGCTGACTAGTATTGCCAATGAATATCCCATGCATATTCCTTAATGAGATTTAATAATATTATCACACACAATTGTGGATAACTCCTTATCTCAACAATATCCTCCTTGTACTCTACAAGGGCGTGTTACCAATTCTCTTGTCCGTTTTAACAACAATCTTCCACTCAATGCAAGGCGTCTTTCAGGTCGCACTTACACATGAACATATCGTGAGTGGTTTTCTCGATCGGGAGTGTGACTACTGTTAGGATTCACTAATTCCATTACTTAACATATTCATATATGTGACATTTTAGTTTAGTCATAAAATTAAAACTAGAACTTATGCATGCAAACTAAATAACAAGAGATGAGAAAATCGTTTTCTCACCATCAAAAAATCGGCCAAATGGGCACAAATGAAGGTCTCCTACCTTCATTTGTTCTTGAGCTAGAAAATACATTAGGATGATCATCCATGACTTCAAATAGAAGCCCTCCAATAAGTAGCACCCAAGACTATCCCAAAATCCCACAAAATAATATGTACTAGATATTTGTAATGTGGTTTACCTTAAAATCGATTACTAATACTCATATACTACTACTAGTATTATTAGTGATTGATTTGTACAAATTTGATTCATAAAAATTAAATTTTATGAAGAACAAGAGAGCGAGTGTTGTGTTTTTCATAAAACATGAGAGAATGAATAATTGAGAAAAAATCTCTCAATCGTTACTCATTAAAACCGGTGGGTGTGGGGGGGGGGGGGAGCGGGGGTTTAGGACCTTTTTCTTTTTCCTTGTTGTCTTCACAAGACTAATTAGTGTAAGCCTTTGTCATAGTCAAGTCACTATCAAATGTCATAGACAAATGAATAAGACAAATGAATAAGACCAAACTTCTAAAATTGCCCACCAATTTTCGGTTATCATGTGTAATATGGAGTCCATTTTATTTTTGTCAATTGTACAATTGTATGTCATGTGACATGTGACATGTCTTATGTCATGTTTTAATTTAAAATGCATATTTAACAAATTAAATATCATTTACAAATTAAATAAATCACATTTAACAAATTGACTAGTAATTCAAAATTACTTTCACATAAAATGGTCATTTAAATACTAGTTAGTATAATTCACAACATCTTGTAATTATAACTAACTTATCATTCTCTTCTCGCGTGTTTCGCAAACACCGATTAATTTTAGTAATATAACTTCTTAAATTACTAAATAAAATCTTATTTAATCATATTATAATAAGATGTCATTTTCTCTCTTATGATAATAATTTGTTCAATTTTAAGGAATTAATTAATCTATATGGACTTACAATTAATTAACCTTTTTCAATTAAGGGAATCGTTCTTTAGGTGTGACCTCAAGGGATCAACTGATCACCACCGTCGCACGACAGTAATGTCAAACTCTAGCCAGCCAATCATTACCGATATGTGTTGACCAGTTGACTATATATGTAATGTATCATCCCTTTCGTATTCTTGTTATGAGATTTAAATATGTGATCAATATGATCGATAATTGTGATCGCATTATTGTCGGGGACACTTACTCCAACAATCTCCCACTTGTCCTCGACAAGTGTGCGCCACCAATTCTCTCCACTCAATGCAAGGTGTCTTTCGGGTCGTACTTGCAAGTGATCATATCGAGAGTGGTTTCCTCGATCTGGAGAAAAACTGATTTGATCGGAATTATATACCATAGATACCTTCCGAGCGTGGCCACGCATTTCCAGTTCATTACTCCTCGAGTGGCCCTGAGATATTGTTTTAACCCTGACAAAGGGGTGGACAATTCCTATCGCACTATTCCCTTCGACTAGCCACATCCATCATAACCCAAAATATGCCCATTTGACCCCATTTACGAAGGTCGTAGTAACATAAATCAAAGTTAATCTAAAACTGTGCCATCTTAGGCGAACAGTCTTTAGTCAAAAGAATCGACTCATTAGAATACTATAGTAGCTCTCGCCACGACCAGGCTATATAAATTTGCCAGAACTCTATAAGCGATCACTACCCGACAAAGTGTTCCTAACAGTTTGCCTATATGATCGACTAGTCATCTCACATGACTGTATGACACTGAACTTGCCATCAATCGCATAACA
This sequence comes from Silene latifolia, assembly GCF_048544455.1. Classification (NCBI taxonomy): domain Eukaryota; kingdom Viridiplantae; phylum Streptophyta; class Magnoliopsida; order Caryophyllales; family Caryophyllaceae; genus Silene; species Silene latifolia. The sequence goes on from NW_027413123.1 coordinate 2,291,982, forward strand.
CTCTAGTCACTTCGAGACGTCACCTCATACAAGTGGCTATGGGCGAATACTATGTTAATCCACGTTCACTTTAACGGGGTTCAATATCGTCTTACAACCCGTTTGGATGTAACAAAGTATAATAAAAGAGTTTTAAAGTAAAACTCGAACGACAAATGCGATTATCACATATGAATAGTCAATGCCTGATTATTAATTCATATTCTATAATCTAATTTGATCTTGTATGTAGTTTTTTATCTCAATCCAATTGAAATGACATGACTCATCATGCTAAGTCTATGAATAAGCATTGTAAGTAAGTCTTAGCAACTCCCTACTCAACCTTGCTACATACTTCTTTTCCTTTCGTAATGTATACATTTGCATTACAAAACATTCTGAGTACGTGTCTAGATCCAATCTAGACATAGGCTTTCTTGCCTTAAAATAGCTCCCACTGTTTTCACGGTGTGTGAGACTCATCCCTCTTGCACATCCCATGATTGCAAGTGTACTCAATTTCCGTTGTAAATATTTCTCATTATTCTTTATTGCCTAGAACGATTCTAGAAAATCTATTTCTTAAATAACATAGCCACAATGGTATCTTAACCATCCTAATGTGTTTTGATTATGGTTTTGTCGGAAACCATGCGCAATCTCAATTGTCAATTGTCATTTGTGTAACACCCTTACACAAAATTGCATCAAAAACACTTTGCTTTACATCCTTAATGCTTCTGCAAGCACTTAAGGGTAATCTTTATGGCTTACTTGGTAACTATTACTTCAATTCGATTTGAAACAATTCATCATACTCAAAGTATATGAAGTGTTATACATCATTTCCTATTTAATTGATTCGGCAGCGGAAGCAAATGGAATCAATCAAATATGTTCAACTCGATTGAACTCGTCATGAATGTTATCAACATAAGACTCCTTATTTGACATTAATATCATGTAGATTTATCTCCATAAATCCGGATATTAAAGATGTATTATATATCTCCAAGTCTTAAATCATTCCCAATGATCAATATGTCATCCACATTTTAGACTAATTAAAATTACCGTAACTCCCACTAAACTTAATGTATAAACACAACTTCTCGACTTATCGGGAAAATTTTTATACCATGATCAAATCATTGATTCCAACTCATTGATGTCCTACTTAAGACCCTCTCTTAAGTTTCACATTATCTTAGGATGGCAAGAATCTACAAAACTCAAGAGATGTATTGAATACATTCCTTCTAATTGAAGAAGTGGGTTTTGGGATTCACTTGCTATATATCTCATAATGAAACACAATCCCTAAGAAGATCCAAATAGACTTAAGCATTTCAACTAGTGCAAAACCCTTTGCCACCAATCAAGCTTTGATATCTCTCTTTGATATCCAACAATTCCACTTGGAATTGATTTCAGATTTTCATGGCTCTAAGCCTTGTATTGAGTTGTGACTTAAACACTCTCATGTAAGTCATATGTTTATTACTTTCCAGAAGTAATTAAGTTGAATCAAACAATTTATTTGTAAGTTGTAAGCTCTTGAATTTCTTAAAAGTAACATGAATTCATCATCTTCAACAAGTGATGACTTTAACCTCCTAGGTTTTGAAGAAACGTCTTACACAAAACGTCTCATGTAGCCAAGAAAGACCAGTTTCTTGCGACATACAATTCTTTTGTGGCTCTTGAATATTTTCTCCCACTCTGTCTTCTAGAAATAAACTTGTTTTCTAGTAAGACAGTTTCACGAGCCACAAACCCGTTGTACTCGTGATTATTGTAAAGAAAAAGAGCGCTTGTTTCTTGTGAAAAACTTATGAGCATGGTACATTACCATTCCATATCTCATATGAATAGTTTAGATTTAGTGGAAAAACACCTTTAGACAAAATGATAATATCCCCAAAATAAGATCAAGTAACTCAAAGTAACTTGATCAATGTCCAAACCATATCGAATAGAGTTTGTCAAACCTTATCCCATAATGCGTGTTAAGTGAGATTAATTTGTGATACTATATCAGACTTCCTTTGGCTTATATCAAAGTTATCACTTAGATATTCCCATTACGATCAAATCGTGCGTCTTTGAACTCTTTTTAATTCTTCATAGACTTCTCTTTGCACCTTATCAAGTGAACACTATCAACTTAATCGTCGGTAAAAGAAAATGATCACCATATCTGGATTAATGATTTGGATCCTCAATCTCCTTTTCTACCAAAAGGCACGAGAAATCTTGCTTTAAATACAAGATACGCATATACGATAAGATTAACAATCTAATGGTTCCAAGAGTATTTGGTAACTCTTTGCGTTCATAGTTCCAGAATATAAGGTTTAATCTTGGGTTACCAATTTGAGTCTTGCATCATCTACATGATATATCATTCTAGTTTGGTTTAGAATATAATCACCTTGATAATGGGCTAGCCATACATCAAATCATGGTGTATAGGGTCACAAGAGTGAAACCTCTTTTGTATCTTAACAAAATTATATTCTTATTTAGGGTCCATGTACTTAATATTCCTAATTAAGGTACAAATTTAAACCCAAAACTAGATTGAGTACACAATGACTCTATCTCTCGACATTATTTGATGCTAGTCGTCATATTCTAATCATCCTATGTATCGCATACAATGATGAAAACCACCATCGGTTTCTAATATTGACGAAATGGTACAAGCAAAACTTATGTCAATCAAATAAATAAAGAACTAAGTCTTATTAGATGTCCCACAACTAACTTGCTTATTCTTTAACAGCTTGGGGTAGTCTCCTTTCTAGTGTCCAACACTTCCAAAATGGGAACTTTTATCGGTCGAAATTGATAGGTTTAATAAAGTTATTCCCAATAACTTTACTTTTGCCTTTATCTTGTCAATTTCTTTCCAATCTTTACTTCCTGAACCTCATCCTTTGTTAATGATTAAGAGAATGCTCCCACTCATTTCAATGAATCTCAAGGGTACCTTGGAGGGGCATTCCTCGGTGGATGGTTTTGGTAGGGGAAGTTCTTGTGGGGGTAGTTTTTATGGGGTTGATTATTGTGGGGTTGATTATTGTAGGGTGCATGCCAGAATGGTCGCGGGAGCAATCATTTCTGGTGAGGGTAGTTTTGGGTGCTTGGAGGACCCTCCCTCGGGCGTGGTGTTGGTGTTGGTGGGTTGAAAATCAACCGGTACTAGGCGTCCTCAAGTCGGGTAATCCTTTCTGAGAGACTCGCCATGACTTCTTCAACCTGTTGGAACATGGTGAGCATAGTTGCGGCGCTGAACATGAACATCCCGTCTGGGATATCCTTTTCTAAGGCATTCACCTCATTGTCAATAGGTAGGATGAGGTGTGAGCAATGCAAGGTTGGCTCGTCATTAGATATGGCATGCATTCCCAAGGGGTTCATTTTGTTGTTTCATTTCATAGGTGGAGGTAAAGGTAGTTCCCCTTTCTCAATCATATCATGAATGGCGTGCTTCAGTTTAAAGCAGGCCTCTGTGTCATGACCTTTACCCTGGTGGTATTGGCAGTAGGCATTGGGATTCCAGAAATGGGTTTTCCTTACCTTGGACGGGTCAGGAGTAGGCCCAATCGGCTGCATTTTCCCTTGGTGCATGAGTCTTTTTATGGCACTGGCATAGGTTGTTCCCAAGTTTGTGAATACTCTTTGAGGATGCTCAATTTTCTTTGTGGTTGGTTCGAGGAGGTTAACATCATCGGTTTTGTTTGTTTGACCATAGAGGCGAGATCCAGTCGATGTAGATCCCTAATAGCCTCTACCAGTGGTTTTGGCTAGGACACCCTTGCGGAGGTCATCTTCAATACGGGTGCCGAGGATTTATAGGTCCTGGAATGTTTTCATGTTTTGATATCTCAGCAGGTTGGCATAAACTGGGCGGAGGTTGTTGACAAATTTCTCCACCAGAGTTGATTTACTCGGCTTACTGACCAATTGAGTACTTACCCTCCTCCATCGGGTTAGGAATTCTGTGAACCCTTCCTTATCATTCTGAGTCATGACCTCAAGAGTAACCTCCTCCAACGGCTTACTGACCAATTATCGGCATATTGTTTGGCAAATTCAACGGCGACTTCGTCCCATGTAGTGAGGTTCTTGGGGTCGAGGGAATAGTATCATTGGCGGGGAATTGGTTCCAGGGATGATGGGAAGATCTGGGTGAAAAGTTCTTATTTGACCCCCTTTATAGACATGTAATCCTTAAAGGCGCGAATGTGATTGACTGGGTCCTTCACTCCCTTAAACTTGGGTACATCAGTCAAGGTAAAGTTGTCGGGTAGTTGATCTCCAACGGGCTCGAATCTTCTGTTCTAAAGGTGGATGTTATTACCACGAGCTAGGAGTTGTTCTTCCAAGAGCTTGAGCCTTTTCTTAGTTTCAGTCAAAGGCGGAGTGTTGTGTTCTCCGGTTTCCTTGTTTTCCAAGGTGTCGATACGGGTCTCGACACTATCGACACGGTCTAGGATGACCTTAAGAGCGGTGAGCAGGCTGGCTAGCTGAGCAGTCGTGAGATCTCTGTTGTCATCGTTGTTGTTGGACAAAGCTGAAGACGGGGCGATGGCTCTAAGGCAGAAAAATAGCCCACGTTACATCCTAATCCGACACGGTTTAACGACTAAATGGAGACAACACAAGAGACGGAAAGACATTTCAGACTCAAACAAAATGAGGGCAACCATGTGTGGTGCCTCGGTGCTGACTCGATTTATAATGTGACGGTGTTAACTGGATTTTGACCCGCGTTCAACGTAGTGGCATGACGCCATTGAACGAGTCTCGAGGTGAGACGACTCATAAGTAAAGAGCCATAAATACGCTTGCTTCGACTCGATAGACACGAGGCGGAATTAGAATGGTGGACTGAAGTTTTCAAAAATAGAGATTTTCAAAAAGGTTCGTTTGTCGCTTTATGGACGGCTCGCGAAGAATAGGGATCTACGAAAGTCGATCAGTTGAGAAGTTGTCTTAAGTTTGTTTTCAGAAGACGGTTTGAGTTTGAGTTGAGGCGGCTCTGAAAATAATGGGTTGTTTCCAAAGACGGTTTTTGAAATCCAAAATTGTATGTTTTGAAAATCGAGCTTTGAAAGGTTTGAAAAGGTCTCGGGGACGATGTATGGTCCTCGGGATTTGAAAAAGCCTCAAGAAGGGGCGTGTCCCATTCTCGGGTTTTGAAAGAGCAATCGTGTCCACGCGAGACGGGTTAAAATCCTTGTCTTGACGCGACGATTATAACGGCGTAAAAAGGTGTTTTTGAGATGGTTGTGGAAACCATGTTTAAAAATCGTCATTACGACGGCCTAAAAAGGCGAGTTTTGAAATGGTTGTAGAAAATCGGGTTTGAAAATCGTCATTACGACGGCCCTCTTTAATACTTGTAAAGCGAGTTTTTTAAATGGATCAATGGGCAGAGCGAGTTTGCTTCAATCCACAATCTGGGCGGCTCTCTCTAGGACTTGCAAAGCACTAATCCTCTTCTTAGGAACTTAATCGTCATTTAAGCCCTTAGTTACCCTAATACTTGTACTTAGTATAAATACCCCATTGTGTTAGAGGGTTAATAATCAAGCTTACAAAGAATGAATTTAGCATTAATAAAGTTTATATATTATTAATCAAGTTGTAATCTCTTAATTCAATATTAATCAAATCTTAATTCCTCTTTAATCCACCAAGTGTTCTTAGTTTTAGTTGGGTAATTTGAAGAATATTTGGGTTTATTGAAGACTTGACAAATCTTCATCATTCATCAAGTGTTCTTTTATTATTCTTTGCTTATTATTTTGATCATCCTCAAGTTGGTATAATCCCTTTTACCCTTGCTTAATTATTACTTTACTCATTTACCATGTTTAACTTTGCTAATATGATTGACACCTTCATTAGCAGGTTTACCATAGTCACGAGTGAGTAGTCTCCTAGCTAGGGTTAATGGGGGATTAGGGGAACTATAACATGGGGGTAGATTCATTCTTAATCTAATATGTTATCATATGATTGCTTGCTTGTTGTAGTGTTAACCTATGCACATGTTATGCTTGATAAAATGCTAGACTATGAAACCTTGCATTTATTTTTATCTCTTATCTATTCAAGAAGACTAGTAAGATATAAACTAACTCGAGTCTTGTTAGACCATGCATAGAAGTGAATAGGAAGAAAGTAAGTCGACTTCTAGGTGTTGTACAGTCTTGACGACTCGGCTCCGGGACCCAAATCTTCCTATGAATCGTAAGACATAAACTAACTCGATTCCACTACAACAATAATTTGCTTGCAACTATGAAAACATATTTGTATGATCACCACCAAGAATCCCCTATGAACCAATGACACCCAAGTGCCTTAATCTATTGTTTACAAACCCCTACTTTACTTTCTTGTTTTAGTTTCATTTCTGTACATTTCATTGTTATAGTAGTGTAGCTTGATACCTCAAACCTCAATCCAATTTGTGACACCCTAAGACATAACTTTCTACAACCGATAACTTAATTCAATACCCGCCCTTTGGGTTCCGACCTTTACTTACCACTCTACTAAGAGTAGTTTGTTTAGTTATAAATATTGTTTTGGTTGGTTGACTTAGACGACAAATTTTAGAACCGCACCAAAAATGGCGCCGTTGCCGGGGATGGTGTTTAATTGAATTGTTGTCTTTTGTTTTTTTTAGTTGTGTCTTTCTGAAACTTGGGGAGGTCAAACTCCTCAAGGTAGTTTTAATTATTTTCTAGTTGTTTGCTTTTTGCTTGTCTATGAGATCACAAGGTAGACCTTTGCCTATTGATCCCGAAATTGAAAGAACTTTGACCAATCTTAGAAGAACCGTTATAGGGGCTTCGACAACTTTGGGTATTGGAGAACTTGTGGACATTGGTATTATCCAATCGGATAGTGTTGTGTTTACCAACCCTTTTGCAAGAGAAGGAGAGGAGAAACCAATTCAAAACCAACCATAAAATCAACCCACAATGCCTAAATTTTCATCTCATTCCGTACCTACCGAGGAGAACCTACCAAATGGTACTCCAACACCACCTCACTTAACCGATAATTTCATTGCCAAATCCACATTCATACAACTAGTTGAGAGAAGCCAATTTGGAGGGACGCCTAGTGAAGATCCTCATCTACATATGGAGACTTTTTGTGACTATTGTGATGCTATCTCACAAACCGGAGTAACCCAAGATCAAATCCAATTGGTGTTATTTTCTTTTTCCTTGATCGGAACCGCAAAGCAATGGTTGAAGAGCCTAGACAAGGATTCAAGCAAAGGGATGAGGAATCATTATATGAAGCATGGGAGAGATTTAAGGACACTTTTCGCTCTTGTCCACACCATGGACTTAGCGAGTGGTTCCTCGTTCAACAGTTTTGGAATGGCTTGTATGAAGACTCACGAAATGTGCTTAATATGGGCTCCAAAGGAAGTTCACTGAGGTTGATGACAACCAAAAATGGGCCAAAATTGAAGAGATGGCGGTTCATAATTCCCAATATAGTAGGCCACAAAAGGCCACTAGAGGAGGAAAGCATGGGGTGGATTCCATCCCATAATTGGGTGCTCAACTAAGTACATCGACACTATAAACTTGAAGTTTGAGAAGGCCATGGCTAAGCTTGATGAAGCTTCCAAATCACCTAAACAACATGTCAATGCTCTGATAACATCATCCTCAATCCCAAATGGAGTGTGTGAAAGTTGTGGAACCTTGGGACATGATCAATATGAATGTAGAGGAACAAGTGAATGCTTTCCAAGCATACAAAAATGGTACACCTTATTCCAACTACTACAAAGAGAATACCAAATTCCATCCAAACCTCTCATACAAGAGCCAAAATGTCCAAAACCCTCAACCCACATACACATCACCTCCAATTAGAAATCCTACTCAAAGACCGTACTACAATCATCCCAATGACCAAGCTTTTGATGTTAAAAAAGCGGTCCTCCAAATGGAAAAGAGCCAACAAAATTTCTTTGCTCAAATGCAAAGGGATAGTCAAGCCAAAGAAACTACCATCAACAATATCCTTGCTCACACCAAAATGTTAGAGACTCAATTGTCTCAATTGGCCTCTTCTAGCTCCCAAAGATAAAAGGGAAAATTACCTCCTCAAGGTAATCCTCCCACAAGACATGAGACCATCAATGCTATCCACTTGAGGAGTGGTACTAGATATGAGGGACCAACGATGCAAATTGAAGAAGGAATTGTTGAGGAGAATGACAAGCAAAGTGATGTGATTGAACCACTAAGGAGAAATCCTAAGGTGGTAGAGACAACAACCAATGACTCATCAAAGAAGAGAAATGAAGAGAAGGCTAAGGAAATTGAGAAAGAGCCTATTGTGATTAGACTTCCATTCCCAAGTCGCCAAGCTAAGCCCAAGTTCGATGAGCAACTTGGAAAGTTCATGGAGATTGTGAAGAACTTAGAGGTTTCTATACCATTCACGGAGCTAATCCATCATGTTCCGGCCTATGCAAAGTACATGAAAGACATCCTTAACAAGAAGAAGTCCATCTGAAAATTGGAAACCATTGCCTTTACAAAGGTGAGTAGTGCAATTCTACAAGGGAATTCCCCTCCAAAGCTCAAAGATCCGGGGAATTTCTCCATTCCATGTACCATTGGTGATACCACAATCAACAAGGCACTATGTGATCTAGGTGCAAGTGTGAGTGTCATGCCATACTCGTTATGTGAAAGACTAGGAGTGGGAGAGCTCAAGTGCACCAACATGACCTTATAAATGGCGGATCGTTCAACAAAGAAACCACTAGGGGTATGGGAAGATGTACCCGTTAGAGTTGGAAAGTTCTTCATATCGGTGGACTTTGTAATTGTTGATATGGAGGAGGAGTCCAACATTCCAATCATTCTAGGAAGACCTTTCCTATACACCGCCGGAGCGGTGATCAATGTGAAACATGGAGAGCTCACACTTGAAATAGGTGATGAAACAATCAACTTCAACCTTGATAAGACTATGAGAACTCCCAATTTGTTTGAGCCATGTTTTATGGCTGATCACTATACTCGGAAGGGTGACAAGAAGAATATGGAATCTCCATTTAAAGAACAAGGAAAAGATGGAAATCTCAAAGAGAAGGGCAAAGACACAGCGCCTAATTGGAAGAAAGATATTGATGATGTTGAAATGGCTCTATTAGGAGAGCATGTAATTTTTCACAACAAGAATGAGAGCTTTCAAAGCTCACCCCTGACAAGTTTTGATGAAGGACTCATTGGCCATGATAACAAGGAAGGAGAGTTGCTCTTGTCAACTCATGATCCACCCTACATAGGGGATAAAGCAAATGAAGTTTATGGTCTATGGGACGATGAATTTGAAGGATTGGTTAATCCCTACATTGGGAATGCTATGACTCTAGACCAAGGCTTGATGGATCCTTGTTAACACTTTGACTCGGACTATCACAATGAAGACAACAATATGAAAGGGTCTATGCAAGACCTTTACCATGAGAATGAACAAGCCTTTGACTACTTCTACAAGGTGTTGATCAACATCAACAACACCTTGGCTTTGTCCCCTTGACACCTCTCACAAGAAGGAGAGATTGGTGCAGTCCTCCCTAAACTACCATTTGTAAATATTCTAACCTCTTAACTTGTATTTCGTTTAACTTGTACATTACTCATTTTTTGCATTGCATTTTACATGCTTTGTTTGACGGATTTGTGTAACATGAGAGCAAGTGAGGGAGGGATTTTAATGTGTTTCAAATGTGTAGTGTTTGATGATCAAGTGTGGGGAAGCACATGCCTAGGCTAACCAAGCCTTTGTAATGCTACCCAAGAAGAATTGAAGAAGAAAAAGAAGAAGAATTGACACGGGGTGAAGACTCACGAGCAGACCTGGGCTTGTGGGGACTGAGAAAGGGCTGCAAAGTGGAATCTGCTCTGTGAAGGAATCCGCCCGAGCCGAGCTGAAGTCGAGCGGGCAAGTGCTTAAGACGCCCGTCCGAGCTCAGGTCGTGGGACTTGGAGAAGCTCTCTATTGTAAAATCTGCACTGGAAGAAAATCTTCCCGTCTCCAACACAAGTCGAGGGAGCAAGCTAAAAATCCGCCCGACCTGGTCTCGAGACGCCCGTCTCCAAAGCCCTCCAGAAAATTGATTTTCCACTGCCCAAAAATCCGCCCAACTCGACCTTGAGTCTCCCGTCCCTACCTGTTATATCAAAAAACACGAGACCAAAACCCCTCTTCTTCATTTCATTTCAATTCATTCAAACACAAACACCTTTATTTCCCTCACTTCAACCTTCAAACCCTCATCCAAAAACAACAAACCCTCATCCAAATTCACCCAAATCAAGTTCAAATTTGCTCAAAACAAAAAAAAATTACTCCTTCATCAACATATGACCATTCAAACAACAATTTCTTCAAAAAGTTCAATCAATTTCCCTAGGGTTGGTGAAAATTCGAAAAACCCCAAATTGATTGGGCATTCAATTCAAACTTGAAGAAAGAAGCATTCAAGCATTTACTTGGTGTGTTGATACAAGGAGGAAAGCAATGGCAAGGACCAAGGGAGGAATCAAGGCAACAAAAACACTAACATTGTCTAAAAGACAACAAGCTCTAGCATCCAAAGCAATGGTCTTGGTACAAAGGGAGCAAGCTACTACTTCAACCGTCAATGCTATTGAGAAAGCTACTAATTCTATCCCGGAAGTAGAACAATTTAAGAACAACTATCCGGTGGTAACTTTCTTATCCGATAAGCATAGGAATGCATTCGAATCCCTAACCAAGAAGAAGATTCTAGCTAAAAAATTTATATGTCAAGATGCTTTGAGTAAATTAGGTGTTCTTGAACAAACAAAGGCATTTTTCGAGTCCATGGGGTTAGCAACCCTCTTTCAAATGAATGAATTGACTTACCTCTCCTTGACTTTGTAGTTCATTAGCTCCTTGAGGGAGTATAAGATTGAGACTCGAAATTATGTAGAATTTCGTCTTGAAAACAAGACTAGAACAATGCTCAAAGGTGAATTTGGTGAAGTGTTTGGGCTTAAGAACCATGACCGGTTCACAAAGAAACCGTTGGAATTTGATGCCGAACCAATTTGGCTAGCTATCTCCGATCGTATGTTCACTACTTTCAAAGAGTGTCATGCCTTGTACATTCATCATCCAGGTATAAGGTATTGGCAAAAGTTCGTGGCAAACACTTTGATTAGTAGGAAAGAAGCCAATCACTTGACGGAATTAGACTTTGTTTACCTTGAGTCTTTCTTGAATGTGGGTGGGAAACCCAAGAGTGAGTATAATGTTCTTCAACTATTGATAAAAAGGTGGTTGGAAATTGAGAATGGGAAAGATGGAGCGGCTTTTATTGCTAATAGAGGCTTAGTGACATGGTTGACAAGATATTTTAACCCGGGTTTCAACAAGGATAACACTTATAAAGCGGTTAAAGGGAGCCACCTTCTTGACATGAGCAAATCGATTCACAAGTTTCAATGGGTCAAGCACGATAACTTGTACCGTACCTATGAGTGGCTCATCAAGGATGCCAAGTCCATTGTCTTACCAAGTAAGATTTGTCGCATCTCTACCCACCGGACCAACTACCTCATCCCCGTTTCCGAGCAAGCCGAGACCATCATCAAACAACAACAACAAAGAGAAGAACCCTCCTCCATTGTTACACTGCCTTATCCCTTTGCTTACCAAGAGTTCAAAGCTAATGATGCTATGGCGGGCAATGACTACTTGACCCAACTAATGCAACACATGCATAAAGAAGCTCACAATGATCGGGTGAATGCATATTACGCCCAATACCCACCCCTATACCATCTTTCTAGGCAAGGACTCCTTGATCCATCGAGTTCTTTGCCGAATTGGGTGGATAGGAAAGTGTTTTTTCCTAATGCTTCTCAAGATGAAGTAAGGGATACAAGGGGAGAGGAGGAAGTTTATGATGAGAGCGGGGAAGTTAGTGGGTCTTCCCAAGATAATGAGGAAGAAGAGTAATGTTTAAGTGAAGAAGATGATGGTGAAACTTCCGGTTCAATGGAGGTAGATGATGATGATGAGGATGTCACGATGAGTGACAATTGTTGGTTGACAAAGCATGAAGGAGGGCACTACATTGCGGGGTTCATCACTTATGCTAGTACCAACCTATTCCATTGTGAGTCTCCTACCCCTCTTTTTGCTTTTTTTTTTGTCTCATGTTTCCATGACTTGTATAGTAGTTAACTTGCACCGCTTTGAGAGTCATTTTGGGCTCTTGGTAATTTTGAGTTTAGAGTCCTAGCACCACTCAAAGGACTCCCACCTCGGTCACAATGAGGTGTTTATCTTTTTGCTCCCACTACAAGAATCCAAAATGACAATCTTCATTCATGCATTGGATTTCATGCCTTGTGAATGAACTTCCCTTTCTTTTTGCACTAGCAATAGTGTTTTGTCCGGTTTGGGGAAGTTCAATCATAAGGAATGCGAATTAATTCAAATTAGCTCTCCGAACAATAGAAAGCATGCATCATGTAGTATAGTTTAGTTTGCATCACTTGTATATATTTATAACATGTAAATATTCCATATAGCTTGCATTTAGTGTAGAATCATACATCATTCATTCCTTTGCATTTGCACAATTCCCTATTGTTTTGTCCATTGGGGACAATGTCCATTCTAAGTGTGGGGATGGGGAATTCTAACACTTCCTAACTCAAAAATTTGAAAAATGATAAAAATTTCAAAAATTTCAAAAATCCAAAAACTTGTTCTTCCCTTTTGTAGTGTAGAAATGTATATATTGTATATACTTGTTTGTTTGTGTTCACTCCTATTACATTGGACCGACTACGCCACATCCGAGGCATGAGGAATATGAAGACCGCATGGTATGATCTTTCCTAATCTCCTTTTTCCTCTTTTATGTTAATGACAATGTGGCTTCTTTTTTTTTGATGCGGTACAAACCAATGTGATTATAGGAGTTGCATTTAGATTATATGGCATACTAGTGATAGTAGCATTTGCATTAGGTTGTATATATGCTAGTTGCATCATGGCATGTAGTTGCATTTTAGGAAAAATTTTGTGAAAATTTCTAGTTGGGAAGCTTTGCAAGTGTATATAGGCCCTTGAAGATAATCTTTCTCCTTAAGACTTTTTTTGCTAGAATACCCTCAAGAAACCCTAGGATATGTCATACTAGTATCTTTTGACCCATGGACTAAGGCCTAGTCAAGAGTACCTTGTGGTGTGATGACTCCTTGGCTACCGTTTATTCCAAAGTGACCCTTGATGCCATACAATCGTTCTTTCATTACTATCATCATGTTTTGCCAATACAAAAGGGAATGGACACAAAAGTCTTCAAAATTGAGTTCAAGTACCAAAATGAAAATAAAAAAGTTTGCAAAAAATGCATCAATGAAAAGAGGAGCAAAATAGACTTCTAAGCTTCAATAAAAATGCCCCTGCAACAAAATGGGGTTACTTTGAAGATGTTCAAAAAGAATGCAAAAGAAATTGCCAAGTATCAAATTGCCAAGGATCAAAAGTGGCTAAGAAATGTTCTCAAAAGTCAAATACCACAAGAAATTGGGGGGAAACAAATCAAAAGCAAACTACCATTATGAAATTAAACTCAAAGCATATTGATCCCTTTTATCCATTGATGATCTTTTCCTTGTTGCATGGTGGAGAGGGGACGACCCTTCTTCTTGTCTAGGCAAGAGGGGGAATTCTGCGATCCTACAGTGTTTCTAACACCATAAGGAGCATACTCTTGACAAAAGCATTTAGCGATTGAGGATAAAAGTACCCTAGTTTGACACAACTTGGAGGTGATTTGTTGGTATCCTTTTGGACTTAGTAGCTTGGAGAAATAATATCTACAATGGAATGTGTACCCTTAGATTGCTTCCCCTTTAGATGATTTCTGCCACATAGATGAGGAACGTGGCTATTATTTTTGTAGATGCATCCTTTATTCAAACTTGTGTGCTTAATTGTTAGGATGCATCGCCATTTTGGCAAGCCCCACCTTGCCTTGCAAGAAGGCATCTTACCTCATGGATGTCTTTTCTTGTGAGTTGAAGGGGCGGAGTGAAACCTTCTAATTATCTCACATCGGCTAGTAGTATTAATAAGGGTCATAGTTTTAGTCACCTATTTACTCGGGACGAGCAAAGGTTCGGTTTGGGGATATTTGACGTGACCCAAATTTGTGCACATTTAGTCCCCAAACTAGCCTCGTTCCTATGCTTTATAGTGCTATTTAGGGTCGTTTATTATCTTTAGTTCCCTACTTTGCATATTCTTTGAGGTTTTGTGTCCTTGGTAGGAGAGGATTGCTAACCTTGCACTTATGGAGCAAAGTAGAGGTAAATGGAGTGCATCTAATGACCAAGAATCAAAGAGGAGACCATTACTAAAGGCCTAAGTGAATAAATGAAGTAGAAATGGGCAATTGTGAAGAGCCCCACGACCTTCCAACGATCCCCACGGATCCTTAGGCAGTCAAAGAAGAAGAAGAAGAAGAGATGATCGAAGATCCGGGCGTCTCAAGCCTTGATCTGGGGGTCTCAACCATCTATCCGAGCGTCCCGAGCCCAGGTCGGGCGTCTCAAGACTTGATCCGGGCGTCTCAACCTCAGTTCTAGTGGAACACTAGACAGAGCAAGTTTTCTTCAATCCACAATCCGGGCGGCTCTCTCTAGGACTTGCAAAGCACTAATCCTCTTCTTAGGGACTTAATCGTCATTTAAGCCCTTAGTTACCCTAATATTGTACTTAGTATAAATACCCCATTGTGTTAGAGGATTAATAGCCAAGCTTACCAAGTTAGAATTTAGCATTAATCAAGTTTATATATTATTAATCAAGTTGTAATCTCTTTATCTAATATTAATCAAATCTTAATTCCTCTTTAATCCTCTAAGTGTTCTTAGTTTTAGTTGCGTAATTTGAAGATTATTTGGGTTTATTGAAGAGTTGAGAACTCTTCATCATTTATCAAGTGTTCTTCTATTATTCTTTGCTTATTATTTGGATCATCCTAATGTTGGTATAATCCCTTTTACCCTTGCTTAATTATTACTTTACTCATTTACCATGTTTAACTTTGCTAATATGATTGACACCTTCATTAGCATGTTTACCATAGTCATGAGTGAGTAGTCTCCTAGCTAGGGTTAATGGGAGATTAGGGGAACTATAACATGGGAGTATATTCATACTTAATCTAATATGTTATGATATGATTGCTTGCTTGTTGTAGTGTTAACCTGTGCACATGTTATGCTTGATAAAATGCTAGACTATGAATCTTGCATTTATATTTATCTCTTATCTATTCAACAAGACTTGTAAGATATAAACTAACTCGAGTCTTGTTAGACCATGCATAGAAGTGAATAGGAAGAGAGTAAGTCGACTTGTAGGTGTTGTACAGTCTTGACGACTCGGATCCGGGACCCAAGTCTTCCTATGAATCGTAAGACATAAACTAACTCGATTCCACTACAACAATAATTTGCTTGCAACTATGAAAACATGTTTGTATAATCACTACCATGAATCCCCTATGACATAAACTAACCCATGACACCCAAGTGCCTTAATCTATTGTTTACAAGCCCCCCCCCCCCCACTTTACTTGCTTGTTTTACTTTTATTTCTTTACATTTCATTGTTGTAGTAGTGTAGCTTGATACCTCAAATCTCAATCCAATTTGTGACACACTAAGACATAGATTTCTACAACCGATAACTTAATTCAATACCCGTTCTTTGGGATCCGACCTTTACTTACCACTCTAATAAGAGTAGTTTGTTTAGTTATAAATATTATTTTGGTTGGTTGACTTAGACGAAAAAGTTTCGAACCGCACCAGTGCTTTTTTAATGGTTGTAGAAAACTGGGTTTGGAAATCGTAATTACGACGGCCTAAAAAGGCGTGCTTTTTCGAAATGGTTGTAGAAAATCGGGTTTGAAAATTGTCATTACGACGACCTAAAAGGCGAGCTTTTTGAAATGGTTGTAGAAAACCGGGTTTGAAAATCGTCATTACGACGGCCTAAAAAGGCGTTCTTTTTTGAATGTGATGCGAGACCGCTAAGTGTTCACAAATTAGGATGTGGTCGTTGGGTCACGGTCGAATCAAAACACAATTTATAGCTTCACAAACAACTCTACAATTAGTAAAGAGGCAAGTAAAGGTCGGATCCCAAGGGACGGGTATTGAAATGAGATTTCTATTGCAACTAGTGGTGTCTAAGGGGTGTCACAAATTGGGTTGATGTAGAAGGTCACTAAGCTAAAATAGCAATGAAAATAAACAAGTAAGATGAATTAAAGGGGTGTTAACAATTGATTAAAGGCACTAGGGTGTCATGGGATCATAGGGGAATCATGGGATATGATCATACAAACATGTTCTCAAATTATAAGCAAGCAATTATTGTTGTGATGGATTGAGTTGGGTTATATCTTACAATCCTAGGAAAGTTTGGGTCCCGGAGCCGAATCGATTAGATTGTACAACACCTACAAGTTGACTTAATCTTCCCTACTCAACAATATGCATGGTCTAATGAGACTCGAGTTGGGTTATGTCTTACAAGTCTCATTGAAAAGATAGGAGATGATAGTAAATGCAAGGATTCATAGGCTTAGCATTTCATCAAATATAACATGTGCATGAGTTGAGATCAAAACAAGCAAGCAAATAAAACATGAACGCATATTAATTTAAGCATGAATCATTCCCCATGTTGGTTTCCCCTAATCACCCATTAACCCTAGCTAAGAGACTACTCACTCATTATCATGTTGATCATGCTAGCAAGGTTGTCAATCATACCAACATTATGAAACATGATGAATAAATGAAAGTAATTAACAATAATTAAAAAGGGATTAAGAGATTATACCTACTAATGATTCCAATAATAAAGCAAAGATAAAAGAAGTACTTGAATGCTTGATTGAGAGGTTGTCAATCTCCCAACAATAACCCAAATAATCTTCAATTACCCAAAATAAAGGATGAACAAAAGAGAGATTAAAGAACTAAAACTTGGATTAAAACTTGATTAATACTTGATTACAATATTAAAGAGAGATTTGATTGATATTAACTATACTAATTATTGATAAGAAGAACATGCTCCTCTAATTAGACTAATGGGGTATTTATAGTGGAAATTAGGGAGGATGCATTAGGGTTAACTAAGGGCTAAACCAGTAATTACACTTTTTAAGTTGAGCAAGGAGGACCCGGTATTTTTCGAGAGAAGGGCTTCTTTCTTTGTAGCTTGGAGAAGACAATTCGTGCAGTGCTGGAATCCGGGCGGAATAAGGTCGGGACGGGCGGATTCTGGCGTTGGAATCCGAGCGGATTCAGGGGAATCCGGACGGATTGTGGAGGTGGAATCCGAGCGGATTAAGGCAAAGCCGCTCGGATTGTCTTCTTTGCGGGGACGGACGGATTGGTGACAATCCGCTCGGATTGTCAGTCAGCAACAAATCTTCTTCTTTTCTTCCCTTTTCTTCATAAATTCCTTGGGGATTTCCTTGGGGACTCAAGGACCCTTCCTTAACTTTGCTCTTCTACTATAATATGTACAAAGGCCTTCTAATCTTGTCTCTCCTTGATGCTTGGTCATTGAATTCGATCAATTTAGTCTCGTTTTGCCATGAAAATGCAAGATTCTTACTCCTTTCCTACCAAGGGATCAAAATCTCAAAGAATATGCAAAACAAAGAACTAAAGATAAGAAATGACCCAAATAAGCACTAAAAAGCATGGGAGCAAGGCTAATTCAGGGGCTAAATATGCGCTAATTATGGTCACATCAAATATCCCCAAACCGAACCTTTGCTCGTCCCGAGTAAAGAGGTGACAAAGACTAGGACCAACAATAACCTATCCTAATAATATAGCCGATATTAGACAATTAGCGGGTCTCACTCCGCCCCTTCAACTCACAACAAGACAACCATGAGGTAGGATGCCTTCTTGCAAGGCAAGGTGGGTCTTGCCAAAATGGCGACACATCCAAACATTAAGCACATAAAATCACATAAAGGATACATCTACAAAAAGAATAGCCACTCCCTCATCAAGTGGCGGAGGCACTAAAGAGGAACAAATTTAAGAGCATGTAATCCTTCACAAATACTAGTTCAACAAATTACTAAGTCTAAGAGGATGGCACTAAATCACCTCCAAATGGTGTTAAACTAGACTAATTTCGTCCTCAATTTCCAAATGCTTTCGTCAAGAGCGATCGGATGGTGGTGGAATGATGATCCCTATGATGCTAGTAGCATATGACATGACAAGTCTCGAATTCTCTACAAAAGTAAAGGTCATGGATCGTCCCAAACTCGACCAAGTGGTTTGACAAAAGGCTTTTTGGGAATGAAATGCTCAAATCTTTATTCACAACGGGTGGATATGACTAGTATTCAAAATTGTCCTCATTTCACTTTCACATTTCAAAAATTTAAGATGGGGTTTGTCCCTTCCGGGCTAGTGTCCTTTGCTTTCGCCAATCGCTTATTAGGCAACCGGTTAACCTCTAGACAATAGCTTTTCGGGGTGATAGTCACTCTGTCTCTGGGCGGCCGAATTCACAACCGTATGGGGGCCCAATTCAATGGATCCCGCACCAAAGCACATCGAAGTGGTACGCCTCCATCAAAACAACTTAAATTTCTCAACAATTCATAACATTTGAGGTTTCCTTGGCATTACATTACTTCCACATGACAAAATTTCTTTGAAATGAGCACTTCAAGCTTATTGATAGAAAACATTTTTGGGTTGCCTTACCACAAGGTCAAACAAGGTCACCTAGACAAGTTAACCAAGTCCATATCGCATCACGGGGTTGGATAGGTGACTCACACGCAAACCCTTGACTAGGCCTTGGGTCATGGGTCAAAAGACACTAGTATGACACTATCTAGGGTGTCTTACAACCATTATAGTAGGCAAAGTCTTAAGTTGAACAAGTATTTATAATGGCTTAGTTGCTCTTGTCAAAGTTCCTAAATAGGCATTTTTCAAAACATTTCTAACATGCAACTACATGCCATGATGCAACTAATATAAACATCCTAATGCAAGTGGTTCTATCAACTAATATGACATATAAACTAAATGCAAGTCCTAAATTCACATTGTTATACCGCATCAATCAAAATAAAGCCACATAGTCATTAACATAAAGAGGAAAAAGGAGATTGGAAAGATCATACCATGCGGTCTTCAATATCCTCATGTCTCGGATGTGGCGTAGTCAATCAATGTGAACAAGGATAGAACAAACACAATATATACAAGACAATATATACAAGACTACAACATGTTTTTGGGTTTTCAATTTTCAAATTTTTATGATTTTTTTAAAATTTTTCAATTTTTTGGATTTTTGAATAAGAGTTAAATGTTAGAATTCCCATCCCCACACTAATATGGGCATTGTCCTCAATGGCCAAAATGATGGAAATTATGCAAAGATGATGCATGATTTCTATACTAAATGCAATCTACACTAAGCTATGCTACATGATGCATGGTTTTTGTTATGACGGAGAGGATAATTTAGATTACCTCCCGTTGTGTATGCATTAACTTCCCCAAACCGAGTGAGACACTATTGCTAATGTCCAAGGATGAGTGTAGTTCATGCACACACTATGCTATGCATGAAACTAATTTGTCATTTTGGATTTTGAAAATGGGAACAAAAAAAATGAGAACACCTCAATGGTACCGAGGTGTGAGTCCTCTAATGGGGCTAGGACTACTCCAACAATGATCAAAATTAAATAAAATACAAGGAGAGAAATAGACAAACCATGAGAGGGTAGGAGTCTCCGAGGCTTGCTAATCTTCCATCATGCTATCACCATCACTTCCCTCATTAGAAGTGGCCACATTGCCACTTTCCTTGTCATTTGCTTCTTCACTTTCTTCCTCATCTTCCTCATCATCATCTTCACCATCCTTTTCTTCTTCAATTGCTTCTTCCTCAATATTATCATCAACTTCTTCATCATTTCCAACAACCTCATTGTCACCCAAAACGACCCTAGATGCACCCGGAAATAAGACTTCTCTATCCGCCCAACTAGGCAAAGGACAAGATGGATCAAGTAGTCCTTGCCTAGCTAAGTGTAGGAGGGGTGGATATTGAGCCAAGTAGGCATTTTTCCGATCTTCATAGGCTTGCTTGTGCATTGCTTTCATGAGAAGAGTCACATAGTCTTTCCCAACTTCAACTCCTTCCGGCTTGAACTCTTCATACTTAAAGGGGTAAGGTGGTATGACAATGGAAGAGGAGGGCATTTCAAGATCACCCTTTTGTTGTTGAATGATATACTCGGCCTCTTTGGAAAGGGGAAGTAGATAATTGGTCCGGTGGACGCTTAGACGACAAATCTTCGAAGGCAAGGTGAACGATCTAGCTTCACTAGTGAGCCATCCATACTTAGTGTCAAGAGGGTTATGGGCAACCCACTTGAACTTGTGAATCATAGTATGCATATCAACAAGATGGCCACCCTCCTTTGCTTTGTACTTGTTATCCTTATTGAAGTTAGGATCAAAGTGCTTGGCTAGGATAGTGACTAGGCCGCCATTGACAATAACGGTCGTGCCCTTCTTCCCACAATCAATGTTGAGCCATCTATCTACCAAGAGCCTCAAAGAATTGTAAGGCTTGGTGTGTACTCTTCCGATATTCAAAGCCGATTCAAGGAGAATAAAATCAAGTCTTGTGAAATGGTTGGTATCTTTCCTAGCAATTATGGTGTTACCCACGACCTTGTGCCATACTCTTATGCCCGGATGGTGGACCAAAAGAGCACGACTCGCATGAAAATCCTCAAATTTCTTCCCGGAGATTGTCTCCCAAAGAGGTTCGGGGTCATACTTTCCATAACTCTTAAAATAACTCGGTTCATCACTAAGACCCAAAATTTCACCCAATTCCCTAAAGGTAATGCGTCTACTAACATTAGCTAGATGAAACTCGAGATTCTCCCTATTCTCAACTTTGGTGACTTTCAAGGAACTTAAAAATTCCAAGGTAAGGGAGGGGTATGTCAATTCCCTTGTTTCAAACAATTTCTTCAACCCCATGGCACTGAAAAAGGCTCTAGTTTGCTCAAGAACACCCAATTTTTCTAAGGTATCTTCACATATGAATTTGGTGGATTGTAATGACTTCATAGCAAACTTGACAAAGGTATTTCTATGGGTATCGGAAATAAAAGTTACCTCCGGATAATGCAAAAGTTGATCAATTACCGGAGTAGAAGGTGTTGTTGCTCCCATAGAAGGTTGTTGTTGTTGTTGCACTTCCAAGTTTGGTGTTGCTACCACCATAGCCAATGCTTTCTTTTTTTGAAGAGCCTTTTGCCTTTGTGAGAGTGCCTTAGCCTTTGGTGCCTTTGTTGCCTTTGTTGCTCCCTTAGTCCTTGCCATTGATGAACTAACCAAGAAAAGAATGAAAAATCTTCAATTTGTAGTATGCCCAAATCGATTTGAAGGTGAAAGGCTTTGCCTTTATGAAATCAAAAATCGACTCAAAGGTTGAAGATTTTGTGCTTGGTTTTGATTTTTGTTGAAGAAGGAGTGATTGATTTGTTGTTGGAAGGATGGTTTGATTTGTATTTGGTGAATGTTGTTGAGGGTTTTTGTTTTTGTGATGGAGAGGATGAGGGTTTTGATGTTGTGGGTAGTGTTTATGAATGAATGAATGAATGAATGAATGAAGGTGGGAGGGGTTTTAAAGAGACCGAAATTTTCGAATCTGCAGGGGCAATCCGTGCGGATTCTGCCCAATCCGTGAGGATTCTGCTCTTTCTGGGCTTTACAAAACTTGTCTAAAGACGGGCGGATTGGGTAGAAGACGCTCGGATTTGCTGAACACGGGACGGGCGGATTTGCTTAAAGACGGACGGATTTGATCCGAAAAAATTTTGTTTTTTTCCTCATTGCAAAGACGGACGTCTTTCTTACAAGACGGGCGGATTCTTCAAGACGGGCGGATTCTTCACGGGGCGCCCGGATTGATCACGATCAAGAAATTTTCAAAATTGGCTCGATTCGGGGACGGGCGTCTTTTCCGCAATACGCTCGGATTCATCAAGACGGGCGGATTCGAGGAATCCGCTCGGATTCTTCCCCTGTGTACACGGATTCAGTTCCATCCGTGCACAATGCATTTCCCCTTACCATTCTTCCATTCTTTCTTCAAGTTTTGTGTTCGTCATTGTGGGGGCACTACTAAGGCATGGATAGCCTAGGCAATTGCCATCCCCACACTAAGCTAAAAGCACTACACATCAATTGAAATCGTTAGTCCCTCCCTCACTTCTCTCAAACATGACAATTATTTTGATCAAAGTAAATAAAAATCCAAAGATGACAAAAATGCAATACAAGAATTGAAATGTAAGTTAGGGAGTTAGAAATATTTACAAGTGGTGGTTTAGGGGGGACTCCACCAAACTCTCATTCTTGATGAGATGTCAAGGGGGCATGTCCAAGGTGTTGTTGATGTTGCTCAACACCTTGAAAAAGTAATCGAAGGCGTGTTCATTATCATGGTAGAGGTTCTCAATAGACCTTGGCCCTTGTTGGTCTTGATCGATGGCATTACCAATGTAGGGATTAAAGATCCCTTCAAATTCGTCGTCCCAAAGACCACAAACTTCATTAAGTTGATCATTGAAAATCTCTTGCTTAGATGGAGACAACTCTCCCAATTTCTTCTCTTGGCCAATGAGGCCATCCTCTTCTTCCTTGGCTGATTTTGATGAGCTTTGCAAGCTCTCCTTGTCACAATTCACTTGCTCTTTGAATGGAGCATCTTCAATTCTCTTCTTCCATTGGAGTTCCGATTTCTTTCTCTCATCCTTTCGGCTATAATGATCAATCATGAAACATGGTTCATGCAAACGAGGAGCTCTCATAGTCTTGTCAAGATTAAAAGTTATTCTTTCATCTCCCACTTCTAGAGTGAGCTCACCATGTTTAACATCAATCACCGCACCCGCGGTGTGTAGGAAAGGTCTTCCTAGGATGATTGGAATATTGGAATCTTCCTCCATATCAACAATGACAAAGTCCACCGGGATGAAAAACTTCCCAATTCGCACGGGGACATCTTCCCATATCCCTAACGGTGTCTTCGTCGATCTATCGGCCATTTGGAGTGTGATGTTGGTGCATTTAAGCTCTCCCATCCCCAACCTTTTACTCACCGAGTACGGCATGACACTCACACTAGCCCCTAGATCACATAAGGCTTTGTTGATCGTTGTGTCGCCAATGGTACACGGTATTGAGAAGCTTCCCGGATCCTTTAACTTTGGAGGTGAACTCCCTTGAAGTATTGCACTACTCACCTTAGTGAAGGCGATAGTCTCAAGCTTACGGATCGACTTCTTCTTTGTGAGGATATCTTTCATGTATTTCGCAGGCCTAAGACGTGATTGATTAATTCCGTGAAAGGAATTGAGACTTCCAAATTCTTCACAATTTCCATGAATTTTCCAAGTTGATCATCAAATTTGGGCTTGGCTTGACGACTTGGAAAAGGGAGTCTAATCACAATGGGCTCCTTCTCCTTGGCCTTGTCTTCATTTTTCTTTGAACTTTCTTCTTTTGACGATTCTCCATCTTTGGAGTTTTGCACACTTTCTTCCTTTTCACTAGCTTCCACAACTTCATCCTCAACTTGCTTCTTCGGTGCTTCATACCTTGTACCACTTCTCAAGTGAATGGCACTAACCGTTTCATGTCTAGGGGGATTACTTTGAGGTGGTAATTGCCCCTTTTGTCTTTGTGAGCTTGAAGATGCTAGTTGAGTCAATTGTGTTTCCAACATCTTGGTGTGAGCAAGAATGTTGTTGATGGTGGTTTCCTTTGCTTGGCTATCTTTTTGCATTTGAGTGAAAAATTCTTGTTGATTCTTTTGCATTTGGAGGACCGCTTTTTGGACATCAAAACCTTGGTCATTTTGGTGATTGCATGGATTTTGATTTTGGTAACCTTGGTTTTGATTGTAAAAGGGTCTTTGATTTTGGTTTCTCATGGGTGGTGGAGTGTATGTTGTTTGAGGGTTTTGAACATTTTGGCTTTTGTATGAGAGATTTGGATGGAATTTGGTGTTTTCATTGTAAAAGTTGGAATAAGGGGTGCCACTCTTGTATGCTTGGAAAGCATTCACTTGTTCATTTGTTCCCCTACATTCACCTTGGTCATGTCCCAAAGTTCCACAATTCTCACATATCCCACTTGGGATTGATGAGGATGCCGTCATGGCATTAACATGATGCTTTGATGATTTTGAGTTTTCCTCAAGTCTAGCCATGGCTTGTTCAAACTTCAAGTTGATTGTGTCAATGTGAGCACTAAGTTGAGCACTTAATTGAGTAACAAAGTCCACTTCATGCTTTCCTCCTCTAGTAGCCTTGCGAGGTCTACTATATTGTGAGTTATGGACCGCCATTTCCTCAATCTTGTTCCATGTTTGATTGTCATCAACTTCGGTGAACATTCCATTTGATCCCATATTGAGAATGTTCCTAGAATCTTCATATAAACCATTCCAAAATTGTTGTACCAAAAACCATTCGCTAAGTCCATGGTGAGGACATGAGCGACAAATTCCCTTGAACCGCTCCCAAGCTTCATACAAAGACTCTTCATCCCTTTGCTTAAAACCCGTAATTTGAGCTCTTAGCATGTTAGTCTTTTCCGGTGGGTATAATTTTTTGTAGAAAGCTAGAGCCAACTTCTTCCAAGAATCTATTCCAAGGGTGGCCTTATCAAGGCCCTTCAACCATTGCTTCGCGGTGCCGATTAAGGAAAAAGGAAATAAAACCCATCTAATTTGGTCTTGAGTCACGCCCGTTTGAGAGATTGCATCACAATAGTCGCAAAGGTTTCCATATGAGAATGAGGGTCTTCACTAGGCATCCCCCAAATTGGCTCCTCTCAACTAATTGGATGAAGGCGGACTTGGCAATAAAATTTCCGGTTAGATGTTGCGGTGTAGGAGTACCATTTGGTAGATTCTCCTCGGTAGTGGAGTGTGACGAGAATTTAGGCATTGTAGGTGGATTTTGTGGGGTATTGTGTAATGGGTTTTCTTCTCCTTCTATTGCGAAAGGATTAACAAACTCACTAGTGGGTTGAACAACTTCACTAATACCTCTTAAATTCCTCCTAACAAGTCTCCTATTGTTCGTCAAGGTTCTTTCGATTTCACGGTCAAAAGGTAACAAATCACCTTGTAACCTTCTAGACATGCAAAATATCAAACAACTCGAAAACAATTAGAACAAACCTTGAGGAGTTTTACTTCCTCAAGGCGAAGAAAGACACAACTAATAACAATAAAAAGAAATCTAAATCAAGTAAACACCGTCCCCGGCAACGGCGCCATTTTTGATGCGAGACCGCTAAGTGTTCACAAATTAAGATATGGTCGTTGGGTCACGGTCGAATCAAAACACAATTTATAGCTTCACAAATAACTTTACAATTAGTAAAGAGGCAAGTAAAGGTCGGATCCCAAGGGACGGGTATTGAAATGAGATTTCTATTGCAACTAGTGGTGTCTAAGGGGTGTCACAAATTGGGTTGATGTAGAAGGTCACTAAACTAAAATAGCAATGAAAATAAACAAATAAGATGAATTAAAGGGGTGTTAACAATTGATTAAAGGCACTAGGGTGTCATGGGATCATAGGGGAATCATGGGATATGATCATACAAACATGTTCTCAAATTATAAGCAAGCAATTATTGTTGTGATGGATTGAGTTGGGTTATATCTTACAATCCTAGGAAAGTTTGGGTCCCGGAGCCGAATCGATTAGATTGTACAACACCTACAAGTCGACTTAATCTTCCCTACTCAACAACATGCATGGTCTAATGAGACTCGAGTTGGGTTATGTCTTACAAGTCTCATTGAAAAGATAGGAGATGATAGTAAATGCAAGGATTCATAGGCTTAGCATTTCATCAAATATAACATGTGCATGAGTTGAGATCAAAACAAGCAAGCAAATAAAACATGAACGCATATTAATTTAAGCATGAATCATTCCCCATATTGGTTTCCCCTAATCACCCATTAACCCTAGCTAAGAGACTACTCACTCATTATCATGTTGATCATGCTAGCAAGGTTGTCAATCATACCAACAATATGAAACATGATGAATAAATGAAAGTAATTAACAATAATTAAAAAGGGATTAAGAGATTATACCTACTAATGATTCCAATAATAAAGCAAAGATAAAAGAAGTACTTGAATGCTTGATTGAGAGGTTGTCAATCTCCCAACAATAACCCAAATAATCTTCAATTACCCAAAATAAAGGATGAACAAAAGAGAGATTAAAGAACTAAAACTTGGATTAAAACTTGATTAATACTTGATTACAATATTAAAGAGAGATTTGATTGATATTAACTATACTAATTATTGATAAGAAGAACATTCTCCTCTACTTAGACTAATGGGGTATTTATAGTGGAAATTAGGGAGGATGCATTAGGGTTAACTAAGGGCTAAACTAGTAATTACACTTTTTAAGTTGAGCAAGGAGGACCCGGTATTTTTCGAGAGAAGGGCTTCTTTCTTTGTAGCTTGGAGAAGACAATTCGTGCTGTGCTGGAATCCGGGCGGAATAAGGTCGGGACGGGCGGATTCTGGCGTTGGAATCCGAGCGGATTCAGGGGAATCCGGACGGATTGTGGAGGTGGAATCCGAGCGGATTAAGGCAAAGCCGCTCGGATTGTGCTGCTGCGGGACGGACGGATTGGTGACAATCCGCTCGGATTGTCAGTCAGCAACAAATCTTCTTCTTTTCTTCCCTTTTCTTCATAAATTCCTTGGGGATGTCCTTGGGGACTCAAGGATCCTTCCTTAACTTTGCTCTTCTACTATAATATGTACAAAGGCCTTCTAATCTTGTCTCTCCTTGATGCTTGGTCATTGAATTCGATCAATTTAGTCTCGTTTTGCCATGAAAATGCAAGATTCTTACTCCTTTCCTACCAAGGGATCAAAATCTCAAAGAATATGCAAAACAAAGAACTAAAGATAAGAAATGACCCAAATAAGCACTAAAAAGCATGGGAACAAGGCTAATTCGGGGGCTAAATATGCGCTAATTATGGTCACATCAAAATGGTTATAAAAACCGGGTTTGAAAATCGTCATTACGATGGCCTAAAAAGGCGTGCTTTTTGAAATGCAACGGTCGGCGAAAGACCGAGGTTTAAAACAACCATTATAACGACGCAAAAAGGGTTTTTCAAGGTTTGAAATGACACGGAAGGACTTATGATCACATAACACATAAGCACTCACAGTTTCATTATATTATGCATAATCCTAACACGGGTTTTGGCTTAAAAGGACGGGTTACACACCAAGCGATCAAACCCCGATTTTCGAGAGGGATACCAATCCAAACAAAATGTGTAAGGACGGTGCCCTAGCCTCGTGATCGAAGAAAATGAAAGCTTTTTGACGAAACAGAAATGTGTAACGTCAACGGCATGATTGACTAAATCGGGATTCGAAACGTGGGGATGAGAAAACTCATGCCAACGAGACGAGCCAATTGGTCGAAAAGGGTTAGGTTGTGGGCCCGAACAAGGAACCCGACTTATGACCGTAATATCAATTAATGCATTTCAACTAATACGTCTTCGAGTCTCACCATCTAGGGATCACAAAGACACGAGTGTCCTAGTTCTCCCTAGCGGAGTCGCCAATCTGTGGACATAACCACCTCCACGCCGGGCCAATCCATGGACATATAGCGGTCTTTTGAAAGCCATGCTCGGTGGGATAAAAATGCTTTTGACCGAATTATTTTAGATCGGTCGGTTTCGTCTCGGCCAGGGTCTCGAAATGATGAAAGAGATGTTTAGAGTCGCCACCAAGCATTTGTGGGATGCTTGGAACCCGTTCGAATCAACTTTATACCTAGGTCAACCAAGGCAAAAAGCGGTGTTTGGCATAGGCACTAAAGATAAGGAGTCGTCCCTCTTTAGCATCCTATCTCTAGAATTACTCTCGTACGCCCTGGATAAGGTCGTCCACTATCCAAAGTTTCTGAGTAAGAGGTGAACGTACGTATTGTGAAGCCCTTTAATCCGACACCCAATACCGCCCGCGGTAGCGGCCTCTACTGATCGATCTTGGTTGGTTAAATGCAAAAGTTGATAAAACGGGTAAATGCATGAATGCGCATCCATAAGTTTGAACCTAACATGTGAGCTTTATATGTCGGTTGTTTATCCAAATATCAAGTAATTAATGTCAAGTTGGATTTAGTGTTGATTTGCATGCAAGACAGAAATTAAACATCCATTTACCAAGTTAGGTTTATGGTGCATAACGTGATCCATTTGTCATAGGAAAGCGTTTTGCAAATATGATATAAAAGGGGCAGATTTGTCATCTGATCCGTCCCGTATTTGGGTTTACCGAAGTCGGGATTGTCCTAGATAAGTGTTGGACAGGAATCAGGGTCTGCATCAAGCAGCCTATTGAGGCGGGAACCGTCAGGCAATGCAAACAGGCATGTCTTTGTTTCAAAATTGGAAAATGGTTGGCTTGTTTTGGCACGAGTCATCATACTATCCAAGGGACGTCTTATGACTGTTAAAATGCTTGTAAAATGGTTTGTAAAAAGGGTGTTTGAACCCATCTTGGTTTGAAAAGGTCGTTTGGACCGCTTTTGTGTTAATATGAGGAACGATACTTGAATAATCACCATTATATTGATGATATTCGACGTCGGGTTCGGTTTTGCAAGCTTGACATGAATAGTTTTGAAAAATGATTATGAACTAATTGTTTTAATTTCATTTATTTGTAATTAGTCAATGTTTATCATCGTACTCGAGTTTAAAACCGACATGGTATGTGGAACCAAGGATGACTTTGCATTTATGACTAATATGCTTGTTTTGAAATGTAAAGAAATGAAATAGAAGGTTTTAAAATGCCTTTTATAATGTGATTAACCAAATATTATCACCGAAACACGGATTTAAACCGTCATGGCATGAGGAACCAAGGGTGAAAATGTTTTATGCTTGAAAGTTCATCATGAAAATGATTTGAAATAATTGAAATGGTAAAAACCGATTACAAATAAAAAATGAAATAAAAAAAAGGAAAGATGAGATCAAACACGGCTGGATTAAGGCCTGAGGGGAATGGGGCACCAGCCCCTCTACTATACAAGCATCCCCTGTCTCCGGCCAAAATCTGGTTTTGGCTCGTCTAACCTATATTTGAATCATGTTATGCATGTTTTAGCATGTTATAGTCGTAAAACAGATGAAAAACATGAAAGAAGAGGATTTTTACACCCTCATACGTACATGCTAGGCTTGAGACGAGAAATCGACGAAAGTGTATCAACTTGTTTGGTCGGAAAACTCGGTTGAAAAATATTTTAGCAATGTAAAAGAGTGTTTTGTTAAGTTTAGTGACGGTGTAGTTGGTCAAGATATTCGGTCAAGTGATTTAATGCACGATGACGGTACCAAAAAATGTGTAAGGCTTGTATTTTCGATCGGTAGGTCGAAAACACATGTCGGTTTGTGACTTAAGAAGTTAAGTCTAGAATTTTAAGGGAGAGATGAGGGGGCGGACACTCGCGTAAGGATCAAGGTGTGTGAAGGTGGGTATTTATAGAGAAATGGGTGGTTGTGTGCGTTTTGAGCGACGTGGCTGCATGGGCTACTCGAAGAGGCGCGAGCTATTTCGCGGGTCTTCGAGCTGTCTTGTCACTATCACGCAATTGAAATCATGATTTGTTCTATTCTATGTTTTGGATGACATGATTTGTACTTGACCACGAAGCATTTCGAGAATACTTAACATGGAAGTTTTGAGATGTTTGTTTTTGTGTTTGACTCGGTTTGGCTCGTTGTTGGAGTCGGGATTTGAATTTTTGAGTCGGTTTTTGGTGCGTTGTCGGTTTTGACTCTAGTTAGTGTCATTGCGACCCGTCTTCGTGCATTAAACACTCCAGGTACTTTTGAAAAGTTTTGAAATGTTTTATTTTCGAAATCGTTTTAAGTTTTCCGACATATAGTTATACAAAACTTTCGATCAAAAGCTGCAATTCCTAAGCATGTTGTAGTCCGATAATCATCGGGTGTTTGTTGGAGACTCAACAGATACTGGGTATCTACAACCTCCAATTGCCTCGAGCTCCAAACTGTGGTCTTTGCTTGAGCATTTTAGGAAATTTGCTTTTTGTGATAGTGACATTCCATCTACCCAATGTACCTTCCTTTTGCCTTGTTATTTTATTGCTAATACTAACTGACTAGGCTGGATTTAACCCTGGATTTTGACCACCAATTAAGCTTAGTTACGGCTCTATCAGCTGGCCAAATTGGCAGTTGTGGACATAGCCACCTATAAGCCAGGCCAACCTGTGGACGTATAGCGGTCTTTTTGAAAGCCACGCTCGGCGGCGTAAACATGCCTTCGACCGGATCATTTTAGATCGGTCGGTTTTGTCTCGGTAAGGGTCTCGAAACGATTAGAGATGTTCGGAGTCGCCACCAAGAATTTGTGGGATGCCTGGAACCCGTTCGAATTCCACTTTATACCTCGGTCAAATCGAAGCACAAAGCAGCGTCTGATATAGGTACTAAAGATAAGAAAATCGTCCCTCTTTAGCATCCTATCTCTAGAATGACTCTCGTACGCCCTGGATAAGGTCGTCCACTATCCTAAGTTTCTGAGTAAGAGGTGAAGGTACGTATTGGGAAGTCCTTTAATCAGACACCCAATCCCGCTCGCGTTTAGCGGCCTCTACTGATCGATCTTGGTTGGTTGAATGCAAAAGTTGATAAAATGGTTTAAATGCATGAATGCGCATCCAATAATTTAAACCTAACATGTGAGAGCTTTCTAAGTCGGTTGATTTATTCCAAGTATCAAGTATAAGATGTCGAGTTGGATTAATGGTTGATTTGCATGCAAGACGGAAATTAAACATCCATTTACCGTATTAGGTTTAGAGTGCATAACATGATCCATTTGTCTTAGTAAGGCATTTTGCAAATATGGTTTTGGATAATCAAATAGTCATCTGATCCGTCCTATATCCGGGTCAACCGGAGTCGGGATCGTCCTAGACTAACGCTGGAAGGGAACAGGCCCTGTATCAGGCAGCCACATGAGGCGCGAGCCAGCTGGCGATACAAAGGGCTTCCCTCTGGTTTTGAAAATGAGAAATGGATAGCCTGTTTAGGCGCGGGTTAGCCCACGGTTTATGTGCCGTGTTCTGACCTTTTAGAAAACGTTATAAAACGTGTTGAAAATGGGTATTTGAACCCGGTTTGATTTGAAGGGGTCGTTTAGACCACATTTGTTGATTTAAAGAACTAGACTCGAATAATCATCATTGTTTTGATAATATTCAGTGTCGGGTTCGATTTGACAAACTTGACATGAATAGTTTTGAAAATGATTATGGACTAATTGTTTTAAGTCCATTTGAATGTTATTAGTCGATACTCATCATCATACCCGGGTTAAAATCCGGCATGGTATGTAGAACCAAGGATGACTTTATGTTGGTGACTAATATGTTTGTTTGAAAATGTAGAGAAATGAAATAAAAAGCTTTAAAATACCTTTTAAATGTCATTAACCAAATATTATCCCCGAAACACGGATTTAACCGTCATGGTATGAGGAACCAAGGGTGAAAAATGTTTTATGGTTAAAACATGTGAAATAAAATAACAATGGTTCAAAAATACTTGAAATGGTGAAAACCGATTACAAATATGAAAAATGGATTAAGGGAAATGACGAGAACAAACATGGTTGATCTCTGGTCTGAATACCCCATTTAGGCGCGGGCTAGTTGGCGACCTAAGAGGCTTCTGCCTCAGACCAAAAATCAGTTTTGGCTTGTTTATTCCATGTTTTGGTTTAAGTTATGCATGTTTTAGCATGTTAGAGTCATGAAGCAAATGAAAACATAATAAAAGATGATTTTTACACCCTCATACTTACATGTTTGGTTATGGCGAGTGACCGACGTAAGTGTAATAACTCGTTTGATTGGAAAAACCTCGGTTTAAAACCGTTTTGGTAAGTAAAAAGAGTGTTTTAAAAGTTTAGTGATGGTGTAGTGGTCGAAGTGGTCGGTCAAGTGATTTAATGCACGATGACGGTACCAAACAATGTGTAAGGCTCGTGTTTACAATTGGCAGGTCGTAAATACGCGTCGCATTGTGACTTAAGAAGTCGAGTCGAGAATTTTAAGGGAGAAAAGAGGGGGCGGACACTCGCGTAAATCTCAAATGGGTGGCATTTGAGGGGTATTTATAGGGAAATGAGTGGTTGTGTGAGTTTTGAGCGACGTGGCCACCTGGACTGCTCAAAGAGGCGCGAGCCACGTCGCGGTTCTTCGAGTTGTGTTTTCACTTTCACAACAAACGCAATCATGATTTGTTCTATCCTAAGTTTTGTAGTCACATGTTTGGTTCTTGACCATTCATGAATCCGGGAAAACTTAAGGTAGAAGGTTTGAAATGTTTGGTTTTTTATGGTTAACTCGGTTTGACTCGTTGTTGGAGTCGGGATTTGAATTTTTGAGTCGGTTTTTGGTCTGGTGTCGGTTTTGACTCTAGTTAGTGTCATTGCGACCCTGTCGTCGTGGATTAAACACTCCAGGTATTTTTGAAATGTTTTAAAATGTCTTATTTTCGAAATCGTTTTAAGTTTTCCGACGTAAATTTGTACACAAACTGTCGATCAAACGCCGCGATTCCAAAACATGTTGTAGTCCGATAATCATCGGGTGTTTGTTGGAGTCTCAGAAGATAATGGGTATCTACAGAGCCCCCACTTTGACTGAGGCTTGGACAGGGCGAAAGTCAAAGTAGAGCCCCCAGGTCAATCAAAGATTACAACCTGGAGACCCAAGCGACGTCGAGGCGGCTCGAAAGGATTCGGGCCAAGGACCTGCCATCGGGAAGGGCGACGCCAAGGTGACTCGAGGGTACGAGCCAAGGACCTGTCGTCGGGAACAGTTTAGAGTTTATCGACTGTCCGTGCGGGTCGTTTAAAGTTCGTTAGACTACGTACAAAGGCTCGCCAGCCACGAGAAGGAGTCATACCCGAGGCATCTTCGGATATGTCTTCGCACATTTGCGGATAAAGGCTCGCCAGCCACGATAAGTTAATGTACCCGAGGCATCTTCGGGATCTGCCCTTGGAAGGTTGCAGACAAAGGCTCGCCAGCCATTGGTAAGGAAATGTACCCGAGGCCTCTTCGGGATCTGTCCTTGAAAGGTTGCGGACAAAGGCTCGCCAGCCAATGGTAAGGAAATGTACTCGAGGCATCTTCGGGATCTGTCCTTGAATGCTTGCGGACAAAGGCTCGCCAGCCATGGGTACGGTCGGTTAATGGACCATGGGAGTAACCGCGTCGAATTGGCTTGTTTTGAAAGTAGCGAACTCGTGATGCCGCTGCGGGAATAGTGAGTATGTATTTTCACTATCACTGTTTTTGGAATGAGCGGGTTCCAAAAACAGTGATTTTGAAAGAATAGTAAATTTGGCATCTTCACCATTCGTCGTTCTTCTTTGAACTTGAAGTGGCGGTTTTGATCGCCGTTTGTTTTAATTTTGAAGGAAAATAGCAAATTTGAGTTTGCTATTGCGTTTTGAAGTGACGGTTTATATGCCGCCGTTGACATTTGATGGAAATAGTAAATTTGGAACCTTCACTATTAATTGAAGTGACGGTTTATGTGCCGCCGTTGACATTTGATGGAAATAGTGAATTTGGAATCTTCACTATTAACTGAAGTGACGGTTTATGTGCCGCCGTTGACATTTGATGGAAGTAGTGAATTTGGAACCTTCACTATTAATTGAAGTGACGGTTTATGTGCCGCCGTTGACATTTGATGGAAATAGTGAATTTCGAATCTTCACTATTAACTGAAGTGACGGTTTATGTGCCGCCGTTGACATTTGATGGAAATAGTGGAATTCAATTCCCAACTATTATCTTGAAAATGACGGTTTTAATTGTCGTCTCTTAAAATTTGGAGAAATAGCGGTTTTTTAATTTTCGCCTTTATTATTTTTGAAATTTTGAAGGGCAATGGTGAATTTTGATTTCACCATTATTTTTGAAACTGGCGGTTTTGATCGCCGTTTGCTTAAAAATTTTCGAAAATAGTGAATTTAAATTTTCACTATTCGATTGGAGGGACGGTTTATGTGCCGTCGTTTAAAGCTTTCGAAAATAGTGAATTTAAGTTTTCACTATTTGTTTTCGAGAAAAATGATGACCTTATATATCGTCAAATGAAAACTTGAAGTTTATCACGGGAAATTGGACTAAACCCCAAAATCCGCTGAAAGAGCAAAGGGGAGGCCTGGTTTAGGCGCGAGCCACCTGGCGAACCAAAGGGGCTTCCCTATTTTTCTGTAAAAGACGCGAAGGACCTTTGCTAGCTTCTACTCGTGCCACTATCAACAATGTCATCTCAAGGTAAGTATTTCCTCTTGAATCCGTTCAAATTTGTTGATCTTTAGCTTGATTGAATTAGGGCAAATTTTACCCTAAAAATCGAATTGGGCGTTTTTGATTGAGCCTATTTCGAGTGAAATTGATGCTTGCATTAGGTTAGAAAACTCTTTAGGAGTATAGGGGTGCTTTTAGTTTGCATTTTGGTCCCCGTTCCCGCTCCCTATGCTCGAAAAACGTGAGTGAGGCAAGAAACCGTCTCATTTTGCAATGCCAAGTTTATTTGCTTGGGTAGTGGGTCCCACTAGGTTGCATTGTAGTTGGGAAAACCCGTATTTGCCATTTATGGACCTTCGTTGGATGTTTGTGGGCAAAATTGGATTTTTGCCCTTTGTGACGGTCTTACGTCTGACTAAATAAGCGCCTGTTTGGGCTTGAATTGAGTCAGTTTGCCTTGAAATGGACCTTATTGGTAATTTAGGTCGTTTTGAGGCGTGATAAAATCACGTTTGCTTTTTTGCGGTCGATTTCGAATTTTTGACCGGTTTGGGCTTGAATTAGCGTATGAATTGCCTTTTTCAGCCGTAGAAAAATACCCCATTGTGTCGGGAATATATTTTGGTTTGTAGGCGGGACCTTGTATGGGTCTTGAAATGCCGTTTTTGTGATTTTGACTCGTCTTTTGCTTGAAAAGAGGGGCGAGTCGTTTTTGTGTTTGTTTTTTTTGTGAATGGTTTGGTTGGATTTCGGGCGGGATTACCCTTGTTTTTCATTGCAGGTTGTGTTTTTTTTTTGGATTTATCCATTTCATGCCGTCGTAATGCCGAAATTCCGGCTGACGTTTTTTGTTTGTAGGAGAGTGTTCGGGGAAGGTCGAGTTCATGGCTGCGACTCTTGAGGAGTTGTTCAGGACGGGCCCGGTTAGCACTCCGGTTAGCACGCCCGAGGTGGTTGTGGAGGACGTCACCGAGGAGGAGAGACCTCCTGGGGCCTCAGGGGCTGTCAAGGAGCGTGAGGAGCCTGTTGTTGGGGCTGCTAGCACTGGGAGAGCTCAGACTGGGGCTGAAGCAAGCACCTCCGGGAGGAGGGTTTCTTCGAGGGAGCGACGTCCTCGGGCGACTAGGCAGTCGTTGCGGGATGTCAACAGGGTCGTTGAGTTGGGCCCTACCCACCACGTCGAGTCTCGCGGCCATAACAGACGGAGAGCGGAGACGGCCGAGGATGATGCTGACGTCGCGAGTTGGAGAGCCAGGCGAGTTACGGCCCCGCGGGGGTTACTTTTACGGGCGGCGCCTGAGTGGGCCGAGGGTTTTGATGGCAGCCAGTTATTGCTTCGACTGGACCGACACCTTTCATACCGTGCTCACGAGGGCATGGTGAATCGTGTTCCCCGATTGAGTTTTGTCACTTTTGAAGTGTCGGGCCTATATAGGCATTCTGACATTGTCTGTTTTTGATTTCAGGAGATTGGCACCATGAGGACTTTCTCGGGCTTTTCTACCTGCTTGGGTTTCTACGACATTCTCCGAGCCGGGTCGAGGGCGTTGATAGAGAGGTCGGCTCTTGGGCCGTTGGTGCCCGCTTGGCGGCACATTCACAGGTCTTCGATTAGGGCGAACCTGTGTTTGATCCGCGCTATGTTGGATCGGTACTAGGATACAACGTCGTCGTTCTACATGGAGTTTGGGGAGGTTGGCGTGACCCTAGAGGATTTTGCCATGGTATCCGGCCTTCCCTGTGGCGAGTTGCCCATTGAGTTTACCGAGACGCCGGAGAGAGTGTCTTCTCCTGCGGTCACTGCTTTGATCGGTACTGCTTTGCCGGAGCCTTCCGACGTCATTCCGTACTTGATCGCGAGCTCGTACGTAAAGGACCACTTCACTGGGAGGGTGGCAGGTGTTGCTCCGGCGCCGTTGGCGAGCCCGGAGGCAAAGGTTGAGGCCGACGCAAAGGAGGCGCGGCTGTGGTTGTGGTACTTCTTGGGTGCCACGTACTTTGGTGACAAGGGTGAGCGCTTGTCGACCAAGGTGCTTCCTCTCCTCACCAACCTTGACACTTTGGTTCGGTTTGACTGGGTTACGACGGGTTTGGCGAGTTTCACCCAGTACTTGCACGCGACGGTGCGTCCGGAGACAGTGGGAGCGGGTAGTGCTCCTACCTTAGTTGGTCCTGGCCTCATCTTTGAGGTACGAGTTTTTTTTTTGAGGTGGTTTTTTTTTATTTTGATTTTGATTTTAATTCTGGCAATTTTTGAGAAATTGGCTGATTTGTGTTTGTTGTGTTTGATTACAGGCTTGGTTGTATGCTTACTTCACTCCTCTGCGTCCGGGGACCTCAGACGGTGTTCCTTCGGCCTACCCTGCCGTGAGAGGTTGGACAGTGGCTCGGAAGAAGTCGATTAAGTCGACTTACGAGGGCTGCAGGCGTCACGTGAACAAGCTTTGGGTTGCTGATGTATGTTTCCGCTCTCTTCCCCTTTTCTTTTATAGAAATAGATAGAGATAGGATGATTAGGTAGCTCATAAAGCCCCCAGTTAGCTGAATAGCTTTGTTTTAAATGCAGTTTGTTGGGCGGCCTTGGGAGCACTACACGGGTGTACCAGCTGCCATCAGGGAGCATTTGCGGCCTCATAGTTCCCTGCGTCTGTACTTGGAGACGGCGATTGAGCCGGTTTGGTACTTGGGTGAGCGTTTAGTTTGCCAGTGCTTCACCGAGACTTTCGTCGTGCCGGTTGACCCGCTTAGGGTGTTGTTCCAGGAGTCGACCCCTGATGAGGTTGAGGAGCACCTTCACGGTCGGGGAGGTGAGGAGCTGTTGCTGCGGGACGTCGACTACGACACCTTTCGGTTGTCGAGGCTTGCTTGGTACCCGATTGAGGTATGTTTTCCTCTCCCCTTTTGTTTTCATTGCCTCTCT
Organism: Silene latifolia; assembly: GCF_048544455.1. NCBI lineage: Eukaryota > Viridiplantae > Streptophyta > Magnoliopsida > Caryophyllales > Caryophyllaceae > Silene > Silene latifolia. The sequence continues at coordinate 2,329,517 of NW_027413123.1, forward strand.
TAATAGGAGGGTTTGTCATCTTTGATGTGGATCCAAATGGTAGGGAGTCGACCCGCTGATGAGGACTCCGCCCCCAGCTTTCCCGACGGAGACCACTTTTCAGGGGCCGGATGGCGAGGAGATTCAATTGCGCTTACCGGAGCCCGCGGCGGCCGAGGTGACCGATGCCGGCATGGAGTGGAGGTTGATTGTTCTGAGAGTGAGTTCCTGACTTGAACACTTTCTCTGACTATACTTTGCCTTACATTGTATTGAAGGACATTTTTGTTTTGCAGGTGACGACCGTTAGTCACCAGAACTTGTGGCAGATGGCTAACCGCTGGAGGCGCTTGCTGGTGACCTGGCTACGAGGGAGGATCGGCTTTCTCAGGTACGTTTTGTGTGCTGTTTTTGTGTGTTTGGTGTTGTATTTCACGTTTTTAGATCTTGAGGATCTGTTATTGTGTTTTGTAGGGCACTACGGATCCGACGGAGCTTGTTCGGGTTCGTGCTGAGTTGGAGGCAGCCAGGTCGACGATCGCGGGCCAGGAGCTGGGGATCATCCTTCGGGACCAGGACTTGAGGCGTCGTGAGGACGAGCTGCGGAGTCGAGACGCGGAGATTGCCTCTCTCAGGGCTCAGTTGGCTGCGGCGGAGGAGGTTCGCGTCGTGATGGAGGAGGAGACGCTGGAGAGTTCTCCGGAGAGGGAGCCTGAGCAGGTGGTGGTGTCTGCGTTGGGGGCAACTCCTAGTGAGACCAAGACTGGTCCGACGGGAGACGTCGAGTAGTTATTGTAGTTTGTCCGTGTCTTGGACTCTTGTCTGTGCATATTTACATTTTGCGTGAGGCGGTTTGTATATATGTGTTTTTGGATTGTGGTTTATTTTGTGATTTTTGGCTTTTTTGTGTTGTGTTTCGGAGAAGCGCTGTCGGCTGTTTGATTCTCCTTTTGCTTTGAACCAGTTCCTGCATCGTTAGTGTAGAAAACATGCAACAGATAGCATATATACATAAACGCAAACACGTAGAAGCATTTGATTGAAAACCAAAATTAACCAAGATGACTTGAAGTTAAAATTGAAATTTTGAAATGAATTTTGAAAATTCCGTGACAAGTCGTCACATTCGGAATTCAAAAGGAATTGATTTGAAAATTTGAGCAATTAACTCGTGTCGTGAATTAAATTGCATCGAAATTATTGAAATTGACTCGAAAAATTCAAACTCAAACCGTCAGGAAAGAATTTTTAGAAAAGGATTTTTGCGAGTATTATTTGATTTTTGGTTATTGAGGTCAAGACTCGAGTTTGTGAGTGCTTGAATTTTTGAGGAAAATTGATGTTGTGTTATCAATCTTCGATTTTGATTTTTGATGGAAAATTGCGAAAAAACGAAAAAATTTCGGAATTTCGACTGACGTGGAAACGATCCATCGCGGATCGGGGCGACTAGCCCTTCCCCCCTTAAAAAAAGAAATAAAAATCCGTATGTTTAATTGATAACGTCATGGAAACCGTGTCGGATTTTATAAAACGCGAAAACAAGGAAATGTGAGTGTGAGGAAACACAAAATGTCCCGGATCATCCCGAAGAGGCGCGAGCTTCCTGGCGGGAGGTTTGAGGTGTCAGGAGAAAACACATGTTGAAAGAGACAAGTCAACAACGGGAATCCTGGGGAAGCCTCAAAGAGGCGCGAGCTTCTCGGCGATGGAAGCCGGCTCTCCTCTTTTTCTGAAAAAATGCGCTGATCATTTTGTATAAATAGAGACGCTTACGCTTCATTGTTTCATCATCCGAAACACAAAACATCTCTACAAAACCTCCTCTTCTTCCACAAAAATATTTCATGGATGCTTTGGAGAACGCATTGCGACAATGGTGTCGGGATTTGTCGCCTCCCGAGAAGTATCAACTCGATTGCATGGGAGTCGGTCAATTGTTGGTGCTTCGTCAAGTCAAGGTGCAACCTTCGTTTCTTGAAACATGTTCTCGGTTTTGGGATTCGAAACACCATGTTTTCGTTTTTCCGAAAGGCGAGCTTTGTCCTCTTGCCGAAGAAGTTGGAGCCATTGGGGGGTGGCCGGGTTGTGCTCCGGTGCTTCCTCCGACTCGGTTGTGCTATAAGGAGAAATTCCGTTCCATGTTGGGCTTATCAATAAGCCAAATCAACTTTCTTCTTGCTCCACATGGTGTGGATATATTGGCTCTTATCAACATCTTTTAAAACCGATTGGATGCTAATGTCTCGGAGGTGGCTAGGAAGAGGGCTCTTGCATTTTGCCTTGTCCATGTGTACCTCTTTGTTGATGTCTTGAAGAAGGAGGGGCCAAGATGCATGGTAGCATGACCCTTATCCATGTGATTGAGCAAATGGAGCATGGTAGAGATCCATCATGGTTGGTGCTTGGAGAGATTATCCTAGCTTTGGACAAGGAAGGTTCTTGTGGGGAAGCTCCCTCTTTCGGATCCCCAAGGATCCTTCAAGTGTGGCTATTGGAGAGGCTTAGGTATGTAGAGCCTCCGGTTGATTCTTCTTCTTATTCCTTCCGTCATCTTACCATGAGGAAGAAGTTGTACCCGGATAGTTTCGCTTCCACCGAGGCCTATTGGGCCGCAAGATTGGCGGAGGAGGGAGGTCCTCATATCCGTTGGGTGGTGTCGTGGTGGCACTTGAGGTCCTTCACGGGGTTGCCCGCTTCGGGTGCTAGTCCTCGTTCTTTGATGGTGGTGGGTTTGAAGGTTGGTTCCTTCATATATCCCGAAAGGCTCATGAGGCAAATGGGGCGTCAACAAAAGGTGCCCGCTCAAGATACTCTTGTCCAAGAGAATGTTTTCCGGAACTCCGAGTTTGTGGAGTTCTTTGAAAGATGGTGGGCCACTCGGCCGCTTTGGGAGGTACCACACCCCGTTGCCACGACATGGGTGACTCCCGCTTATGTCAAGTGGTCAAGAGCTCCGTCCTTGGAAGAGAGGTCCAAATTCCGTAAGGACGAGGTTGTGGACTTGAAGTACCGAGAGGTTGGCAAGGCCAACAGTGCCTTCTTTGAGAGGTATGCTGATGTAGCTACCCCCGATGTGATGAGACCACCGAAGAGGAGGAGTTCCGGCCCCAAGAATATGGTGGGGCATGCCTTGGCTCGTCTTGGGTCGAATATGGGGTCTTGTGCTAGACCAGAAGCCGTCGCCGTCTTAGATCCATTTAGGATCCGTTTCGAGGAAGAAGTCCATGCTAGGCAGGCCAACAAGAAGAACAAGGGGAAGATGTACCCCGAGGGAAAAGGCAAGGGCAGAATGGAAGAGTAAAAACCTCCATTCCCCGTTTGATTATTATGTTGTATTATTGTTGTAGGTTTTTAGTATGTTGTACTAGCTAGTTATTGTGTGTTTTGTGCTAGTTTTGTTATGTGAGGTGCGTTAGTTGACACCTTAGCTTTGACAAGTTGTAGACTCGTCGAGCTTTATTTGTTGTTGAAATTGTAATCCCTCCCATTATTAATTAAATAAGAGGATTGCTCGTGTCGAAAATTGTGAACGCTTGTTTCTTCCATCCATTTGGTGAAGGCAATTCAATTTGAATCGTCCTAAACATTTGCACTTGGAAAAGTGGTATTTTGTGGAAACGGAGAAAGGCTCATTTTTGTATGTTGGTGGGAAAGGGAATGATTTTCTCTTTCTTCCTTTTTTGTGATGTTTTTTTGTATGCGGGTAATGTTTTTTGATTGTGGGAATGGTTGTATCCTCCTTGTGTAAGGAAGGACTGCCTACGTATCCACCTGGAGAGGTGAAATCAAACCAGATCGTAGTTCTGAGTGTTTTGTGAATTTGATTGGGTTTTGTGGTTGTATCCCTCAGACATAAGAGGGACTGCCTACGTATCCACCTGAAGAGGTGAAATCAAACCATGCTCGTAGTTCAGGGGTTGTTTTGTTTTAGTGCAAAGACGTTGCCTTTGACGGATCAAAGGACATTCGAAATTGGCAAGGTGCCGCAGCTTAGACTCGATAAAACATGCAATTTCAAATCAGAACACGTTGAGGAACTTGACTTGAAAAGGGTTGAGGTCGTTGCTAGTTGTAAAACTAGGCTTAGGTCGTTGGTTGCTAGGGTTCAAGGGTAGTTTATTTTTAGCTGGTCTACGTTGGTCGGGTTTGTAAAGTCCTCCCCATCTAGGTCACTCAGTCTGACTGCGCCCCCCGAAAGTATTTTCTTGACCAGGTATGGCCCGGCCCAGTTGGGTTTGAATTTTCCCCTCGGACCGACGGGTAATGGTGCTCGAACTGACTTGAGGACCAAGTCGCCCTCCTGGATGTTTCTGGGTTTAACCTTCTTGTTGAATGCCCGTTGTATACGTCGTTGGTGATGCGTGTCCTAAATATGATGTTTTACACCCCATTTTACACGCATTTCAGAGCTCATTTATGTAGTTTATGCTACTATTTGCCCCATTTCATCTACTTTCGTATTTTTATGTAATATTGCAGATTAATGCGGAAATGAGTAGAAATCGAGCCGAATCCGTCCTTAAGTACTTAGCATTGCATTTGACATGGAGTAAAGACTCGGGAAGCGAACTTGGTGCGCATTTCAAGGCCTGAAGACATATTTGAGAGAGTTTAGAAGCGGACTACCAGCTACAGCAGTCTATAGACTGACCTACATGGTCTATAGACTGTCAGAATGCTTCTCGACATTGCAGCCATATTCAGATGGCTATATCTCGAGTTATAAACCTGATAATCGAGTGATTCCAATTGAAGGGGAAAGCTTATCCTCTTAGCTTTCCAACGCCGCGTAGAACGCCTGATTTGACCAAGTAACGAAGAAATGGCAGCTGTTTTAAGATCGGTGCGCGCTGCAGGAATTGTCAGAATGCATTACTGTACATCGCCTGTGGTCGATCGACTGCCTGATATGGTCGATCGTCCACCTCACGAGCTGATGCGCAATTTAAAAGATGAGAAATTAGAAAGCCCATTGTATATTAGGTTTAGGAATAAGAAGTTGCGTGATATGGCTATATAACGTAACCTTAGTTTTCAGAATAATCATGAAGTCTTTTATCAGAAAACTTTAGGGAAATATTAGGGTTTGCATTTAAGTTTAATTATTCAATACAATCAGTATTATTGCTTTACTTTCGTTCGTACTTTCGGTTTCCTCCTATTCCATTTAGTATTCTTCTGCTCTTATTTTAGTTTTGTTGCTATATTTTCATTCATAGTATAAAATTGCTAGATTAGTTTCCCAAAGCCGAAATCATCGTCTTATGTTATTTGTTTGTTTAATTATTTCAAGCATGAATTCAGTAGTTTTATTCGTTAATTTTATTGTTGTTTTCATCATAGTCATGAGTAGCTAAATACCCTGTGCTAGGATGTAGGGGAATTGTAGAAGTAGGCGGCATTAGAATAGTAGCCCTAAATCGCGCCATGGTCGATCGACTGGGTTCCCTGGTCGATCGACTGGCCTCGGGAGATTACCATCGTTTTAATTAATTTAATTGCTATGTTTGACGAATCGAATGCATGCGACTAGTTAAATGCTTAGTATTTGACCGACCCAATAAGATCGAAAGATAGGGAAGGGAGATAGACTATCAAATTAAGACGACTAAATTAATGAGATCGAGAGATGAGTTAATTTAGACCTTTTAGTCATTTTTCAGGACGAAAGTTACCATTAGTGATATTAGGGACCTGTAGCAAGATCGAAAGATGCTACCTGTGAGAGTGGACCAAGAGGACCTCTTATTTTCCCGTCTCACGTGATTGATTCAGACCTACCTAGTATGCTGCCGCCGAAACTATAGTGAACCGACCATCTTAGCACCCTTTTAATATCTGTTTTCATTTATTTGCTTAGTTTACTTATCTTTTACTTAGTTTTAGAACAAATCAAATCAAACACCCCCACAATCGTTACTTTAAGACTAAAATTAGACAACTGATAATTGCATGCCTCTCTGTGGTTCGACCCTGACTGCCACTAGCTATAGTTGTAGTTTGGACTTATAAATTTTATCTTTGGTGCACAACGACAGGCATCAAATTTTGGTGAACCGACCATCTTAGCACCCTTTTAATATCTGTTTTCATTTGTTTGCTTAGTTTACTTATCTTTTACTTAGTTTTAGAACAAATCAAATCAAACACCCCCACAATCGTTACTTTAAGACTAAAATTAGACAACTGATAATTGCATGCCTCTCTGTGGTTCGACCCTGACTGCCACTAGCTATAGTTGTAGTTTGGACTTATAAATTTTATCTTTGGTGCACAACGACAGACATCAAATTCTGGCGCCGTTGCCGGGGAAGCAATTGTTTAAAATTTTTAGTTGTTTTTCATTTTAGTCTGTTTTTTCGCCTCAAGGGAAGACTGAGTACCTTGAGGCAATTCTTATCTTCTTCTTTAGTGTTGTTTTGATAGGTCCTCCAGGTCCTATTAGTAGTACTTCAGGAGGATTCACCATGTTCCATTCTTGGGAGCAGCAGGTGGAATTTTGTGGGAGATGTGGTGCTGAGGGGCATGATTCTGCTATGTGGCGAGCAGATATGGACCAAGTCTATGCTTACAGGAAATATAAACAAGCTCATTACACGCCACCACATCTGTACCATCAACAAGGCTTTCAAGAGCCTTCATATTCTTTTGCACCACCTCCGCAAATCTCTCTTCCCTCTAACAAGATGGCGGATCTCAAAGCTATGCTATAAAAGCTTACGACCAACGTTGCCAAACATCGTGAAGAATATGCAGCATTGTTTAAGTCAACTCAGTCCCGAATGGCCGACCTTTCTTCTCTTCAACACATGGAGACCGTGTAGGGTATGCACGTCCGTAGTGGGTTAACCCCTGAAGGGCCTGCTATGAAAAGGGTAAACCCGAAAATTAATAAAGATGAATCGGGAAGAGAAGAGGCTGAACTGTCATAACAGAAGAATATTAATGCTTCTCTTCCTGACAGCCAGAAGCTTTTGGAACCCAGCCCCCATGGTCGATCGACCTCGCCTACTGCTGATATTGTTGATAATTCGACCCGAATTCTTGACGGATCATTTATTTCAAGAGCCATGAAGTTATTTCCAGGTGTTGATAAGGACAAGGTCCTTAATTCAAAAGATGGGTCTGAAAAGAAGAAAGAAAGGGCGTCTGTAAACAGTATCAGAACCAGTCGATCGACTGACCATCATGGTCGATCGACCAGTCCCCGATCTTCCAGTGCTACTATACCTGAAGATCTCAGTTGATTGACTGACCAACCTAGTCGATCGACCGAGGAAGCTGCTGAAAATGCACAGTTCCATCCTCCAATGCCTGATGACTTGAGAGACCTATTGATTCGGGGTTCGACAACTCCGAAAATATTGATGCAAGTCCCAAATGCTAATGAGTCAATTCCAGTGCCCAAGTCTATGGTGGAGATTCTTAAACTCCAAATACAAGAGGAGGCTGAACAGAGAGAAGCTTCCTTCAAAAGACTTGAGCTTCTCTTGGCTCAAGTAGCTGCCGAGCAAAATGATGATATGTATGACTCGGAGGATGATGATTTGGAGGAAGATGAAGCGTCAATTGAAAACTTCAATGCTGTGCCACATGAAGAATTCGATCAAGCAGATTTGTGTGGTCAAACGATTGACATTGCAGAAGGGAGAGTGGTCGATCGACTGGAACCAGTGGTCGATCGACCAGTTATGCTGGAAGAGGAAACTACTCGATCGAGTAGTGACGCTGTTCGATCGACCCCTCCAGCCTTGGGAATTGTTAAATCGTCACCATCGCCTATTCCGGATGACGATGAGAAGGTGAGTGAAGACCATTCCTATCCGATTAGAGGTAATTCCACTCCTTTAGTCGATTATGTATACCTTCTTACTCCTTCTGTTGAACCATTTCTTCTTTGTAGAATTGACGCCGCCCGATTTGGGGACAAATTGGAGGAACATCGCTTTGTTTCTCTTTCTACAGGTCTTGACAAGTTCAAAGATCCCGGAGGTGAATTGGGTATTCCTAGCTCGAAGTCTGGAACTGCTCGGATATATGATCCAGGAGGAGGTCTTGATGAGGATATGTCGTCTAAGAAGAAGTTGTGCGCTGAGGTGAAAGATTGGGACCCGGATGCTGTGAGACGTTGATGCTCTTTCGTTGCCTTGTTGTGGAGGCCGGGAGTAGATTTGGCGATTCTTTGAAACCCACTGCGTTGATCAAGCCTAGTAGTGGGTCAGTGATTTGTGCTTTTTGATGATCGAAAAATGGGTCGAGCTGGGACCGTCTAATCTAGCGCTACCGGGAGGCAATCCGGAGTTTGAAACATTTCGTTTAATTTGGTTAAGGAACATTTAGCTTTATTTGTTTTTGTGTGCTCTTATATTTATCTAGACTTTAGACTTTACATTTGGGTTTTGCGCAATTTTGGGCGCGTTATTATGTGCTTTTACAGGTTTATAGACCATATTAGCTCGAGCTATTGAGCTAATTCGAAGAAAATCAGAACTTTCAGCAGGTATTTCAGTCGATCGACTGGCCTGAGTGGTCGATCGACTGAGCTGCAGATTCCAGTAGCTACTGTTCCTGTTCATCTTGGTCGATCGACTGGGTGATGTGGTCGATCGACCACTTTCGCTGCTGTACCTGTTCACGACCTTTCCCCTGTTGTGTTGGGTCGTTTTGCGGAATTGAGGGAGTCTTTTCTTCACTTTATTCTCTGATTTATTTCTGATTTCTTCAATTTTCTTAATTTTGCACATAATTACTGCTTCATTTTTGCTTTCTCGGAATTATGCGTGGTTTTGCTTGTCTTTTCAGGTACTTCATGGTAGCACTACTGGCTACTGAAACCTCCTAGCTCACGCTGGTTTGGGGAGGTTTCCTTTTGCTGCGCTTAAAGTCTTGTGAGTTTCCGAGTTCCTCTTCATGTCTTTTTAATTTATTTATCGCAAATTTCCATTTCCCTTTTATTTCATTACATGATTTTGCACAATGGGGATATTGTGTGATTTGGTTTGGGGAAGGGTTTTGCGTCGCATTCATTTGTTTTATTGAATTTATGTTTCACGTTTATTGCATTTTAGTTTGCATGTTTTTTTCATTTCCCTTCTATATATCAAAATCCAAAAAAAAAAAAAAAAAAAATTCTAAAATTTCTAAAATTTCTAAAAATATCACGTTTACTTTTAGCATATAGGTCGAGTCGGAACGGTAGTATTTCAATGATGACATTGCATTTTCAGCTGCTTATGCCTAAACCTTGCCAATTGACATGTTATTAGTAGAATCATTTGCATAGTCTACGAGTTTTCGTTAAATTTCTCGCTGAGCTTTAGACTTGACTTAAAATTTTGGCAAACTACATCATTTTATGAGGTTTAGAGCTTATAACTGGTGACATTCATGACCAGTCTATCTAGGATTGTCAGTAGTTACTCCTTATGAGACATGTTGCATCAATATGCATAAATATAAACTTAATCTACTTAATACCTGTATGCATTCGGTCTGTGGTTTGTTGACACATGTGGTAGAGGTCCCCTTTTCTCATTTTACCCATAAGCCCCACAAAGCCAAAAATAGCCTTTTTGTCCCGTTAACTACATCCTACATTTAGCCTGCCCTGTCAAGCTAGTAGTTTATGTTTTTGGGATTGTTACTACGTTTTTGGTGGCATATGCTCATTTTGAGTTGTTGTTGGGAAAATGAAGAAGGAAAGAAAGAAACGAAGAAAAGAAAAAAAAGAAGAAAAATGACTCGAAAAAAAAAAGAAAAAAAAGGAGTGATGTACTGTAGAGGACGGTCGATCGACTGTCCATCTTGGTCGATCGACTGAAACCCGAGAAAGAGAAAAATCAAAATCACATGGTTGAGTTTTGATTAGTTGGTGATTAATTATGGAGATTGTGAGATTTGTGCTTGAAATTAAGCACCGTTTCGATTTAAATTTTGAGCAAGAATTTGGGATGGTTTATTAATTTGGTTCCCTTAGTTACTAGCTTGGCTTTTAACTCTGTTTTTATCCAAATTCGTCTTAGCCCTTCTTGCTCATTACCTCACATATCCATATTTACCTCGGCATGTGTCATGGTCATTTGTTTGGTTGGAATGCATATGTACAGTTGTAGAGATTACTTTCATACTAGACTGCAGGCATATTCTTATAGGTCGTAGTTAGGTGAGTGTCTTTACAAAATTAATTCTTTCTATCCTTTTACATTTATTCACCCGTTCTTATGAGCGATTTGAGCGACCCGTGAGAGTCCAATTTGATAAGTCTCTATAGTTGACGGTTCAGCAGTTTTTTTAACGACTTTATAACTCGTTTGCATGATTCGCATCGCTAATTGATTGTTAGTTGTTGCATTAAATTGGTTTAGGCTATTCAGTTTGCATTTCTCTCTGAGATTGAACTCGTTCCATTAGGTCTTTAGGATCGAGTCTAGTTCTTGCTTGGGGACAAGCAAGGGTTTGGTTTGGGGAAGTTTGATGCGTGTCCTAAATATGATGTTTTACACCCCATTTTATACGCATTTCAGAGCTCATTTATGTAGTTTATGCTACTATTTGCCCCATTCGTCAACTTTCGTATTTTTATGTAATATTGCAGATTTATGCGGAAATGAGTAGAAATCGAGCCGAATCCGTCCTTAAGTACTTAGCATTGCATTTGACATGGAGTAAAGACTCGGGAAGTGAACTTGGTGCACATTTCAAGGCCTGAAGACATATTTGAGAGAGTTTAGAAGCGGACTACCAGCTACAGCAGTCTATTGACTGACCTACATGGTCTATAGACTGTCAGAATGCTTCTCGACATTGCAGCCTTATTCAGATGGCTATATCTCGAGTTATAAACCTGCTAATCGAGTGATTCCATATGGAGGTGAAAGCTCATCCTCTTAGCTTTCCAACGCCGCGTAGAACGCCTGATTTGACCAAGTAACGAAGAAATGGCTGCTGTTTTAAGATCGGTGCGCGCTGTAGGAATTGTCAGAATGCATTACTGTACAGCGCCTGTGGTCGATCGACTGCCTGATATGGTCGATCGACCACCTCACGAGCTGATGCGCAATTTAAAAGACGAGAAATTAGAAAGCCCATTGCATATTGGGTTTAGGAATAAGAAGTTGCGTGATATGGCTATATAACGTAACCTTAGTTTTCAGAATAATCATGAAGTCTTTTATCAGAAAACTTTAGGGAAATATTAGGGTTTGCATTTAAGTTTAATTATTCAATACAATCAGTATTATAGCTTTACTTTCGTTCGTACTTTCGGTTTCCTCCTATTCCATTCGGTATTCTTCTGCTCTTACTTTAGTATTATTGCTTTATTTTCATTCATAGTATAGAATTGCTAGATTAGTTTCCCGAAGCCGAAATCATCGTCTTATGTTATTTGTTTGTTTAATTATTTCAAGCATGAATTCAGTAATTTTATTCGTTAATTTTATTGTTGTTTTCATCATAGTCATGAGTAGCTAAATACCCTGTGCTAGGATGTAGGAGAATTGTAGAAGTAGGCGACATTAGAATAGTAGCCCTAAATCGCGCCATGGTCGATCGACTGGGTTCCCTGGTCGATCGACTGGCCTCGTGAGATTACCATCGTTTTAATTAATTTAATTGCTATGTTTGACGAATCGAATGCATGCGACTAGTTAAATGCTTAGTATTTGACCGACCCAATAAGATCGAAAGATAGGAAAGGGAGATAGACGACCAAATTAAGACGACTAAATTAATGAGATCGAGAGATGAGTTAATTTAGACCTTTTAGTCACTTTTCAGGACGAAAGTTAGCATTAATGATATTAGGGACCTGTAGCAAGATCGAAAGATGCTACCTGTGAGAGTGGACCAAGAGGACCTCTTATTTTCCCGTCTCACGTGATTGATTCAGACCTAGCTAGTATGCTGCCGCCAAAACTATAGTGAACCGACCATCTTAGCACCCTTTTAATATCTGTTTTCATTTATTTGCTTAGTTTACTTATCTTTTACTTAGTTTTAGAACAAATCAAATCAAACACCCCCACAATCGTTACTTTAAGACTAAAATTAGAAAACTGATAATTGCATGCCTCTCTGTGGTTCGACCCTGACTGCCACTAGCTATAGTTGTAGTTTGGACTTATAAATTTTATCTTTGGTGCACAACAACATGCATCAGTTGGTATAACTGGACGTTGTGCAAGGCGTTGAGTCGCCGTTCGTCTAGAAGAGTGAGTTGTTCGTACCTTCGATGGGTCCATTCCGCCTCAGGGACTTGACTCTCCAGTAGGATGCGTAGAGATGGGACCTCTAATTCTACCGGTTGAACCGCCTCCATACCGTATGCTAGGTAGAAGGGTATGGCGCCTGTCGGTGTTCGAATGGAGGTTCGGTATCCCCAGAGTGCGAATGGGAGTTTGCTCAGCCAATCGCGGTAGTTGTCTTGCATTTTCTTGATAATGGTGACAAGAGTTTTGTTCGCTGCCTCCACCGCTCCGTTAGTTTGGGGACGGTAGAGGGATGATCGATGTCGTTTGATTTTGTACTTGTCCAGCAAAGCTTGAGTTTCCGCCCGGAAGTGAGAGCCTTGATCGCTGATGATTTCATGGGGTACCCCATATCGGCAGATGCTGTTGCTTTGAATGAACTTGGCCACTTGTTTGGCGGTCAAGACTGCATATGACTGCGCTTCCACCCATTTGGTAAAGTAGTCGATGGCGACGAGGACGAATCAATGCCCCTTGGTGCCTACCGGGTTGACTTTCCCGATGATGTCGATGCCTCAGGTTGAGAAAGGACAGGGTGACGTCATGGTGTACAAAAGGGATGATGGTATGTGTTGTATGTTGGCGAAGATTTGGCAATTATGGCAATGTTTGACGTAGTTAAGGCAATCGGCTTCCATGGTGGTCCAGTAGTAACCTAGCCGCATGATTTTCCGTGTAAGCATCATTGCACTCATGTGAGGGCCACATTCTCCGTCATGAACCCCTCCCATGACTTTTTTGGCTTTGTGATGGTCAATGCAAAGGAGAAGAATTCCTTGGGGTGTTCTTTTATAGAGTTGATTTTGGTTTATCACGAATTGTGATGCAAGTAAACGGATGGCTCTTTGTCCTCTTTGATCAGAGTTGGGAGGGAATTCGTTTTTGGTTTTGTAATTGAGGATAGCTTGGTACCAAGGTTCATCATGGATTTCCTCGTCGTCGATAATGGCACAAATGTGAGCTGGCTCGCTCCGTCTTTCGACACATAGGGGCATTGATGTCATGTCGTCCGGTATGTTGACGAGCGCGGCAAGTTTTGCCAGGGCATCAACAAATTGATTTTCCTCTCGTGGCAAGTGGAAGTAGTCGATTTGGTCGAAGAACTCGGCCTCTTGATTGATCTTTTCTCGGTAGGGAGCAAAGCTGTCAGATCGGATTTTCCATGACCCGGACACCTGATTGATGATGAGCGAGGAATCGCCGTGGACCCTCAATCTCTTCATGCCAAGTGTGATGGCTGCTTGTAGGCCGATGAGACATGCTTCATATTCAGCGGCATTGTTGGTGACGGCGAAGTCTAGCTTGACCGAGATCGGAACATGTTCTCCCTCTGGTGATATTAGATGGATTCCTACCCCGAAGCCTCTCAGATTAGATGCACCATCAAAGTATAGGTCACATGCGTCGGAGTCGGCACAAAGGATATCTTCGTCAGGAAGTGACCATGTGTCGGTCGTTGGGTCCTCGCTGACGGGATTTTCTGCCAGGAAGTCGGCAACTGCTCTTCCCTTGATAACCTTGAGGGGTACAAACTTGAGGTCAACATCGGACAGCATCAGTGTCCATCTAGACAACCTTCCGTTTAGTACGGGTTTTTCGAAGATGTATTTAACCGGGTCCATCTTGGAGTAGATGTGGACCGTGTAGCTGAGCATGTAATGCCGCAGCTTCTTTGTTGACCATACTAGGGCAAGGCATGTCTTTTCCAGTTGGGTATACCTCGTCTCGTACTCAATGAACTTTTTGCCGATGTAGTAGATGGCTCGCTCTTCATTGCCAACTGTTTGTGCTAGCATTGATCCCACGACTGTGTTCGTAACAGTCAGGTATAGGGATAGAGGAATCCCTAGTTGAGGTGGCATGAGGATAGGAGGTTTGGATAGGATTTCCTTTATCCCGTCGAAGGCTCTCTGACAGTCGTCGTCCCAATCGGTGTGATCGGAGGCTCGAAGCTTTTTGAATATTGGTTCACAAATCATAGTGAGCTTGGCAATGAAGCGGCTGATGTATTGGACCTGACCGAGAAATCCTCGAATCTCCTTCTCGTTCCTAGGCCGAGGCGTTTGTTGAAGGGCTTTGATTTTGGTTGGATCAATCTCAATGCCTCTCTTGCTGACGACATGTCCCAAGAGTTTTTCGGAGGTGACCCCGAATGCACACTTCTGAGGATTTAGTCTCATGTTATATTTCCGCAGACGAGCGAAGAATTTCCGGAGGGTGCTGATGTGGCCGTCCCGTTCTTTTGATTTGACAATCATGTCATCGACATACACCTATACCTCCTTGTGCATCATATCATGTAGGAGATTGGTAGCGGTTCTCTGATAGGTTGCTCCGGCGTTGATGAGGCCGAAAGTCATAACCGTGTAGCAATATGTACCCCACTGTGTAGTGAACGCAGTCTTGTGCATGTCTTCCTCAGCCATTTTAATTTGGTTGTACCCAGCATACCCGTCCATGAATGATAGGAGAGCATGTTCGGCAGTATTGTCCACCAGAATGTCAACATGTGGCAAAGGAAAGTCGTCTTTTGGACTCGCCTTGTTCAGATCCCTTAAGTCGACGCAAACTCGAATTCTTCCGTCTTTCTTTGGTACGGCCATAATGTTGGCCAACCAATCCGAGTATTCAAACACTTTGATGAACCCAGCCTTGAACTGTTTGTCTACTTCTTCTTTGATTTTTAGGGCCCACTCAGGACGCATCCGGCGTAGCTTCTGTTTCACAGGTTTAGCTCCAGGTTTAATGGGTATCCGGTGTTCTGCAATTTGCCTGTCAATCCCAGGCATGTCTTTGTAAGACCAGGCGAACACGTCCTTGTATTCGTAGAGGAGGTCAATGAACTGTTGTCTTTCCGAGGGGTCCAGGGTTGTCCCTATCCTAAGTTCTTGAGGTGTATTGTCGGTTTCTACGTTAATAGGTTCGGTCTCCTCAATGATGGGGGTTATGGTTTTCCATTTGTCAAGTTCTTTGGCAAAGTGAGGTGGGTAGTCACTCAAGTCAAATTCCTCATAGTCATTCAGAATTGCATTGCAGTTAAATTGAGACGAGTCATAAGCAAACTTAGCGTTCATTAAGTTGACACGAGCGAAAAGCTCGGAAAGGACAAAAATATCGTGATCAGTCAGAGGCGACACAACAGAGAAAGTGGCCCCTGGAACAGGCTCCAGGTTGTCACCTTTAATGGGAGTGGGGGTGACCCTAGAAGACTCAGCCTCTGAATCAGCCACGACTTTGTGATGAAACAGTGGGAAGGGGACCTGGACTGGGACATCAGGAGTGTTAGGAGCTACGACAGACTCAGACTCAGACTCAGATCCTTCTTCACTTCCCTCCTTGAACATAGGGCCTTCTCCAGTTGTTATCTTGAGAATGCGGCCCTGGCGATCGGTCCACTTGATGGTTTTCCTCCAGCCCTGGGTAACTTTCTCCGGGTCAGTATCGGAGATCAAGACGGTTGGATCAAAATGATTGTCTTCCAGGGCGATGTTGATGATGTCCTCATAGTCGAGGTGTTTGACGTTATCTTCCCAAAGAGGAGTGTGACGGCTTGTCCGTCAAGGCATGGTGACGGCTTGGACTCAGTTGATGCAGCTTCGATGTTGTCGGGGATAAAGCAGCAGTTCTGGAAGACTTACTCCCGGGTACCTAGCCTTCGCCACAGAGTCATAGATTGGTTTTGGAAAACTGTGGTAGAGCTCGGACTCTCCCTCGGGGACAAAGTATCCGTTAAGAGTCAGGTGGTAGGGACGGAGGATAACCCCGTGCTTCTTGCGTTTTCGGACTAGGAGGTTCATCTCCAAGATATCTTCGTCAGTAGGTTCGTACCCCAGCCCAAAGGGAATGTTGGGGACCTTAGCCTGTTTCAAGGGAGGCAATGGGTCCTTTAGTGGATTGAGCGCCAAACCCGGGAAGTAACCCTGACGCATCATGATACGGTTGACCGTAAGGTTGGTGAACGGGTCACAATCAGAGGGCGTCAATTCATCAGTTATGGCGTTTACGGCTTGGAAACTCCACATTTCATTGTCGTCCTCCTCAATGGCTTGGGAGGCTATCCCCCTTCTCATAACTACTTTGATTGGGGAAGCGGGAATCGTGATCGTTTTCCTGTTGAAGGGGACCCTGATCTTCTGGTGGAGAGTCGATGTGACCGCCTTGACGGCGTGAATCCAAGGACGCCCCAGGAGCATGTTGAAGGACGCGTCGATCTCGACCACTTGAAAACTGGTTTGTCATTCTAATGGTCCGGTTGCGACGGTCAAAGTGACTAGCCCAGCGACCTTGCGACGAGTGCCGTCGTAGGCGCGTACTCCTTGATTCGTTGGGATCAAATCAGATTCCTTGACACCCAGCCTGTGGGCAGTTTTGAGAGGAATGACATTCACAGCGGAACCGTCATCCACGAGGACCATGGGTATATTTTTCGGGAGGCATTGTACGGTGATGTACAGGGCCAAGTTATGATTGGCTCCGAACGGAGGGATGTCCTCGTCGCAGAAGATGACCGGGTTTTTTAGATCAGGGGCGTCTCTCGTCATGTGCGCCACTTTTTCTTCTGGGGAAGAGGTGGAGGGCACGGTTAATTTTCCCAAGGCCTGCAGTAAGGCCTGTCGATGCTCAAAAGACGTTGCGATTAGTTGCCAAATTGAGATTTCGGCTTTTGCTTTCTGGAGCTGTTTCAGGATTGAGTTCTCGGGGCCTTTGGTTGAGTGTCCATCTCTGGGACGATTTGGTCATTCGTTGTTGGAACGACCGTTGGATTGTTCGGATTCTGATAGGGACGTCCGGACAGGGTGAGATGTCCGATTTCTTTCGTCCGCTTCTCCTTCCCTGGGAGGATATAGACATCCTCAACATCATCCCTCCATATGCTGTTAATTTCGAAGTCTCGAGGATACCTTGGACGGGTATTCCTTGGTGGGTAGTTCTTGTGGGGAATATTTTTGTGAGGGCGATTTTTATGGGGGTAGTTATTTTGGGGGTAGTTATTTTAAGGGTGATTATTTTGAGGGTGACTTTCGTGAGGTCTATGCCAGAATGGCCGCGGGAGCAATCCATCATGGGGTGGGTAGTTTTGAATGCTTGAGGAATTCTCCCTTGGGCGCGGTGTTGGGGGATTGAAGATGAGTCGACGGTAGGCGTTCTCGAGTCGGGTGATTCTTTCAGAGAGGCTGGCTATGGCCTCTTCAACTTGCTGAAACATAGTGCGCATAGTGGCAGCACTAAACACAAACACTCCGTCTGAAGGATCCTTTTCCAAAGCATTCACCTCGTCGTCAATTGGCAGGATGAGGTGAGATGAGTCTAGGGTCGGCTCATCATCAGAAATGGCGTGAATTCCCAAAGGATTCGTCTTGTTGTTCGGTTTAGTCGGTGGGGGTAGAGGCAAGTCTCCCTTCTCAATCATGTCTTGAATGAGGTGCTTGAGTTTGAAGCAATTTTCGGCATCATGCCCTTTCCCTCGGTGATATTGACAGCAGGCGTTGGGGTTCCAAAACCGGGACTTCTTGGCATCGGTCGGATCCGGGGTGGGTCCGATCGATTGTAACTACCCTTGGTCCGTGAGCCTTTTCAGGGCACTTGCATAAGTCGACCCTATCTTGGTGAACACTCTTTGGGGGCGCTTAGTTTTCTTAATAGATGGTTTGACGAGGTTAACCTCATCAATCTTGTTTGTCTGACCGTAAGGGCTAGATCCGGTTGAGGTGGATCCCTGGTAACCTCTGCCAGTGGTCTTGGCTAAGACACCCTTTCGAAGGTCATCCTCAATACGCGTCCCCAGAATCTGCAGATCTTGAAAAGTTTTGATATTCTGATACCTCAGTAGGTTGGCATAAACCGGGCGGAGATTGTTGACAAATTTTTCCACCAGAGTTGATTCACTCGGCTTACTGACCAATTGAGTACTCACCCTCCTCCAACGGGTTAGGAACTCAGTGAACCCTTCCTTTTCGTTTTGGGTTACCACTTCGAGAGTACGGGTGTTGGTCTTGATTTTGACGTTGTCGGCATACTGTTTGGCAAACTCAACTGCGACCTCGTCCCAAGTAGTATGGTTTTTCGGGTCCAAGGAGTAGTACCATTGGTGAGGAATCGGCTCCAAAGAGGATGGGAAGATCCGGGTAAAAAGCTTCTCCTTGACCCCCTTAATGGCCATGTAGTCCTTGAAAGCACGGATATGGTTGAGTGGGTCCTCCACTCCCTTGAACCTAGGCACATCGGTCAGGGTGAAGTTGTCAGGTAACTGGTCCCCAACAGGTTCGAACCTTCGGTTGTTCTCAAGATGGATACTGTTACCCCGGGCTAGGAGCTGTTCTTCCAAGAGTTTCAGTCTCTTATCAGTTTCAGTCAGAGTTGGAGTATTATGTTCCCCAATTTCTTTGTTCTCCAGGGCGTCGACACGGGTCTCGATGCGATCCAGGGTGACCTTAAGAGCGGTAAGCAGGCTGGCTAGCTGATCAGTTGTGACATCTCTGTTGTTATTATTGTTGTTTTTGGACGAAGCTGAAGACGGGGCCATGGCTCTGAGGCAGAAAAAAGGCTCACATTATAACTCAATCCGACACGGTTCCACGACTGAACGCGGATAACACAAAGGACGAGACGAAGATCAAACCCAACAAGACGGGGTGACCGTGTGTGGTCCCTCGGTGCTGACTCGATTTATGACGTGACAGTGTTTGACCGAAGCTTTGACACGAGTCCAACATGACGGCGTGACGCCATTGGACGGGTCTCGTGGTGAGACGACTCATAAGTAAAGACCCATAAATACGTTTGCTTTGACTCGATAGACACGAGGCGGAATTGGAATGGTGGACTGAAGTTTTCGAAAATAGAAATTTTCAAAAAGATTCGTTTGTTGCTTTAATGGGCGGCTTCCGAAGATAGAGATCTCCGCAAGTCGATCAGTTGAAAGGGTTGTCTTAAGTTTATTTGCAAAAGACGGTTTGAGTTTGAGTCGGCACAGAAAACAGTGCATTGTTTCCTAAGACGGTTTTTTTTTTTGAAATTCAAAATTGTATGTTTTGAATATCGAGTTTGAAAGGTTTGAGGAGGTCTCGGGGACGGTGCATGGTCCTCGGGATCTCGAAAGTGTCTCGAGAAAAGGGCGTGTGTTTTTCTCAGGTTTTGAAAGAGCCATAGTCGACGCGAAACGGGTTAAAATTCGTGTCTAGACGCGACGATTATAACGGCGTAAAAAGATGAGTTGAAATGGTTATACAAAATCGGGTTTGAAAATCGTCATTACGACGGCCTAGAAAGGCGTGTTGAAATGGTTATACAAAACCGGATTTAAAAATATTCAATACGACGGCCTAGAAAGGCGTGTTAAAATGGTTATACAAAACCGGGTTTGAAAATTGTCATTACGACTGCCTAGAAAGGCGTGCAACGGTCGGCGAATGACCGAGGTTTGAAATGGCCATTATAACTGCGCGAAAAGGGTGTTTTTGAAAGTTTGAAAATGACACGGAAGGACTTATGATCAGATAGCACATAAGCACTCACAGTTTCATTATATTATGCATTATGCTGACACGGGTTTTGGCTTAAAAGGGTGGGTTACACACCAAGCAATCAAACCCCGATTTGCGAGAGGGATACCAATCCAAACAAAATGTGTAAGGAGGGTTCCCTAGCCTCGTGCTCGAAAGTGATGTAAGCTCTTTGATGAAACAAAAATGTGTAACGTCAATGGTATGCTTGACTCAATCGGGATTCGAAACGCGGGGATGAGAAAACTCACGTCGACGAAATGAGCCAATTGGTCGAAAAGGGTTAGGTTGTGGGCCCAGACAAGGAACCCGACCGTGACCGTAATATCAATTAATGCATTCCAACCAAGACCTCGTTCGAGTCTCACCATCTATGGACCACAAAGACGTAAGTGTCCTAGTTTTCCTTAGCAGAGTCGCCAATCTGTGGACATAGCCACCTACACGCCAGGCCAACCTGTGGACGTATAGTGGTCTTTTTGAATGCCACGCTCGACGGCGTAAAAATGCCTTCGACCGGATCGTTTTAGATCCGGGAAAACTTAAGGTAGAAGGTTTGAAATGTTTGGTTTTTTGTGGTTGACTTGGTTTGACTCGTTGTTGGAGTCGGGATTTGAATTTTTGAGTCGGTTTTTGGTCCGGTGTCGGTTTTGACTCTAGTTAGTGTCATTGAGA
This sequence comes from Silene latifolia, assembly GCF_048544455.1. Classification (NCBI taxonomy): domain Eukaryota; kingdom Viridiplantae; phylum Streptophyta; class Magnoliopsida; order Caryophyllales; family Caryophyllaceae; genus Silene; species Silene latifolia. Next base: position 2,349,924 of record NW_027413123.1, read on the forward strand.
TCCCATCGTCGTGCATTAAACACTCCAGGTATTTTTGAAATGTTTTGAAATGTCTTATTTTCGAAATCGTTTTAAGTTTTCCGACGTAAAGTTGTACACAAACTGTTGATCAAACGCCGCGATTCCAAAACATGTTGTAGTCCGATAATCATCGGGTGTTTGTTGGAGTCTCAGTAGATACTGGGTATCTAGAGCAGTTGATAATTAGACCTTGTTAGCCTCCTTGGGACCTGTGTTGGAGCTGGTTCAGGCTACGCTTGGCTTGATCTTGATCCAGGGTTAGAATCAGTAGAGTCATGCTAATCAGCTCCTACTGCATGAATGTTGCCTAATTAAAATTAGGATTTTTCGACGAAAATGAGGTTTTATAGACAACATGCTGCCCATTTTAAATCTTATTTCAGATCAATACATCCTTTTCGAAATTGTTCAAATTACTTAGTTTTTATTCCTGAACCTTGACCAAGGATGAAGTGTGTTGTGTATGTTTCGAGTCCTAGCCGTGTCCTAACCGAGTCTTAGCCGTATGTTGTTAGTCTTGGTTCGTCCTTGGAATCTAGAACACGACCCACTCGAATCACCCAAGCTCACTCTTGGGTTCGAGTCAGGTATGTCAGTCCTGTGGCCCGGGTCAGCCACAAAAATGTCCCCCCTATGTCACTTGGGACGTTTTCCCTAAGCCCATGAACCATGTTGGTCCAATCATGGGTTTAGTCACGCCAAGTCAAATTTAATCTGAGTTGATGTCTAAATTGAAACATGAGTAAAACCTATCGTCAATCCGGGTCTGAGTCAAGTCTTTGGTTAAGTATGTGAGTCGAGTCCTTAAGTGTAAAGGGGTTCTTCATTCAATGTATTGCTAAGTTCGGGGTTTCTTTATGGAAAGGCCTCCCTAAACCAGAAAGAAAGCAATAGAAGCTCTTATGACCAAGATGGATGAAACGTTCGAACATGTCATGGCTCGTTTGATTGCTATCCAGTCCAAGCTCACTGTAGATGTGTAACATCCCCTTCTTACCCAGCCAAGGTAATGGGAGGATGTTACCATCTCGGATTCCCGAGGAGGTGAAATTGGAATTGCAATTAAGAAACAACTTAAATAAATAACAAGTTTAGTGATTTAAAAATGATTAAATAAATGAATGATAAATGTGAACTAGACATTATACAACTTGTCTACCCTCTAAGTTATCCACATATGCTACTCGATTCCAAGTCCGATGCTCGTCCCATCTCCCACGTGACATCAAACCAACCTGTACTTAACTTGCTCTCCATATGATCGGAAATATCATATGGATCGACACAGGCCAGCCCAGAAATAGGTGACAATTACAAGGACACACAAACATGTCAGTTTCAATAATAAGACACCACAGGATAAATAAACATACAACATGCCAATGATATGAATGAGACAATATTATACAATTATCACGCTGATACCGGGACATGCCCAAACGTACACACAACCACCGGTTCCGAAACAGACCCACGACACCATACCTCACAAATAGGTACCGGGACACGCCCAGACGTAGCGAGTACGGGAGCCAAACTGATCCCCTGCCAGACGTCCTGCGTAAACCACACGAGTCCCTCTGTGCTCAAGTCATTAATTTGCCCCTCTTGGAGTGAGAAGCTCCAAGAGGCTAATCAAGTGTAAGACGGTCTCCCAATCATCTTACGTCTCCACAACAACTACCTTGTCCTCAACATATACAACAACAATCACAATGATATAATATACAACACAACACGTCAAAGTAAGACTAATTATGAAATACACTCTTCAACATGCCATGTACCTCTATTAATTAATAATCCCGACTCTTTAGAGTCCTCATAAACCAATATCATGTTATAAAGCATTTCCAACAACATAAGAGACTCACCAAGATCCTCAAACGTTACCATGTGATGCAATACCACTCATAATATGTAAATGATGTAAATGAAACACAAATATACACACATATTATTGAAACCGAGTAGGATTTACCTACCTTTTAGCATATCTTTATAAGCTACTCGAATCCATTCTGATTCCGTCTCATAAAACCGTCTCATCCTATACAATTCACACAATACTATCGCAAATACAGTAATACACCCTACTCTATTATACACAACAAAACCCTTTATTATCAACCACTAATTAACTAGAGTCGATCAAGTGCGGGCCGGCCCGTTCGGCCCAGCCCGTCCAGCCCGCTAAACTAGGCCCGCTATTAAACGGGTAACAGACAAGAAAACTAGGCCGCTAGAATAAATGGACGGGCTTGGACTAAAAAAAATTGCCCATGGGCGGCCCGCTAGGCCCGCTATTAAAAGTAACCTCATAAAAGTCCTCAATCCTCCGACCTTCTCTGCTCATTTTATTTACAATTTGTACACTCTAAAGCAATTAGGTAACACAAATGAATACTTATGCCTTACGTATAAGTGGAAGATTGTCGGTATTTATACTTGTCGTATAAAGATTCTTCGAGAATGGACGACATGCTAACGGGATTGTCGTATAAAGATAGTACCTTTTAAGTATTTATTACACGGGAGTGTATGTAACCGCTAACAATGTCGCACAAAGACCAAGGCAAAAATGAACTTTTGATGTTTGTAGTAGAACATTGTCAAACTTGTGTTGTAGACTGTAGTTACTTTTTCGTTTTAGCTTACGATATTAGTAGTATAAGTGCATTGGGCCATATGAGTCCAATGCCAATTGTAGTATAGGAACATCTTTCTTTACCGTTGTAAAAAAAAAAAAAAAAATATTGTCAAGCTTGTGTTTTTTCTAAAATCTAGTAAACTTATCTTTTGAAAATTAGTATACTTTCGTAAGGGTAAGCTTTTAAAGACAATTGTTAAGTTTTAGTGGGATGTAGCGATAACAAACTCGTGTTTTAATAGAAACACTAATTTATATATTTGATTTTAGTCAGGCCCGCGGGCCAGCCCGTTCTTTTGAAGTGGGCAGGTACGGACAGTGGAAACTGGCCCGCTTAGCGGGCTCGGGTTATAAAATAAGGCCAGCCGGACACTTTTTTAGCAGTTGGGCCCGGCCCGTGTCCGGCCCAAGCCCGCTTTTGATCAGCTCTAAATTAACCATATTACATGTACTAACTACTAATTAATTACCCAAAGCAAAACTCCCAAAAGTTAGGATTTAAACTAATTAGAGAAGTGTAGATCTTAACTTACAAGGTAAGAGGAAGAAAGAAAGAAGGTGAACAATTCACCAAATCAAGCTAGAATCTCATGAGAATGTGTTTTTGAGGGTTTTAGAGAGAAGGGAGAGAGTTAAAAGTAAGAAGGAAGGAGAAGGAAATGATTTGGATAAGATAAGGTGAAATTCCTAAATTGGCATTTACCGGGTGCTGTGCAGTGGCACTCGGACGAGTGCCGACTCCACTCGGTCGAGTGCTCGCCCACTGGACCGAGTATCAGCCACTCGATCAAGTAAACCCTCAACTCGGTCTAATGCAACCCCACTAGGTCTAGTTGAGGTCACACTTGGTCTAGTATATGGTCGTCCCTTGCTTCCGAGTAGTTCCCCACCAGTCCCGAGCTCTCCTCACGCATCCCAAGGTAATTTTACGGGTCCCAAAGAATCTAGGTATTATAATCATCCCCCCTTAAAGTGAACTTCATCCCGAAAGTTCGCGTCACTCTCTCTTTCCCACCATTCTCTCCAGTTTCTCTTCCGTCTCGTTACCAATTCTCAAGTCTCCTCTCATTCTCAAGCCCTTATTGTATTCACTCCCGGCCTTAAATGCAAAAGCTTCTAACTCAAGGTTCCCTTAACATTATCACTCAAATAACGCTCTGTTTATTTTTTTAACTTCCTAATTGGTTCATTCATTTCCTCTAAAAGAGAACTTCGTCCCGAAGTTCGACGTTCAAAAACATAGGCAAACTCGCAAACTACCTATGAAACATATGACTCGATAAAATGTCACGCATATATTATGTATTCTAGTGGACTCAATTACCGTCCTCATGTCACGCATATATTCCGTCAAATGTACCACATGATCGCACATATATTTGTGTCTACTTTCACTCCATGCAAGTATTCCTTCTATAGCCATCACAATATTCGTTCATGTATCAAGCGACTATCATGAAATTCACAAATGTTACTCACTATAAAGTTATGGAATCACCACATATCACATAAGATTATCATATGCATTCATCGTCTATTTAGTCATGTCACATTGCTATTGCTTAATTTTTTGTTTTTTTGCTGAAATGTGAGTATATATATTATATCAAAAAACCAAGTTTCATATACAAGGATAGGGGTTCAAACCCCGGCAACCTCAGAAAACAAATAAAACCTTACAACCATTCAAACAACCAAGTCTCACTACACTACAGGCGCTTAACTTGACCATTGGTCTTTGTGAGACGACCCAGGCCACTTTTCGCACCCTCTTCTTCCTGCAACCTCCTCAATCTGAGCAGCTAACAATTCAGGCCTCATAACAGAATGTTGGAGTCTTGTGGTGTTTCTCTGATGCCAGACAGTGTAAAGATATACATTGAAAATTTGTTATTGCTTAATTAGATACACCTCGAATAATGATACTTTAATAATAACAACAACATCTCAAGCAATAATAACACACTAAGTACTATGGTCAAATGTAAACAATTCACGAGTGTCAATCATATAAACCCCTTTTATGTCCATCCAATCACCAAGGGACCATTATGGTCACTAAACATGGGTATCTTCTCAATACTTGGTTGAAAACGTGCAAAATGGAGCATTAACGGGTCACTCGGTCGCGTGGACGGGGCCACTCGACCGAGTAAGGAGCACTCGATCGAGTGGAATATGGGGCACTCGCCCTAGTAGTACTGTGTAGGTTCAAGCTTAAAGAAGTGGCCTCCAAATTTTCCACCTAGTTTATCATATAAATGCAAATACTCTAATGATGACTACCACACCATTGCCTAACTCAAATGTAAACACATTTTGGCCTTATAGCCAAGATTACATACCATGAAATAAAATGTTCAAGTTTCATTCGATGCAAATATTAAGCTAGTCCGATTCAAAACAACCAAATCTAATTGGAGGACTTCCTCCTCTTACCAAGTCTTTTTGCCCACCGGACCAAGGCTCCTTATTTGTTCACCGGTGAATCCTCTCTTCGAGTGCTACGTTCCTCGCTCCTTGTCTCTCCTGAGGTGTCCGTCGCCGCATCCTCAATCACCACATTAGCAAAGCCGCTATCATGATCCATAGGTCCTGATGCCATACCCGACGCTCCTTCTCCGCTTCCACTTCCTTGGTAAGCACTGCTCCCGCCTCTTTGGTAAGAACCACTTCCACCCACTTGGTAAACATCCCTAATGAAATTTCCAGTGGCATAGTGAGGTGTAATATCCCGGAAAAAAAAATAATAATAACAAAAATAATAATAATAATAAAATAATACTCCCTCCAATTTGCTATTTTCTTCCCCTTTGATATGGGTACAAGGATTAAAGGTAAGAGTATATATTATTAATTAACCCTTATGATATTTTTTTATCCGTTAAATACAAAAATATAGTTAATATCGGAACCACGTATGTATGAGAGACGGACCAAAACGGATAACTATGCTACGTGTCTATCAAAAGCCAAGGGTTTACATATTCATCACATTTTTGCAGTACGTGCGCCTTTGCATGCAACTTTCTTTTAATAGATAAGATTTGCATGTATCTTTTGGATAAGCTTTGAACCTTCTATAAATAGCAAGCCACACGTGAAAATTTAGAAAGCAAGTTTGGTTTACGTCATACATAAAAATAAAGACACAAGTATAAAAGTAAGAAGTGTTTTATAATATTTCGTAATACAACTTACTCCATATATAAGAATAAGGTATGATTTCGGAACCCTTCGTCGATATAAGTAATTGTTTACATTTGAAATAAGATAGTAGAAATAGCATGTTATATTAGTTTTATTGTTAATTTCATCTTATAATCATTATACTGCCCACATGTTACATTATTTATCGTCTTATAAAGTTATAAGGGTACTGTCGTTATAATGCATCATTGGCCAATTATAGCATTCAGGATACGATTATTGAAATGAGACGACATTATTTTGTCCTGTGTACGTGGAAGAAGGGGAGGGGGGAGTATGACCCCATATAAACAAAGAGGGGAGGGGAAAGTATGGCCCCATATGAATGATAATTATGTTATCCGGCAATGGCCGAGATGGGTCTCAGACCCGGATTTCTTATCTTATGTACATGGAGGTGGGCTTGGCCCGGAGGAGTTTCGGCTCCGTAATGTCTCTCTTTTTAATATTGGTAGACCGGTATAAGAGTAAAATGAAATGTTCCATATTGAAATGACAGGTTGTGCATGTCTATTTTATGATTCAATTGTACCCATGCGACCTATCACATAGCCTTGTGAGACATTATTAAAATATTAAAATGAGGAAAGTAAGGCCGGTGGAGATGACTGGAGTCATACTCAGCCTGTGGTTGGCTGATTTCTTTACTCTCACTCTTTTTCAGGTACAAGTATCGGGGAAGGTCAAGTGTGAGGAATTTCAGTTATGATCAATGACTTAGGATGAATAATTATAGTATATAAAGTTGTTATCTTTTTAGCTTTAAAAAGTGTATTTATCTTTATTATTGTCAAAGCCTTGTATTCTCCAAAGGGGGAATACGGCGGTGACGCCCTTGTAGTTCCGCTGCTGTCTATATTAATAAAAAGAGCTATTTTGAGCTGCATGTCTGCTTTTTCCGGGGCGTTACAAAATGGTATCAGAGCAACCCTGAAATCGCGTGTTGAGCCTTCGGCCATACGTCTAGCAGGGTTATAGATTCTTGGGTCTCGTATAAAACTCATATCAAACACATACTCCCTCCTATTCACCATTTTCTTCCCTATTTCCTTATTCGGATTATTCGGGTTTTCTTCCCTATTTCTTTTTTTGGGTTGATTTGTGTGGTCCAAATTAAATTACATGTGGGGTAGTGTGTTTTGTGTGGTCCAAAATCACTTTCTTATTTCTTGTGCAAAAAGGAAAGGGGAAGAATATAGTGAATATGAGGGAGTATATAGAAACCGACTAAAAGAGAGTGGGGTAGATATAAAGTGTCTCGGATTACTTGTTTAAGTGATTTGTTTACTAATTCTTTTATTGCTTTAATAATGTATAGTTTGGGTGTTCTAATTGTTTTTCTTCTGCGTACATTACACTTTTGCATGAAGTTGCTACTTGCGAGTCTTATGAGATATATGCTTATTTATTTGTGTGCTATACGTTAAGAAAGTTTCGGGACATTTTACCTTTAAGATTTTGACTCTATCCTTCCACTCATCATATCTTAATATTGTTTTCATAATTTCGAAATTTTGGAACTTATTCTATTTATCGTATTACAAAAGTTCAAACTAGTTCAAGTTCGTCTTTGGTGCATTTTAATAATTTAATGTTGTATATTCAGTAATAAATGTTTCGTTTTACTAAGATTTTGAAAAGGAAATTTTTAATTTTTGTTTTCCTTTTTGATTTGTGCGGTTGTTGGGATGCTAAAGCTTGTTATTATGGACGTCTAATAACCAGTCCAACGCCTAATAACGCATGATTCGAGTTCGTCTTTGAATTGGATTACTCGAATTCTTGTTCGCGACATGAATTTTTTGCATTCCATTATATAAGACGTTTGCTTTTTATAAATTTTATAAATGTGATTGAAAGTCTTTTATTAAAGTAAATTTTTATAACTCTATTAAGTTTTGAGAAAACGAAGTTTTGAACTTTTCAATTTTCTATTATCAAGTTTCGGGACGAAACTTATTTTAAGGAGGGTAGAATGTAATATCCCAAAAAAAAAAATTAATAATAAAATAATACTCCCTCCAATTTGCTATTTTCTTCCCCTTTGATATGGGTACAAGGATTAAGGGTAAGAGTATATATTATTAATTAACCCTTATGATATTTTTTTATCCGTTAAATACAAAAATATAGTTAATATCGGAACCACGTATGTATGAGAGACGGGCCAAAACAGGTAACTATGCTACGTGTCTATCAAAAGCCAAGGGTTTACATACTCATCAATTTTTTGCAGTACGTGCGCCTTTGCATGCAACTTTCTTTTAATAGATAAGATTTGCATGTATCTTTTGGATAAGCTTTGAACCTTCTAAAAATAGCAAGCCACACGTGAAAATTTAGAAAGCAAGTTTGGTTTACGTCATACATAAAAATAAAGACACAAGTATAAAAGTAAGAAGTGTTTTATAATATTTCGTAATACAACTGACTCCATATATAAGAATAAGGTATGATTTCGGAACCCTTCGTCGATATAAGTAGATGTTTACATTTGAAATAAGATAGTAGAAATAGCATGTTATATTAGTTTTATTGTTAATTTCATCTTATAATCATTATACTGCCCACATGTTACATTATTTATCGTCTTATAAAGTTATAAGGGTACTGTCGTTATAATGCATTATTGGCCAATTATAGCATTCAGGATACGATTATTGAAACGAGACGACATTATTTTGTCCTGTGTACGTGGAAGAAGGGGAGGGGGGAGTATGACCCCATATAAACAAAGAGGGGAGGGGAAAGTATGGCCCCATATGAATGATAATTATGTTATCCGGCAATGGCCGAGATGGGTCTGATTTCTTATCTTATGTACATGGAGGTGGGCTTGGCCCGGAGGAGTTTCGGCTCCGTAATGTCTCTCTTTTTAATATTGGTAGACCGGTATAAGAGTAAAATGAAATGTTCCATATTGAAATGACAGGTTGTGCATGTCTATTTTATGATTCAATTGTACCCATGTGACCTATCACACAGCCTTGTGAGACATTATTAAAATATTAAAATGAAGAAAGTAAGGCCAGTGAAGATGACTGGAGTCATACTCAGCCTGTGGTTGGCTGATTCCGTTACTCTCACTCTTTTTCAGGTACAAGTATCGGGGAAGGTCAAGTGTGAGGAATTTCAGATATGATCAATGACTTAGGATGAATAATTATAGTATATAAAGTTGTTATCTTTTTAGCTTTAAAAAGTGTATTTATCTTTATTATTGTCAAAGCCTTGTATTCTCCGAAGGGGGAATACGGCGGTGACGCCCTTGTAGTTCCGCTGCTGTCTATATTAATAAAAAGAGCTATTTTGAGCTGCCTGTCTGCTTTTTCCGGGGCGTTACATGAGGTCCCGCCCAAGGACCAAGAAAGTGTCCATCATTGTGGGGAATTCTAGTACCCCAATTCGATGGGTGGATACTATAAGCTTTGCATACATCCTAAGTATTCCCATCCCCGGACCAATAGCTAGGATGATGTGTGGGTCGTGCACCTTGGTTATAGGTCCACTCATATAAGTCCCTTAGCACTAGATCGCTTTTCGCCCGATTGATAAGGTCCAACATATCATAGTTGTGGTCATGGATCGGTCGAGGTTGTGTATATCCCTCGGTATATGATGAAATGTGCATAGAATGCCTAGGAGGGTCTGGAAGTGGTGAAGGCATGGGCATGTAAGAATATGACGGGGTATATATCGAATGCCTAGGGCATTTGTGGGGCAGTGAAGGCATGGGCATATATAAGGGTGATGGGTCATGTATCGAGTGATACGGGAGTCCATAGGGTAGTGTCGGTATATGAGCCCATTCTACTTCCTCATCACTAAGGGCATAGGTAAGCTCAGCCGGTATGAGATAGGTTTGGGCTAGAGGACCAGGTTGTGTCATCTCGGGTATGTGAGAGGTTTCGGGCAATCTCCCCCGTGCAGGAAATCTCATGGACAAGTTCGTGTTCACTTTCCACGACTAGCCATTCTTGCCCTTCCTATCCGCAAGCCAGAACATGTTCTTCATATAGGCGATGTCAAAGTATGACACCTCCATACTCATAGGCCTATCAATCTCTCCCGATTCACAACCCAAAAGGTTCTTTGCCAATCTAGTCACTAGGGCACCGTAATCAAAAGAGCACATGTCATATTTGGTTATCCTCTCAAATGCTAGGCTCACCATGGTTATGAGGCTAAAGTAGAAGTGTCTTTCATAGCGTGGGTTGAGGTAGGAGCTCAAAAGTAACACTTCCGCGGAGTTGAGTTTTTAGGATCTTTCCTACCAAATAGCATAAGCAAGAACTAGATAGGATCTTTCATCAATGTATTTTGTGGCTTTCCTATCCTTTTCCACCTTGTCGTGGGTTAAGTCGGTCCTCTTCCCTACACCCAAACGTTCTGCAAAGACATCACTAGATAGGTTGAAGGATGTATTTTTGAGCCAGAAGCTCACGAAATGATCTCTCTTATTGTAGGCAAAACAGCTTAAGAATTCAAGTGTGAGGTTGCGGTAACTTATCTCCGCCAAGTTGTATAGCCCCACCATGCCAATTACCCTAAAAATATCATGTACTTGTTCCTTTATTCCCAAGGTTTCCAAAGCACTCTCCGACATACACCTAGTAGCACTCATACGCCTTTAGACATAGCCTAGGAAGGCATTTTTGTGAGGTTTACTCTCAAACTCTATTCCCGGATATCCCGGAAGGTTAATGGCGGGTGGTGCCTCCGGTTTGGGTTGGGGTTGGCGGTTGTTCCTTCTACGGGTGCTCCTTGTGTTCCTTGACATGCTACAAAATGAATTTACGCAACACGATATAGAATAGGAAAGGTAAGAATCAAAATTTTTCATGTTACAAATTTTCCAGAAATTGAAATTCTCGTGAAATTAAACAATAATTAAATTCCAATTAGGGACAATGAAAGACAAAATGATTAAGTCTTTGACTTAAACCATGTTGTAGAAATACTCACCAAATTATAGCCTCATGCCATTAAACCATGTTTAAGATGTGAAAATCAAATTTTGGTCATATACATAGTGAATTTAGAAATATTGGTCAAGATTTTGAGTCGAAATTTCCGTTTTAAGACAGTGCATAGTTTTATCAACAAAGAAGGTAGTCTTATAGCACAATTAAACCAAGTTTTACACATGAAAATTCAAAATTTGGGCATGAATACCCTATAATTCGAAATTTTTAAGACGAAATTTTCACATATAACACACAATCCGACATTAACAACAAAGGTTAGGCCTTTGTTGTCTAATTAAACGCAACAAGAAAACAAGAAAATCAAATTATGACTCGCTAGTATACATTTTCGAGTTCGTTAATGGCGGACAAGATTTCAACATAAAAATTTGATTTTTAGTAACAATAATGATGGGAAATGCTTGTTAATAACATGAATTAAACAAAAACATGCAAATAATTCATAAAACTTGAGTAATTTATTTTAGATCTAGAAAAATCAATTTGGAAAAACTAGTGAAAGAATAACCACTTACATTATTTAAATTGTAAGAATTAAGGAAGTGAAATGAAGTAAGGCTCTTGATTCTAAGCACCAAAGGACGAGAATGGAGTTGCTAAAATGACTTTCGGGAAGATTTGAAGTGGAAGTTGTGAGGCGAAATGAGAAGATGAATAAGATAAGAAATGAGGAAAGGGTTAAACCCGTGTAAAATCTCAGCTCGAGTAGGCACTCGGTGAAGACCGAGTCCACTCGGTCGTGTAAACTTTCACTCGGTAGAGTGGCCGAGTTACTCGGTCGAATGCTTAGTCCTAGAATTTTCCAGGCCCTGGATTAAACTAACTCGGTCGAGTAGAACGTGTTGGAGTAGTGTCCTCCACAATAAGTGCGTTTACATAATAAATCTCGTAAAAGGAATATCAGGGATTTATTTATTTTATTGTCAGCTGGTCATCGTTAATCGGTAATGATTGGCTGACTAAAGGTTGACATTACTGTCGTGTGACGGCGGTGATCAGCTGATCCCTTTAGGTCACACCTATAGGATGACGCCCAAATAGAATAAATTAATTATTTGTATGAGATACGAGATAATTAATTCCTTGTATTATTTGACTTTTAGTAAGTCACGTAAATGTATTATTTGATGACGGGTTACGAACTCGGGACAAGGAGATTTATTATTTAATTATGTGATATTAAATAATAAATATTCATTAATTAATTGTTAATTAATTAATTTTATACGATATGTGTATTTGTTTTGAGATGGAATTAATTAGCTATTTAATTTTTACAAGAGGTTGTAAAATTAGTTAAGTGGTATAATATTGACACATTGTATGTTGATAAAATGGTCTTATGATTACTTAATGGTTAAGTAGTCATTGGTAGTTAATTTGTAATATTTAAGTGTTAAATAATTAAATTAATATTTAATTATGTAAGATAATTAAATATAAGACTTATAAGCATTTGTGGGGCAAATGTCGAAAACCGAAATGGACCCAAATATGTCCACTTGACCGATTTTTTGAGAGGACAACAAGTGTCCATTAAGTGGCAATTTCCACTTAGTTTTGTTTCCCATTTTTGCCTATAAATACCCACTTAATCACACCATTTCATATGTTTGGAAAAATTTGAAGAAAATTTGGCCCTTTTGTGTGCTTTGGCCGGTTCATCATCATCACCAAGAGACCAACTTTTCTTCTTATTTTGTTCATCATTTTCTCTTAAAACACATATAAAAACTAACTAATAATATTATCAAAGTAATAATATTAATTAGTACATCAAATATACAATTACAAGGTTACTACTACTATTAACTAGTTATTAATTTTAGTAGTATTTTGGGTTAATCTTGGGTGCCACCTAAGGAGATTACCTATATTGGTAATTGGTGTTCTTGGAGGATCATCCATAGTTTCCTAGCTCAAGAACTATAAAGGTAGGAGACCTTTGTAGTGCCCATATTTTGCCTTATACAAAGATGGTATAATACCATCTTTTATACTTTTATTTGCATGCATGTAGATTTAGATCACTTTAAATTAATTTGTAATTTTAATATCATAAGATGAGTATTAATTTGGTCTAAATAACTAACAAGTGGTATCAGAGCATTGTTAAATACATGCATGTTGTTTTAAGACGATTTTAGTAATTTATGAGATAAATTAATAAAATTGATATTATGTTTCTAAAATTACTTTTATCACATAATATGGTCTTGCATGTTAATAATATGGTCTTAAGATGATATGGGACGAAAATTTGATTTTTGTTAAATTTTTCCACTTTTTATAACTTAAAATGGCATAAAATTGAGTAAAAATACATTAAAATTAATTAAGAGTTAATTAAATTGGGTTGCATGTTAATTTTATGCATATTTATTTAGAAATAACCACTTGCATGTTCTGTTTATGAGATAAGTAGATACTTTAGATTAATGTGATTAATTTAGGTAGTTTATTGATTTTTATTTGATAAAAATGGGTAAATAATGGTTATTTTGTAAATAAATATTGATTTAATTTTAGGGCTCGAAATTTCAGAATTTTTAGCTCCTGGAAATTGTTCCAAAATGTAAAATTTTTTATTTTAAGTCATTTCAATTATTATGGTTTGATTTAGAATTAAATCGTAAAAATTGTCGCTTTACCGATTATATAGTGAAATCGTTTTAAATAAATTTTAAAAACAAAAATTTTCACTTGCATGGCATTTTTGGTGTAAGACCAGAATGTTCATGGCTTTGAAATTTATTTTTCCATAAATTTTTAAATTAAATGGAATTTTTGTATGATAATTGTGAATTATTATATCATTTTTGTCACAATTGTGTTTTAATTCCCATATAAATTCAAGATAATTGTTGAGAATAATTATTTTTATATTAGACCAGATTATTATGATGAATAAGTCTTAAAAGTGTTTTAAGAATTTATTATGAATTTTTTATTGGTAAAAAATTCCGTCAAAGCAAGCTTAAATGATCGTTGTTGGTAAGTTAGACGATTTGCCATGTCATTTTCCATAATGCATTTTATTATTCATTTAGATGAATGGTTTTTAGAATTATAATAATGTAATTTTTCCTAATATGGCCATAGTTAGAAGTTGGTATTTCCCGAAATGTAAGGGAATATCGACTTGTTTTGTAATTAATTGCGATTTCGCATCGCCTAATTTGTAATTAATTAATAGTTTTATTTTAATTTTATTAAAAATTGTATAATAGGGTATTGTTATGTAATTTAATTATTAGTAATTAGATGAAGCATCTAAAGACGGAGTTTTCATGAAGACGGTGTTTTCGGAAAGGCGTTCCGAAATCCTAAAGAAGGAGGCCAATTTATGAAGACTCAAGGGACCAAGGAGTTGGTTTCCAAAGTGTAATAATTTAGTTAATTAGATTAACTAGGTGGCTATATTAGGACTTGTTTGTTTTAATTCTTCTATGCATTCATGCCAAATCGTCACTACATGTTTTATTTTTGTTGTTATCGATTTAATTGTCTAGCATTCACTAATTTAGTTCACTTAAAAGTGATAGACAATTAAATTGATAAGATCTCTCACATTTGTTTAAAATTGAGACTAAGCCTTACCAAATAATAGCACCTATGAATCCCTTCTTCATTAGAGGTAGGTTCGGATCACCGAGGTACACTCTTTTTACGTTGGGTAAGTAGGGTAATAAAAGTTATTACGCATGAAAATTGGTTGGACTCAACGGGATAAATATGGGATGAATCGGTCCACCTTGCCCATATTTATTCTGGGGCTAAAAGATATATTTTAAGAAAATCCGTCAACCAAGAGTTCTAGTAGTAGAATCAGTCAAAGTTGTTGACTCACCAAATTTATATAAATATAGGTTGAATCACCGTGCCCGTGTTTATATAAAATTGGATCTTGGAATCATTTATATAATTCAGTGGGAGATCATTATATAAATGGGAACTTGTTAAATAGTTTCACAAGTTAAATATTTCTAGACGATAAATGTTAATCTTTCCTTTATTTCCTTTGTAGCAATCACAATGACTTCTACTAGTGAAACCGCAACCATAGCTAGAGATTCATGGCTACGTTCTTTTATGGACAAATATGTATTAAAAGCCGACGGTAGTAATTTTAAAGATTGGGAGGAACAACTTCGATTAGCTGCCGCAGGTGATGGCAAATTATGCTACATTGTCGATCCCTCTCCCCCTTCGCCTAGTACTAGGGCCACTGCCGATGTAAGGGAGGCTTTTTCAAATTATCAAAAGGAATCCGCTGCAATAAAAAATGTTTTAATTTTTTCAATGGATCCTGCTTTACAAAGGCAATGTGTCAAGTTTCGCGATGCACATGAAGTATTCTCGAGGCTTTCTACTATGTTTTCTCAAGCCCCGAGAATAATTCAATATGACACCGCAGTTCGTTTCTTTGAGGCTACCCTCAAACATGGTCAACCTGTAAGTTCACACGTACTTAAAATGATTGAGTACGTAGAAACTTTAGAGGGGTTGGGATGCAAGATCCCCGACGAACTTGTGGTGGACCGAGTGCTCCACTCTCTCTCGCATGTCAAGGGATTTACCCAATTTAGGGTAAATTACAATATGACAAACATGAGAAAGAGTTTACATGAGCTCCATTCTCTGCTTGTGCAAGCAGAGAAGGACATGGGATTGAGTGGGAGTACGAGGAAATATGTGCTTGCGATTAACGTGAAGGGGAAGAAGCAGTTTAAGAGGAACGCAGGTAAGAAGCCCGTTCAGGTGGAGGGAAAAGGTAAAGCAATTGCGAATTGTTCTACCAAGCCTAAACCTATAAAGGGTAATCCTCTTAAAGATACTTGTAATTATTGTAATAACAAGGGACATTGGAGACGTAATTGTACTAGGTACCTGAATGACATAAAAGCTGGCATTGTGAAGCCAACATGTAATTTCTCAACCGAATCTTTTATGATAGACATAAATTATGCTTCAAATACAACTTGGGTATTAGATACTGGTTGTGGTTCTCATTTGTGCAATCATTTGCAGGGCCTAAAAAGCATGACAAAGCTAAACAAGGGTGATGTCGATCTCCGAATGGGAAACGGCTCTAAAGTAGTTGTCGTCTCAGTAGGAACTTATGTACTTAGTTTAGCTTCGGGATTGGAGTTACATCTTAATAATTGTTATTTTGTACCAACGCTATCTAGAAATATAATATCCGTATCTGTGTTAGACACAGAAGGGTTTTCTTTTGTAATTAAAGACAAGTGTTGTACTTTTTCCCTTAATGGGATTGTATATAGCCAAGCTATTTCAATCAATGGAATTTATATTCTAGATACCTGCAACGATGTTTCTCATTTAGATAGGTAAAAGACTCAAAACAGGTGATCCTGATCTATCTTATTTATGGCATTGTCGATTAGGACACATCAACGAGAAGCGCATTAAAAGACTAGTGTCGACTGGTGTAATTAAACCTTTTGATTTCGAATCATTTGGTACATGCGAATCTTGTATTCTTGGCAAGATGACTCGTTCACCTTTTCTAGGAAAAGGATCTCGAGCTAGTGAGTTATTGGGTTTAATACATACCGATGTTTGTGGCTCAATGACAGTCACTGCTAGAGGTAATTATGACTATTTCATTACTTTTACCGATGACATGAGTAGATATGGGTATATCTACTTAATGAGGTATAAAAGTGAAGCTTTTGATAAGTTCAAGGAATTTCCGAATGAAGTAGAAAACCAATTAAATAAGAAGATTAAAGCATTACGATCAGATCGTGGTGGGGAATATTTAAGCAATGACTTTAAAGATCACCTTATAAACTCCGGTATTGTATCTCAGTTAACTCCTCCTGGCACACCATAATTAAATGGAGTGGCTGAAAGGAGGAATCAAACTTTATTAGATATGGTTCGATCGATGATGAGTCAAACAGAGTTGCCGAAGTCATTCTGGGGTTTTGCCATTTTATCCATTGTACAATCACTTAATAAAAGTCCCACTAAAGCAATCGACAAAACTCCATATGAGATATGGAAAGGGAAAGTCCCGAATCTGCGATACATGAAAGTATGGGGTTGTGATGCTTATGTCAAGAGCAAGTCTGACGATAAGCTTGCACCTCGTTCTGAAAAGTGTATTTTTGTAGGCTACCCTAAGGAAACTTGTGGATATTACTTCTACAATAGTAACGAGAACAAAGTGTTTGTGGCTCGTGAAGCTGTCTTTCTAGAAAAAGAGATTATTTCTAGAAGACAGAGTAGGAGAAAATTTGAACTTGAGGAAGTTCAAGAGCCACAAACTGATATGACAATACAGGAAGATGTTCCTTCTACGTCTGAATCAGTTATTGTTCCCTCTGAACCTAGGAGGTCAGAAAGGGTTAGTCGCCAGCCTGATAGATACCTTGGTATTATCGAGGAAGATGGTGACTATGAGGTTTTACTTTTATAAAGTGATGAACCCAAAACCTATAAAGCAGCTATTATGAGTTCTGACTCTAAGCTATGGCTCGAGGCCATGCAATCGGAAATGGATTCCATGTACGATAATCAGGTAGGGGACCTGGTTGACTTACCTAAAGATGTTCGACCTCTTCAGTGTAAGTGGATATTCAAGATTAAAATCGGCATGGATGGACATAAAGATGTCTACAAAGCTAGATTGGTTGCAAAAGGTTTCACTCAGGTTCATGGTTTACACTATGATGAAACTTTTGCACCAGTTGCTATGCTTAGATCTGTTCGGATAATGTTAGCGATTGCTGCATTTCATGATTATGAGATATGGCAAATGGATGTCAAAACCGCTTTCCTGAACGGGTTTCTGGAAGAGGAAGTGTTTATGACACAACCTGAGGGTTTTGTGGATCCTAAAAATCCTAATAAAGTATGCAAACTTAAGAGATCCATTTATGGTCTTAAGCAAGCGTCAAGGAGTTGGAATCATCGTTTTGATGATGTTATTAAACATAATGGTTTTTCTCGAAGTGTTGAGGAACCATGTTTATATATGAAGTTTAGTGGGAGTAAAGTTGTTTTCTTACTTCTTTATGTGGACGACATATTACTCATTGGGAATGATGTTGATATGCTTGCTTCTTTTAAGAAGTGGTTGGAAAATCACTTCCAAATGAAAGATTTGGGAGAAGCTCAGCGCATCTTGGGTATCCGGATCTATAGAGATAGATCCAAAAGGATATTAGCATTGAGTCAAGAAGCCTATATCGATAAGATTCTTGACCGATTCAATATGAAAAACTCCAAGAAAGATTTTCTACATATGGGCAGTGGGATTACTTTGAGTAAGTCACAGTGTCCTACTGAGCCTAAAGATATTGAACGCATGAAATCGATTCCCTATGCTTCCGCTGTTGGATCGATCATGTATGCTATGATGTGTTCTCGTCCTGACGTCTCGTATGCTTTGAGTATGACGAGTCGTTTTTAGAAAACTCCAGGTGAGAGTCACTGGATAGCCGTCAAGAATATTCTAAAGTACTTGAGAAGGACAAAATATTCATTCTTAGTGTTTGGAGGAGAATCTGAATTACGTATAAGAGGTTATACGGATGCCAGTTTACAAACCGATAGGGATGATTTGAAATCCCAGACTGGTTTTGTCTTTTTGTTGAACGGAGGGGCAGTTTGCTGGAGAAGTTTCAAAGAGTCTTTGACTGCTGATTCTACAACGGAAGCTGAGTACATTGCGCCCGCGGTGAAAAGGAAGTGTTTGGATTAGGCAATTTTAGAGGGGTGAAAGTAGTTCGCAGCCGAGGATCCTATCACTTTGTATTGTGATAACAGTGGGGCTATTTTTCAAGCAAAAGAGCCCAAGTCTACTAACAAGTTTAGATATGTACTTAGGAAATTTCATGTAATTAGAGATTTAATCGAAAGGAAAGAACTTACAGTTTGTAAGGTTGGGACAGCTGACAACATCGATGATCCTTTAACCAAGCCATTGTCTCAAGCTAAACATGATAGTCATGTAGTTTCGATGGGGTTGAGACGAATGCCAGAACTGTTGTAAATTATATGTAATAATCAAAATTTTGTATTTATTATTTCATATATGATAAGTTGCATTTATCGTTATATTCTGTTTTATATCGGAATTTATATACTTTGTTTTCTCCAAATTGGTTGTAAAGACAATGTCGAACCCTATTAAGTGAACTGGATTAACATTGTATTTTGTCCCTAGTTACTTAATGAGGTGACGTCTCGGAGTGACTCGATTGTAAGGCGATAGATGACAGGTTCGACTGTCATATGGTCATAGTGATGACTGGTCGATTACATAGGCATATTGTGAGACAATTTGTCGGACAATGACCGTTTATAGAGTCCTTTTATTGCTAGGTCGTGGCGAGGACTTCTATTTATTCCTTCGAGTCAATTCTTTAGACTGGTGACTATTTGTCTGAGTTGGTACGGTTTTCCGGTGGCTTTGGTTTTTGTTCTAGGTCGCACCGTAAAAGGAGGCCGATGAACATTTACTGGGTCATTGTGATCTGTATCGAATAAAGAAAATAGGTCAACATGATTGTCCTTTTTAGTCATATTTTATCTCAAGACCACTCGAGGAGAGATGACTGTGAATGTGTGGCCACGCTCGGATGCGATCTATAGTAGATTATCCGGTCAGACAGTCATTCTCCTGATCTAGGAAACCACTTTATGATATGATCACGTGCAAGAACGACCTGAAAGACATCTTGCATTGAGTGGGAGATATTATTGAACAAGAGAATTGGTAACGCACACTTGTGTCGGACAAGTAGGAGATTGTTGGAGTAGTGTCCTCCACAATAAATGCGTTTACATAATAAATCTCGTAAAAGGAATATCAGGGATTTATTTATTTTATTGTCAGCTGGTCATCGTTAATTGGTAATGATTGGCTGACTAGAGTTTGACATTACTGTCGTGTGACGGTGGTGATCAGCTGATCCTTTAGGTCACACCTATAGGATGACGCCCAAATAGAATAAATTAATTTTTTGTATGAGATACAAGATAATTAATTCCTTGTATTATTTGACTTTTAGTTAGTCACGTAAATGTATTATTTGATGACGGGTTACGAACTCGGGACAAGAAGATTTATTATTTAATTATGTGATATTCAATAGTAAATAAATATATTAGAATTCATTAATTAATTGTTAATTAATTAATTTTATACGATATGTGTATTTGTTTTGAGATGGAATTAATTAACTATTTAATTTTTACAAGAGGTTGTAAAATTAGTTAACTGGGATAATATTGACACATTGTATGTTGATAAAATGGTCTTATGATTACTTAATGGTTAAGTAGTCATTGATAGTTAATTTGTATTATTTAAGTGTTAAATAATTAAATTAATAGTTAATTATGTAAGATAATTAAATATAAGACTTATAAGCATTTGTGGGGCAAATGTCGAAAACCGAAATGGACCCAAATATGTCCACTTGACCGATTTTTTGAGAGGACAACAAGTGTCCATTAAGTGGCAATTTCCACTTAGTTTTGTTTCCAATTTTTGCCTATAAATACCCACTTAATCACACCATTTCATATGTTTGGAAAAATTTGAAGAAAATTTGGTCCTTTTGTGTGCTTTGGCCGGTTCATCATCATCACCAAGACACCAACTTTTCTTCTGATTTTGTTCATCATTTTCATCTTAAAACTCATATAAAACTAACTAATAATATTATCAAAGTAATAATATTAATTAGTACATCAAATATACAATTACAAGGTTACTACTACTATTAACTAGTTATTAATTTTAGTAGTATTTTGGGTTAATCTTAGGTGCCACCTAAGGAGATTACCTATATTGGTAATTGGTGTTGTTGGAGGATCATTCATAGTTTCATAGCTCAAGAACTATAAAGGTAGGAGACCTTTATAGTGCCCATATTTTGCCTTATACAATGTAAGGAACTTTTGTCTTAAGATGGTTTAATACCATCTTTTATACTTTTATTTGCATGCATGTAGATTTAGATCGCTTTAAATTAATTTGTAATTTTAATATCATAAGATGAGTATTAATTTGGTCTAAATAACTAACAGAACGACCCACTCTGTCGAGTGATATGTCACTCGCTTGAGTGTTGGGTCATACTCACTCAAGTGACTCCTTACGACTTGCAATTTAGTATTAGGTTCGACGGATGGTATCCTTGCAACAAGGAGGAAGTTCGAGAGTATACCGGCTATCGGTGACTTGTCCCTTGTTAGCTTACCCGTTATTATACTTATCGCGTTTGATGCACTACCGTAGCACTAGTAGCTACTCTACCAATTTCTGTAATATCCGCCCTGTTAGGGATCCGTTGACTAGCTTTTGACTGACCTTGGACACATATTAGACCCTTAGAACCTTTTGCACGAGCGACCTTGCATCATAGTAGCTGTTAAGAAGTGAGAAACTCAATCTAGTGTAGGCTACTCAATCTAGTAGTCTAGTGACTCGATCGAGTAAGTCCCATACTCGATCGAGTACGGCGAGTTCAGTGTAAGTATATAAGTCGTGAGTCGTAAACCCAAATCAGTTTTATTTCTTTTCTCCCTAAACCTAATTGACGACATACTTTCTCTTCCACCAACCTTCGATCGTTTGAGATCCCTACACTTGGAGACACCATGGGGATGGAGACTTGTGTCGGGTACCGGTCTTGTCGCCGGAATGCCGAGCATAGGTAAATCATCATCCTCATCCTTAGGTTCCTTTATGGTTATGGTTGTTAGTGATAGGGTTTTCCCTACTGTTTGTGATAGGTGTTGTTGGAGGTTGTCTTGTCTTCGTATACGGATGTATGCGGTGTTGCTGCTAATTGCTAAAGGTAGGATTTCCTACTCAGTACTGTTGATTGGTTGTCATGTGTGGTGTATAGTATTGTTGATTGTGTGATTGTATCTTTGTGGTTGTGTGCGATGTACGTTCCTGGTTGAACGGAGTCATCATCGGGAATGGCTTTACGCCCTTGATTCGCCCCTTGTGGTTCCCGTCACAAGGGGATGTACACATTAATGGACGTGGGTTATTCGCTCGATGGAGATGAGCAGGGCTTAGGTGGGAAAGGCTGTGGTCCTCCACTAGCGGTGTGGAATATCTGTTGTGATGGATATTCTGGCAGGACTTTACCTTCGGGTTAGTCAGATCATTAATGGACGATTGGAGTTGGAGGTGGATGTGTATATGTTGTACCTTGTGTTGTGTGTTTTGGTTCTGTTTGTCTTTCTTTCTTGTTATGTGTGTGCCATGATCCATTATGGTGAGCGGTCAGTCTTAGCAGGTGTTGATATGTGGAGCTTATCTGGGTGCGTCAGAGGGACGAGTCTTTCATCGAGTCTTGGTATAGCTAGTATCACCATAGTTGTTAGTTGTTGTTGATCAGTTGTATCTTTCTTTCATTAAGTTAAATTTGTAATAACCTTTAAATAGTTCTTTTATTGACGTTATGATATACTATTCCTCGAGCAACCGAGATGGTAATGCTCGTATCTTCTAGGGAAGGTCTTCTTAAGGCTCCTTGGTAGATGGGGGGTATTACAATATCAATTACTACTCATACACTATCAATAACATTAACAAGCATTCAATTAACACGCAATATGAATCCAAAGAACTGAATGATTATCCACATAGTAACACACGTTAATCATTCCCAAAACATGCTACATACATGAATCTAAGCATCCAATTTTTGTAAATATTTACACATCATTGAACAACTATATCACGTAAGAAATATAACGCTAATCACCTACACATGCAATCATGCAACGTTTCACATAACATTCACACATACTTATAACCACCCACGTAGTGACCAACCAAGACAATAGACACTAGTTTTGTTATAACGGCGCCTACTCATCCAAAACCGGCCTCCTATTGTACTCATGCCAGGTTCATTTTATTAGACACACCTAGGTTCATTTTGGTTCATTGGTTTAGGTTCCAAAATCGTCGCTCTAATACCACATTGTAACACCAGCTTCTTTCCTGGCCAAGGTAATGAGAGGATGTTACCTTCTCCGTTTCCCGAGGCGGTGAAATCGGAGTTGCGATTAAGAAACACCTTAAATAAATAACAAGTTTAGTTATTTACAAATGATTAAATAAATGAATGATAAATGTGAACTAGACATTATACAACCTGTCTACCATCAAAGTTATCCACCTATGCTACTCGACTCCAAGTCCGATACTCGTCTCGTCTCCCCCGTGACGTCAAAGCAACCTATGCTCATTACAAAAAGAAATAAAATAGGTGACCGATTTTGGCGACTGAAATCAGTCGCTAAAATCAATTTGGCGACTGATTTCAGTCACCAAACGCCAGTCGCAGACCTTAGTCGCCTTTTCTAATTTTGGCGACTAATATCGGTCGCCAAATGACTAAAATAACGACTGAAATGGTAGTCGCCAAATTGGCGATTGATTTAGGGTAGTCGCCAAAATTGCGACTGAATTTCAGTCGCCAAAATCCTTTTTAGTTGCCAAATTTGAGTGACTAGGCCAATATCAGTGAGTCAAATTTGGCGACTGAAAGGGGATTTGGCGACTGAAATTCAGTCGCCATTTTGGCGACTACCCTAAATCAGTCGCCAATTTGGCGACTGAATTTCAGTCGCCAAATCCCTTTTTCAGTCGCCAAAGCCACTGTATGTTTTGGTGGTTTTTTTCGTTTTCATTGCTAGCCAAATATTTACAACCTGCATACAAACTGATGTTCCACAACGCCATACATCCCAAATTTTAACACACACAACACCATACATTTCAACCCAACACCACCCATTTTCTCAAACTTCATTTCATATATTGAAAATGAAAGTTTTATAAGCTAAGATATTCTAAAGTTCAAGTCTAAAGTTCAAGTTTTACAAGCTTACATGCTAAAATCATCTTGCTTGGAAGCCAACACCGGCTCCACTCCCCCCTTGTGGACCATGCGGATCAAAAGGATCGTAGTCGGGTCTAGGTCCGGGGTTACAACTTTGCCACCAAGTCTCAAACATTGCCATTTTTTCCTTCATTTGGCGGAATTCTTCATCACGTTTGGCTTCACGTTCATCACGCTCTATTACTTGAACTTGAAGTTGACTAATAATTCCCGGTTGGTGCGTGGTGCTGGGGGTCCTTGGCAAATTCAGGATACATCTGATCAAATCGTTTCCATTCTTCCCCATCACTAAGATGACTCATCTTCCCCGGAGCACGTGGTTTTTCTTTGTGCCATCTCATTTGTTCGGCAATGTTTTTGGTGGCATAGATTCTTTGAAGTCTTGGTGCGAGAGGAAAGTAAAACAATTGGTTACATGCTATTGGTTTCTTACTCTTTTTGGCCCTCTTACTACCGTTGCCTTTTTTCAACACCAAAACTGTATCTCCTTCACTTGTCTCATATCTATCCACCCCATAATCTTTACATTTGTCAAGCAAAGCATCATCTTTCCAAAATAGCATACATCTTTCAGGACATGCATCAATCTTTTCATGCGG
Organism: Silene latifolia; assembly: GCF_048544455.1. Lineage (NCBI taxonomy): Eukaryota > Viridiplantae > Streptophyta > Magnoliopsida > Caryophyllales > Caryophyllaceae > Silene > Silene latifolia. The sequence continues at coordinate 2,374,309 of NW_027413123.1, forward strand.
TAACTGAAGACCTTTAACTACTTTTTTGGTAGTGTAGAAACTTCGGGTCATGATATTATCATCGGGGAAAGATTCCTCAAGGAACGAGGCAATGCCATCAACAACAACAAATGGCATATTAAACTCACATTTCAAGGTAACTAGCCTAGAAGCGGCTTGTAACAATGTCATTCTTCTTCCTTCATACAAGGGTTTTTCTGAGGCTTTTAACATGTCAATAAAGGCTTTTGCTTGTGGGTGTGGTGGTTGTTCTTCAGAAATGGTTGTATGCCATAGCATCAACAACCATCTCTCTATATGGGTTCTCATCATTTTGTATTTGTTGGGTGTGAGCTTGTTCATGAATTGGAGAATATGCTTCTCCATGTGAAATCCAATTGTAATAATTTGGCTTAAACCCGTTTATAATGATATGTTCTTCTACTATAATGTCAAGCTGGTATTTCAGGTTTTTGCATTTGGCACAAGGACACCTAAGTTTTTTGTCTACCAAGTCATATTCATCTTGTTGTTTAGCAAATTCAATAAACTCGCTAACACCCTTTATAAATCTAGCGCTAGGACGTCTTTTCTTATTGGAATGGTCTAATCTTCCTTCATACATCCATGAACGTTCCAATCTCTTCATTTTAATCTAAAGAAGACCCCACAATAATTTAAACATTTTTAAAAAATAAAAATAATATTATATAAAAAATTTAAACATTATACTCCACATTATACAATAAACATATGAAAACAATATATAAATATTGTCAATAAGTAATCCATCTTCGAATGGGGTCCTTATCACTCCAACCTAAACCCGTCAATGTACGTTTCAAGTTACTAGCAAACACACTTGTAATTTATTAATGAGGAAATAATTCGGCAGCAATTCCCTTCAGTTCTCCAAATACACATCTATGTAGAATAACTAATTACTCCACATATACATGTATTCAGAGAACATTAAAGGGATCGCCACCAAACTCATTCCTCATTAATAAATCACAAGTACGTGTTTACTACCTAAATGACTTGAAACGTACAAAGACAGTCCCAAAATGGGGACTATTCAAGAATTACTCCTAATGAGTAATTCTTGAACGGGTACTAAGTCAACATCAAACAAACAACAACACAATCAAGTACTAAATTAATTAAGTCAATCAATAGCACAATTCAACCACATAATAAAGGTTTCTATCCTAAAGTCCGTAGCATAATTTGAACTAAAATTAGCAAATTTAAAAGGTAACTGGTAAGAGGAGGTTACCTAATCAAGTAAAAGCAAAAATGAAAAGAAAACAAGAAGCAACAGCTACCGCGTACGGTGGTGCCTAGCAGCGTGGTGACAACCCTGAAAAGAGAAAAGAAAAACAAAAAAAACAAGGTTATTCAACCTCAATTCATCAATAACATGAATTATCAAACTAAATTTATCAAAATCAAGTCCTAAAGAAGGTTCCACTTAGCTAATAGCTAATTTCTCTTAATCCAAAAGACGGTTCCACTTAGCTAATTCCATTAATGCAAAAGACGGTTTCACTTAGCTTAATATTAATAATAATAAGACGGTTTCACTTAACTTAGTAATAATAATAATAATAATAATAATAATAATATTAATTAAGACGGTTCCACTTAGCTTAATACTAATGATAATGACGGTTTCACTTAGCTACCAACACCAAACACCACCCCACGACCCACCCACGCCCACCACTGCCCACCCACGGCCGAACCGCCACCCACCGACCAACCCCTACCCATAACCCTAAACCCAGACAAAACCCCCCTTAATCATTCCCTTTTAATTCAAACACAAATTAAACTAAATCTAACTACAAATTAATCTAACATACTAACTACAAATAAATCTAACAAACTAACCACAAATTAATCAAACTAACTACAAATTAATCTAACAAATTAAACTAATTAAACTGAAATTAAACAAAAAAAAACTAACCTAATTAAAGAGGGTGGATGTGGCGGTGGAAATGGCGGTGGAAGTGGTGGTGGAAGTGTGGTTGTGTCGTCGAATTTGGTCGCTCGTTGTCATCTCTGCTTGTCACCCTTTTTTTTTGAAAGAGTAAAGTAGGTGAGAGGTGGATATAGTTTCTATAAAAAAAATTGGCGACTGAAAATTACATTTGGCGACTGAATTTCAGTCGCCAAATTGGCGACTACCTAGAAATCCGTCGCCAAACTTAAAAAATAAGTCGCCAAATTTGATTCCCTTTTTAAAAAAGCTAGTCGCCAAATTAGCAATTGATTTCAGTCGCTAATTTGTATATCAGTCGCCAAATTGGCGACTACGATTATCAGTCGCCAAATTTCGGTCGCCTGTTTTAGTTATTCTTGTAGTGACTTAACCTGTTCTCCATATGATCGGAAATATCATATGAATCGATACAGGCCAACCCGGAAATAGGTGATAATGACAAGGACACACAACCACGTCAGTTTCAATAATAAGACACAACAGGATAAATAAACATGCAACATGCCAATGATATGAATGAGACACTATTATACAAACACCACGCCGATACCGAGACACGCCCATACGTATACACAACCACCGAGGCCAGGGACACGCCCACGACACCACACCTCACAAATTGGTACCGGGACACGCCCAGACGCACCGGGTCCGGAAGCCAACCGGATCCCCTGCCAGACATCGTGCCTCAACCACATGAGTCCCTCTGTACTCAAGTCATTAATGAGAACATCCCTCTTGGAGTGGGAAGTTCTAAGACGCGACTCAAGCGTCAGACAGGCTCCCAACCATCTTACGTCTCCTCAACAACTACCATGTCCTCAACATGTACAACAACAATCACAATGATATAATATGCAACACAACAGATCAAAGTAAGAGTAATTATGAAATGCACTTTTCAACATGTCGTGGACCTCTATTACTCAATTATTTCAACTCCTTGAGTCCTCATAAACCAATATCATAATATAATGCATTTCCAACAACATAAGAGACTCACGAAGATCTTCAAATATTACCATGTGATGCAATACAACTCATAATATATAAATGATGTAAATGACACACAAATATACACACACATTATTGTAACCGAGTAGGATTAACCTACCTTTAAGCATATCTTCATAAGCTACTCGAATCCATCCTGATTCCGTCTAATGAAACCGTCTCATCCTATACAAACACACAATGCTATCACAAATACACCCTACACTATTATACACTACAAAACCCCTTATTATCAAGCTTGAATCCTATGAAAATGTGTTTGTAAGGGTCTTAGAGAAAAGGGAGAGAGTTTAGAGTAAGAAAGAAGGAGGAGGAAATGATTTTCATAAGATAAGGTGAAATCCCAAAATTAACGTTTATCTGGTGCTTTACATTGGCACTCGATCGAGTGCCGAGTCCACTCGATCGAGTTCCACTCACTCGGTCGAGTGCTCACCCACTCGGCCGAGTAACAGCCACTAGATCAAGTAAACCCTCAACTTGGTCCACTACGACCCCACTCGGTCTACTTTAGGTCACACTTCGTCTAGTATACGGTAGTCCCTTGCTCCCGAGTAGTTCCCCACCAGTCCCGAGGACTCCTCACGCATCTCAAGGTACTTTTGTGGGTCCTAAAGAATCCGGGTATTACAAGAAGTACCCATGGCTCCTCGACCTACCGATCTCAAGAGAAGGCTTAAGATAACGGAAGATCAAATGAAGCTTTCTCGAGGAGAGAGCATCCACTATGAAAATTCTCGATCTTACTCACCAATTTAGGATAAGCTACCTACTAATTTTGTTCAAGATCGAGTGCACCATGTCAAGGCTTACAAAGAATACCTGGCATTAAAAAGAGTACATGCTGATATGCTCTCTCAGATATTTGCTCAGTGATTGGGAAAACACCCCAAGTCTTGGTTCTACAATCTTGAGCTCAAGAACTTCCCCACTTTCGAAGATATCACGGTGGAGTTTTGTAAGCACTATGCTGATAACGTTGAGATCCATACCTGCATAAGACCACTAGATCTGAATGTGGAAAACCGGGGTCTAAAAAAAGGAAAAAGGTTTTAATTTGAAAAGAGTGACCACCAAGTTTTAGGAAAAATCGAAAAGCTTTTGAGAAAATGGGTTCATTGTGAAAGTACGTGATGAGTAGTTCGTTAATAAAACACCTATCCCGCCCGTTAAAAACGGATTTTACTATGGAACGTGATGGCTAATGGGATAATACTATGATCGTTATATAAAGTGCAACCATGTTCTTTGAGCCTAGCATGTGAATTCAGTTTCTAATAGTTTAATGCATCTAAACTACTTTGTCAAAGTGATTTAGCATGTGAGGTTGATTTGAACTATCTGAATAAGCATCCACATCTTGGATTATATGGGAATGGGGGAGCCGTTAGGGAGCTAACTATTACAACCCAGGCAATTCTTGCCGACCCGATGCGCAAACAAGTGAAAATAGATACAACTCGATCTATATACAATTGAACATGACACACGCCTCCTTATGTGCAACACTTGACCTTGAAAAACGTGCCAATGGGGAAGTCATGGCTCACATAGGACTTCATCCATGGCCTTCTCATTGCTTGTTGCACAATCGCTTCGGTTTAACCAATTAAAGATGATCGATTTAATTGACTAAAACAAAGGTTTTGAAAATTGCTTTGACTCAAAATAAATGACTAACTAGACCCTTATTAGAAATTACAAATTACTTGACTTGAATATTGAATTGCAACAACGATTAGTTATAACGATTAAATAGCAATAACAATTGAAATAAACCATAATAATCAAACAACAAACAACAATAAACGAGATAAAGAGGCACGATGGCCAAGACACACACGAGGAAACACACGGTCATACACGGACGTATATGGATGGTAACTAACTATTCTAGTCATCGGGTTCAATAGAACGGATGTTAGACATGCACATTCTAACTAGCGAGAAAGGTGTTATAGGAAAGATGAATTCATTTACTTTAAAGAAGTTCATTTAATCCTAGGTGAAAGTTCAAGTATGACCTAATATGAACGTATAATTCGTTTAATTAATATTCTACAAATTAATTAGGTCAAGTAAACAACTAATGATTTAGTAAACACAATAAAAAAAATGTACACACAACAAAGCCTCACGTGGCACACTAATCAAGACCGACACAACATAAATTTAAGAGACACGTTAACCAGGAAGAGGATCAAAAGTTCAGTACCCAAGTGCCGATATTATATTCTCAAAATACTTAGCAAGTAGTAAGTAGAGGTCAAACCCAAAGGACGGTTAATCTTTCAGTCGAATTGCAAATGTTATCAAGGTGCTTGTAATAGTGTTTAGGGTGTCACAATTGATTGATATAATGAGTGGAACAACTACAACTTAAAACAATGAATTGTACACTAATGAAAACAAGAGCAAGTAATGAATATAAGGTTGAAATCAATATGAGGAGAATACTAGGGTGTCATGGGATCATATGGGTGATCGAATGGTAAATCCAAAGGGTATGAGTTTGTTATTTAGTCTAGGTCATGGTAGAGTAGGGCCGGAACTTTTGGTCCTGCGGTCCATAGGTCGAGTTGGGTTAGCTTATGTCGTACACCCAGTATCCCTACTAACTTAGTGCATGGCCTAACAATCCGCGAGGTTTTCGATCTTATGGGTATTGTTGTATAGGTAGAGAATCATGTGAGGTTATCAATCATACATTTCATCTAACATAACATGTGCACTAGGCTAGAACTTACAACAACAATTTAATCATCCAAATTAACTAATGGAGCATGTATCTACCCTTTAATCATTCCCCTAATCCCCCATTAACCCTAACTAGAAGACTACTCACTCATTATCATGATAATCATGCAAGTAATGGCGTCAAGCATCATAGTAATGGAAAACATGATGATCAAAGTAAGTGATTAACAAAGATTAACAAGAAATAAAGTAGATAGGGTGACGTCTTCCTGGAATCCCGCCCGACCTGGTGGTTGGCTCGCCCGGGTTGAGGTCTGGCTCGCCCGGGTTCTACTGGTAAATGGCCTTCTTTGAAAGTGCTGCCCCAAAACCCGTGGGGGATGGTCCTAGTCATGGGGGATTGCTCCAATTGCCTTAAATCCTTGCTACAAGTCTTTGGTTTCTATCTCTTCCTCATGCTTATTCATTAGTACCGTCAATTAAACTCCTAATTGCTTCGTTAATGCATGATTTCCGCTCATTTTGCTTCCTTTCCTACAAATAGGCTTAAATCTCATAGAAAGACAAATAGGAAGCTAAAACCGCTGAAATGACCCTAATAAGTGCAAATAAGCATGCGAAACGGGGTTCGTTAAGGGTTCAAAAGTGTACTAAGATAAACCACAGCACCCAACCATCACCTCCAACCTCCATAACCTCCAACATTCACAATACAGCATCAACAATATGATATCCTCATCAATTAAACCACATATGTTATATATACAACTATAATCAATTATTATAATGATCAATTATGCCACAATTTCCTTATCTCCACAATTAACATGAATGCCAAGTCACCATTATCAATTCTCAACATGAATATCAAGTAACTTTACCAACTTCCAATATATAATTCTAATTCCGGTAATTAGCACACTACACCACATAATTAATCACATAATCAAGCATCTATACTATCAAAACCGAGTAGGGAAACCCTACCTCGAAGCAATCCCCCAAATAGCACAAGCAAGAACTAGATTCCTCCTCTAAGAAAGTTTTTCCTACAATTAATCAAGTAATTTTTATAATATTAAGGTTCTACAACATTCTAATTGATAGATTTCACTAATTTAATCATCTAATTACTCAAATCCCCATTTATGACATTCTAATTATCAAACCCCTCAATTTCCCCTAAATTATAGGGTTAAAACAACTATAATTTGAATTGATAGTATAAATAGTGACTATATTTAATTAAACACACTTGTCATTATCAAAACATATTCATATAACTATATGGTCCAACAAATTCCCCCTTTTTGATGATGACAAGTCTCTATGATTTGTGATTAAAGTTCTAGTTCCCCCTCAACATAATATTATCGAATTATAGTTCGTAGAACGCAAGGTCCAAACATTTGTGTTCAAAGTTATATCAACTAAGGACCTTAAGAGACTAAAGGTCTTGACAAGGAGCAATCTTAGGCAAATACTAAATCATGGTCATTTCTTCCCCCTCTTGACATCTTCGAAAAGACGAGAACAGGCAAAAAACGCATAGAATAATATCAACCGAGGCAAGAAATGTTAAGCAAGACAAGTATTATAGCATAAGAATAAATTTAACATAAGCAAACCCTAAATATAAAGTGTGTAATACAAACCAAGTTGAGTACAGATTTTGTAGGAGAGAATGAAAATAGTCACTCACCTAACTACGACCTATAAAAGCATGCATGCAATCTAACATGATAAATATCTCTAGTGACCGTACATATACACTCCAGCCAAGCGAGGTCCAAAATACGTGCCGAGGACTTATATATGAATGTGAGATGAGGTAATTGGGTAAGAAGGGGCAAAATAATTTTGATATGTGGAGGTAAAAGCCAAGTTAGCACCGATCACAACCAAAAGTAACCATATTCCACTTTTCAACCCAACATGAAAGATGATGCACCATGCCAAGTATGGCACAAACTCACTCACATCAATAAGTATTTCCCCTCAAGTAATATGGATGATAAGAAGAGGAGTAATAAGAGACTTCTGCTTTTCCATCTTTTATATCATTTTTCTCCTTTTTTCACATTTTTTTTAGACCATGTTTTTCTTCCTTCCTTCCAATATCCATCACAAAATCAACAAAATTGACCACAACAAGACTTCTAAACTTACCAACAAGACTAGCTTGACAAGGGTTGACCATGTGGAATGTAGTTGAATAAATGGGTCAAAACGAGGCAAATTTGGCTAATGTGAGGTTAGTGGGTAAAACATAAAGGAAGGGTCGCCTCTCCACATATGTCACCACCACAAACCCGAGTGTATACATGCAATAAGAGACAAATTTCATGCTTATGCAATTTTATGTTACATGCCATGTATGGAGTACTACTCACATCCTAAATGAAACCAATAATGAATGTCATTGGTTGATGAAGCTCTAAACCTTAGAATGTATAAGTGATGAACGAAAATTATGGTTTGTATACAATACAAAATATAACAGACTAGCAAACGGAATATTCTCATAAAATAATAACATAGTATACGAGAATATACTTGCAGTGGAAAATACGGACACAGACATACAATCTCGTCTTAACTAGTCAGTCATACTGTTAGGAAATATTTATGATAGTTTAGGTGCCACCGATTAAACCAATTTCCAACCGCAAAGTCTCAAAACGTTCTCTAGCTAACGCCTTTGCCAAAATGTCTGCCCATTGTTTTTCAGTACTACAAAATTCAAGTTTTATGTTCTCCTTTTCTAATTGGTCTCATAAGAAATGGTGTCTAATGTCTATATGCTTAGTACGGGAGTGTTATGCGGGGTTTTTAGAAATAATTATAGCACTCGTGTTATCGCATAAAATAGGAATGCATCCAACGTTCACACCATAATCAGGTAATTGTTGCTTAAGCCATAAAAGTTGAGAACATACCAGTGCAGCAGCAATATATTCGGCTTCAGCTATAGATAAGGCTACTGAATTTTACTTCTTTGACCCCCTACATTATAATGGATGCGGAAGTGCTTTTTCTATCAAGCGAACAACCTACATAATCTGCATTTGAATACCCTATGAGATCGAAATTACATTCAAGAGGATACCAAAGATATAATTTGGATGTACCAATTAAATACCTCAAGATTCTCTTAACTGCTTTCTAAGCGATTCTTTATGGCACGATTGAAGTCGAGCACATTAATATCTAGGCGACTAGCAGTTAAATATAGAAGTGAACCAATCATACCTCGGTAAATCGTTTCATCGACAGACTTACCATCTTCGTCTAATGTGAATTTCTTATCTGTGACCATAGGAGCGGGCATAGAGTGAGAATTTTCCATTCCGAATTTCCTGATTAGTTCCTTGATGTATTTTTGCTGGTGGACCATAATGCCTTCACTAGTTTGTTGAATTTAAAGTCCTAGGAAGAACTTGAGTTATCCGATCATGCTCATTTCAAATTCTGAGGTCTTCAAATCTGAAAAATACTTACACAACCTATTGTTAGTTGAACCAAAAATAATATCATCAACATAAATTTGTACTACTAATAAATCGGAATCCTCTGTTTTTAGAAACAAGGTCTTGTCGACAGATCCTCTCTTAAAATCACTTTCGAGTAGAAATTTAGACAATCTGTCGTGCTGCCCTGGGAGCTTATTTTAAAACCATATAAACCTTTATCTAATTTATAAACGTGGTTTTGAAACTTGCTGTCGAGAAATCCTGGGGATTGCTCTACAAAGACTTCTTCATTCAAATAACCGTTAAGAAATGCAGTCTTAACGTCCACTTGAAATAATTTCAATCCTTTGTGAGCTGCAAAAGCTATTAATAAGCTAATAGCTTCAAGTCTGGCCACGGGAGCGAAGGTCTCGTCATAGTCGATAGCTTCTTGTTGATTGTATCCTTGAACAACCAATCTTGTTTTCTTTCGCACAATAACTCCCGTGTCATCCAACTTGTTTCTAAACACCTGATCGGACTCACTTGGAGCTTAATTTTCGGTTACTTGTCGTTAGGAGCACCTACACCCAAACAATATTTATAACTTCACAAACAACTCTACTATTAGTAAAGAGGCAAGTAAAGGTCAAATCCCAAGGGACGGGTATTGATGTAGGATTTTCGATTGCAAGTAGCGGTGTCTAGGGGTGTCACGATTTGGGTTGAGATAAGAAGATCACTAAACTAAATAGCAATAAAAGTAAACAAGCAAGATGATTAAAATGAGATGTAAATAATTGATTACGAGCACTAGGGTATCATGGGGTCATAGAGGATTCATGGGAATTGATCATACAAACATATTCTCAAATTATAAGCAAGCAATTATTGTTGTGATGGATCGAGTTGATTTATATCTTACAATCCTAGGAAGAGTTGGGTCCCGGAGCCGAATCGATTAGATTGTACAACACCTACAAGTCGACTTACTTTCCTCCTATTCAACTTCTATAGATGGTCTAATGAGACTCTAGTTGATTTATGTCTTACAAATCTCATTGAAAAGGTAAGTGATGGGAAAAAATGCAAGGATTCATAGGCTTGTATTTCATCAAACATAACATGTGCATAAGTTGAGATCACAACAAGCAAGCAAATAAATTATGAAAACATATTAAATTAAGCATGAATCATCCCCCATGTTGGTTTCCCCTAATTACCCATTAACCCTAGGTAAGGAAACTACTCACTCATTATCAAGTTTAACATGTTAACAAGGTTGTCAATCATATTAACAAAGCAAAACATGATGAAGATGATTAACAATAATTAAAAAGGGATTAAGAGAATTATACCTAATAATGATTCCAAAATAAAGCAAAGAATAATAGAAGTACTTGATTAATGATTGGAAGGTTGTCAATCTCCCAATAATAACCTAAATAATCTTCAATTACCCAAATAAAAGATGAACAAAAGATAAATTAAGGAAATGAGATTTGTATTAATATTTGATTAGAAGTTGATTACAAGATTAAAAAGAGATTAGAAAGATATAAACTACACTAAAGATTGATAAGAAGAACATGATTAATCTAATTAGACTAATGGGGTATTTATAGTGGGGATTAGTTACACAAATTAGGGTTTACTAAGGGCTTAAATGACGATTAAGTCCTTGAGGAATCGCTCCTCTCAGAAAAGATGTGAGTCTCCTTTTTGCTAGTCTTCCGAAAGTATACGCATCTTTAATAGAGGCGAGAAGAGGACGTATGGGACTGTAAGACAATCTGGGCGTCCAAGGGTCGGGACGAGCGGATTCTGAGTGGCTGGACAGGCGAATTGATGCTTGGACGAGCGGATTAGGGCGTGGTTGGACGGGCGTCCCTATGGCAAAGACGCTCGGATCTTTGCAGTCTTGGACGACCGTCTTGCTACGCTGAATGAGCGGATCTCGTCACAGCCTTTCTTTTCTTCTTTTCTTCCTCTCTTGTTCCAATAATCCTCCGGGATTTAGTCGGGGATACAAGGATTTCTTCATCATTGCCCATCTACTATAATATGTACAAAGGCCTTCTAGTCTTGTCTTCTCTTTGATGCTTGGTCATTAGATTCGAACAATTTAGCTCTATTTGTGGGAAATTATCTGTATACTTCCATTATTATTAAGGATTATAACGATTTATAATGATGAATGCTAGTCATAAAATAAATTACATAAACGAAAAGGTAGAGAATTAAGAAATCAACCTTCGGTCCTAGCGAAATCGGCCTAAGAACAATATCGCAATGATATTCACCTATCAGTTGCACCCAAGATGATATGAGATATGCCCTTTGTGTTCTTGCTAGAATCGATCCCCAATTTCTGTAAATTGCTTAGGGTTTTTCGTTTTGTCTTTTAGATGAGAGGCAAGAATAGGTTAGAAAATTAGGTTAGAAAAAGCTCCCCTTCATCTCCATATAAACCGTGTATGTAGGATGATTAGGGTAGTTTTTTTTTCTTTTTAATTTTCGGCCCATATCCGAAATTAAGAGAATTATTTTCTCTTTTTTTTCGGATTTTCTACCTACCCAAAAATAAAGAGATTAAATCATCTTATTTTGGTAGTATACAAAATGTATAAAATGTATTATTTATAAATTGTCATTTATATCATTCCGTATTAATAAGTCTACACACAACAGCTTGCAGTGGATTTAATAATGCCGGTCTGTGACAATATCGTATAATATATACTTTAACTTGCTAATTAAATATAACCGATTACATTTAATTATGAATTAACATATTAATTCGTCCAAGCTAACATTATATACATTAATTAAATATAACTTATTATATTTCAATTTTCGAATTGACAGTTAATTCGTCTCAGCTAATATTATTTAATCGGCATTAAATAATCTTCTCATCAACACGTTGACTAACTGTTTAGTCAATTACTTGGACTAACCTTTTAGTCAGGCATCAATGTGATTATATTTTCATACAATCACATCTCTCAAACACATCCTTTAGGTGTGACTTTTAGGGGCCAGTTGATCACCGCCATCAGTATGATAATAACGTCAAACTTTCTAGCAAGCCAACCGTTATTAGGTAATCGTTAATCAACTGATAAAATACGAAGTATACCCTTGTGAACCTATAAGAGATTTATAAATGTTATCACACTAATTTGTGGAGGACACAAGCTCCAACAAACTCCCACTTGTCCTCACAAGTGTATGTGCGATAACCGATTCTCATATCCTAAAATTTCTCCCACTCAATGTAAAACAATTTGTAAAATCTGTATTCACAAAGGTCGTAGTTTACAAGTGATCTGTATCAAGAGTGGTTTCCCCGACTAGAGAGTAACCTAACTGATAAACGAATCATCATTCGAGCATGGCCATGCATTTCAGTTACTACTCCTCGAGTGGCCCTGAGAAATAACTATACCTGATAAGGGTTGGATATTTTCCTCAAATCGAATCCTGCAGATGTAAGCACAGTATGAAATGATCCAGAAAAAATCTACTTAGTCTCCAGTTACGGCAGACCGTGAGAAAGAAACCAAAGTCACCCAAAAACTGCCTTAATCTCAAGAGACTGTCGATAGTCAAAAGAATCGACTCTAGGAACACAATGGATGTCGTATCCCCGACCTGGCACTGAATGTTTTTAAACATTTAGGACTCCATTATGTTGTCACAAAAATTTGTCCTACGAGGTATCATTATAATATCGCATCTGTGATCGATTAGTCAACCGTTTCACTTATGGCTCGTTGAACCCACCATCAATCGACTGCATAATATAATAGCCAGAGTTATCAGCTCATATGGGCGATTACGGACCAAAACAAAAAAATATAATGTAATTCAGTTCACTTTGTGGCGTACAATGTTGTCAGTACAATCCACATGAAAAACAAAATATTATATTAAAACGATGAAGTTATAAATAGTATATGAAAAAGATAATATATCAAATTCATAATCAACTACTACAACTCAGGAACACGTTTAATTCCCATGGAAATAACGTGCTCTTCATGCTTATCAAAATTCAACGGTTTAGTGAGAGGGTCCGCGATGTTATCATCCGAAGCTATCTTGTCAATCACTATCTCTTCTTGCTCCACGTAATCATGGATCAGGTGAGCTTTCCGATGTACATGTCTAGATTTGTTGCTAGACTTAGGCTCCTTAGCCTGGAAGATGGCACCTCTATTGTCACAATAGATGGTGATCGGGTCATTCGAACTAGAAACTATCGTAAGTCCTTGTAAGAATTGACGCATCCATATCGCTTCCTTTGCTGCCTTAGAAGCGGCATAGTACTCGGATTCAGTAGTAGAATCTGCTACAACACTCTGTTTGGAACTCTTCAAGCTGACCGCAGCACCATTAAGAGTGAAGACGAACCCGGACTGAGATTTTGAATCATCTCGATCCGTTTGGAAGCTAGCATCTGCGTAACCGATTGCGCATAGCTTAGTATCGCCTCCATAAGTCAATACCCTATCCTTAGTCCTCCGTAGGTACTTGAGGATATTTTTAACAGCTATCCAGTGTGTTTCACCTGGATTCTTTTGGTACCGACTCGTCATACTCAATGCATATGCCACGTCTGGACGTGTGCATATCATGGCATACATGATTGATCCTATTGCAGATGCATAAGGAACACGACTCATGCGCTCAATCCCTTTAGGCGTCGTGGGTGACTGAGACTTGCTCAACTGCATCCCAGACGTCATTGGAAGGTTCCCCTTCTTGGAGTTGGTCATGCGGAACCTCTCAAGAATCTTATCCAAATAAGACTCCTGACTAAGTGATAACGTCCGTCGTGATCTATCTCGGTAGATACGGATTCCCAACATGCGTTGTGCCTCACCCAGATCTTTCATCTGGAAATGGTTCTTCAACCATCCTTCAACCGAAGATAAGAGAGGAATGTCATTCCCAATCAAGAGTATGTCATCGACATACAATATCAAGAATACAATCTTGCTCCCACTCGACTTGATATATAAGCATGGTTCCTCGAGCGATCGAGTGAAACCATACTCTTTTATCACCTGGTCGAAACGATGATTCCAACTCCGAGAAGCTTGCTTAAGTCCATAAATGGAGCGCTTAAGCTTGCATACTTTCTTAGGATGTTCAGGATCTATGAAACCTTTGGGTTGCACCATGTACAACTCTTCCTCCAAATAACTGTTTAAGAAGGCGGTTTTCACATCCATTTGCCAAATTTCATAGTCATGAAATGCGGCAATCGCTAAGATTATCCGAATGGAACGTAGCATGACTACAGGTGCAAAAATCTCATCATAATGCAATCTGTGCACTTGAGTGAAACCTTTTGCCACTAGTCGTGCCTTATAGGTATCTGGTTGCGCGTCTACAGAATGCTTTATTTTGTAAAGCCATTTGCACTATAGAGGTTTTACCTTATTAGGTAAATCAACAAGATCCCATACGTCATTCTCATACATGGAGTCCATCTCGGATTGCATGGCTTCGAGCCATAGCTTTGAGTCGGAACAGGCCATAGCACCTTTATAGGTAGCGGGTTCATTACTCTCTAGGAGTAAAATGTCATTCTCCTCGACCATACCAATGTATCTGTCCGGAGGATAAGAGACTCTACCCGACCTCCTAGGTTCCTCAGGAATATTAACCGTGTCATCAGTTGGAGGAACAACTTCCTCCATCTGTTCCTCGGTTGTTGGTTCTGGAATCTCCATACTCGAAGGTTCTATTACTTGTCTTGTTCTCGAGAAATTCTTTCTCTAAGAACGTCGCACTAAGCCGCAACAAAACTCGATGTTCGGTAGGCGAATAGAAGTAATGACCAAACGTTCCTTTTGGATAACCTATAAAGTATGTCTTGACCGATCGCGGGCCGAGCTTATCCTCGTGTCTCCACTTGACATAAGCCTCGCAGCCCCAAACCCGAATAAAGGACAAGTTAGGGACCGTTCCTTCCACATTTCATATGGAGTCTTGTCGTGACTTTAGTCGGACTTCGGTTAAGTATAAGAGCAGCTGACAAAAGAGCAAAACCCCATAATGAATCAGGTACTACCGTGTGACTCATCATGGATCGAACCATATCAAGTAAGGTTCGATTTCTCTGTTCGGACACACCATTTAATTGAGGTGTTCCAGGTGGAGTTAACTGCAAAACAATTCCACAGTCTTTAAGGTGTTGATCAAACTCATTTGAAAGATATTCGCCACCCCGATCTGAATGGAGTGCTTTATCCTTTCTACCCAGTTGGTTCTCAACCCTGTTCTGGTATTCCTTGAATTTCTCAAAGGACTCACTTTTATGCTTCATTAAGTAGACATATCCGTATCTACTCAAATCGTCCGTGAAAGTGATAAAATATCTATAGTCATCTCTAGCGGTAATTGACATAGGTCCACAAACATCAGTATGTATGAGTCCTAATAGGTCACTAGCGCGCATTCCAACACCTTTGAAGGAAATTCGAGTCATTTTGCCAATGAGACATGATTCACACGTGCCATATGTAAAAAATCGAATGCGGGAATAGTCCCATTATCGACGAGTTTTTTCATGCGTTTCTCATTGATGTGTCCCATTCGACAATGCCATAGATAGGTTTGATCTTTGTCACCAACCTTTAATTTTTTATTATTCACGTGTAATACTTCCGTGGTTTGATCTAAGATATAAATTCTTTTTATGGAAACCGCTTTGCCATAAATCATTTCATTGAAAGAGAAAATACAGCTATTATCCTTTATTAAAAATGAAAATCCGTCTTTATCAAGTACGGAAACTGAAATAATATTCTTAGACAAATGGGTACATAGTGTGATTATTTAAAAATAACTCAAAACCACTAGGGAGTTGGATTACATATGTTCCCTTCGAGACAAGAAAGCAACTCTAGCTCCATTCCCGACTCGCAGGTCCACATCACCCTTTCCGAGAGGTGTGATGTTTCTTAGGCCCTGCAACTGATTACACAGATGAGAACCACAACCAGTATCAAGTACCTAAGTTCCGAAACTTGCATGGGTAATCTCAATCATATGAATATAAGATGACATACCAACAGGAATGACGCGGCCTGCTTTTATGTCCTCACGGTACACGGGACAGTTCCTCCTCCAATGTCCAGTCTTGTGACAATGGTGGCACTCAATGTCACCGCCCTTGCTCTTTGCCTTGCCCTGTGAGCCACTAGTCTCACCCGGCCCACTCTTATTTCTTGGCTTCTTGAATTTTGGCTTACCTACAGTTAGGTCGCCTGGAGCTTTGCCCTTACCTTTACCCTTGTTGGAAATCGTGAGAACATCCTGCTTCATGCTCCGATCCCACTGAATTTCATATCCTTCTCGGTCTGTACGAGAAGTGAGTGTAGCTCATGAGGACTTTTCTTTAAGTCATTCATGTAGTAGTTCGCCCTGAAAAGAGCAAATCCATCATGAAGAGAATGAAGCATTCGGTCAATGACAATGCTCTCACTGATTTTGCAATCAAGTGCCTCCAATTTCTCAACATTCTCAATCATGTTGAGAATGTGTGGGCTAACCGGTTGGCCCTTTTGGAGTTTCGCATCAAAGAAGCGACAGGTATGCTCATAAGTAACGATTCTCGGTGCTTTTGAGAACTCGTTAGTGAGCGTGGTGAAAATCTTGTTTGCACCCTGGGCAATGAAGCGTCTCTGCAAATTGGTTTCCATTGCAAAGATGAGTATGTTCTTTATTGCACCCGCTTCCATGACGAAATCACTATAAGCAAGTGACTCGTTAACTCCTGCATTGGGGCCTGGGTTTACCGGTATTGGCTCAGTTAAGTACTTGAGCTTACCGTCAGCAATGGCAGCATTCCGTAATCTTTGCCTCCCGATCCGCAAAGTTGGACCCGTCATTCTTGATCGCGTGTCTTGATTCATGTTGTCCATAAAAACTTTCAGCCAGGACTCGCGTCCAAGTGTGGCACTTGGCATTGGGATTTCGTTATTTCCAGCCATTTGTTGTATGATAATATAAACGTGTTCTGCTGCGAAAAGAAGAATAAATAATAAGCATATGCATCGATTTGATTTTAAGTCTAATGCAATACTGTTATAACGCGAAGACTCATGCATTTATATAATTGACCTTCCTCAAGAATTATATAAATGATCCCAAGACTCAATTATCTGTAAATTGATAAGCCAACCTTTTGGCTAATTCTACTGTTAGAATTCTTGGTCGATAAATTTCTGTAAATTCTATCTTTAGTCCATCATAATCACGAGAAACTCTTCGGACAATAATGTTGAGATAAACTAAGTCAACACAAACTACTTACCCAACGTAGAAGGGGTCATATTATGCCTACCGACGAAGAAGGTATTCATAGTTGTTTGCCCTTATAAAGACTAATCTCAATTTCCGTTTTAGAGGAAGATCCCATCAACTTTATTTTAATTCATTTTAAGTGAACTAATATCTAGCATGCGTGAATGAATAAACTAAGGTGATGGCTTAATAAACATGTGACATCTGTATGTCTATGAAAATTAACATACAACCTATATGTGTCAATTTTCATGCATATTAGTAGGTGGTTTGGTTTTAGGCGGAAAATGATGCACTAACTAGCATGTGAATGAAAAACAATAAGAACGGTAAAACGTAAAACAAAAATAAAGTCCTAATGTGGCCTATCCTATCAAAATGAACATTAATACAACTTTGGAATCCATCCTTGGACCCGAGAAGCTTGTCTTGATGTTCCATCTTGATCCATGTAGCGGGAGTGAGCTCCAATCTCCATCTTTAGTCTTCTCAAAAAATTACAATTTAAAATTACATAATAAACCTATTTACATTCTAATTTCAAAACCGTAATAAAAGAAAACCAAACGGAGATATGAGATCTCAAATTACATTAAAAATTATGTTTCCATCATTACGAAAACATAATTTGACTGAGGCCACACTAGGTATTACAAATTACAACCGATTGCAAAAATACGTAAATAAAACCATTCAACGATTCATTCAACTAAAATAAAATGCATCAACTAAAAAAAATAAACATGCAAGACATAATTCTTTAATTATGTAGATTAATTTTATCCAAACCACCTATTTAAATAATCAAATTAAGTGACAATTCCTCAATTAATCACATTAATTTTAATCCTCTTTAAAATAATTAGGTATCTATGAATTATGAACCGCTTCACAATAATTAATTGGCCAAAAACGACAAATTTTTTTTTTTTTAAGTTTTTCTCGGCAAAAACCGAAACAGCCCCAAAAAAAACTTTTTCTCGATTTTTCAGCAAAAACCGAAAAGAAAAAAACAATTTTTTTTTATTCTGCCCAATCGTGAACAGTAACAGAAACAGAAAAAAAAGATTTCTTTTCTCGGCTGGAAAAACGAAACAAAAAAAAACATAAACCCTATTTTTTTTGTGTCTCGGCTGAAAAAAAATTTTAAAACAGCCCCAATTTTTTTATCAATTCGGCATTATGCCCTAAACAAAAAAATTAAGATGAACAAAATCGTTTATAGTTGCTATTAGAACAAGATTACCATATGAATTAATGAAACATGATTAACTGTATATGCCAAAACTATATAGCAAAAACAAATTTTTATATCATCAACATGACGATTCCATTTACATTTAAACTTAATCCTCATTAAATCAAACATCTACAAATTTATCATATGATTATTTTAACTGATTAAAACAACAATATGAAAAATAAAAATGGAAACATCGCATCAAAACAAGAACAAAAACACGGCAGAAAAAAAAATTTCAATCGGCAAAAAAAATTTCAGCCGTGTAAATATTTTTTATTTTTTATTCATAAATCCTTTATTCAAATTCATTTTATGAAAATCATCAAAATAAAATTCGTGGCCTTGGCTCTGATACCACTTGTGGGAAATTAACTGTATACTTCCCTTATTATTAAGGATTATAACGATTTATAATGATGAATGCTAGTCATAAAATAAATTACATAAACGAAAAGGTAGAGAATTAAGAAATCAACCTTCGGTCCTAGCGAAATCGGCCTAAGAACAATATCGCAATGATATTCACCTATCAGTTGCACCCAAGATGATATGAGATATGCCCTTTGTGTTCTTGCTAGAATCGATCCCCAATTTCTGTA
Source organism: Silene latifolia (assembly GCF_048544455.1). Classification (NCBI taxonomy): domain Eukaryota; kingdom Viridiplantae; phylum Streptophyta; class Magnoliopsida; order Caryophyllales; family Caryophyllaceae; genus Silene; species Silene latifolia. The sequence continues at coordinate 2,393,629 of NW_027413123.1, forward strand.
AATTGCTTAGGGTTTTTCGTTTTGTGTTTTAGATGAGAGGCAAGAATAGGTTAGAAAATTAGGTTAGAAAAAGCTCCTCTTCATCTCCTTATAAACCGTGTATATAGGATGATTAGGGTAGTTTTTTTTCTTTTTAATTTTCGGCCCATCTCCGAAATTAAGAGAATTATTTTCTCTTTTTTTTTCGGTTTTTCTACCTACCCAAAAATAAGGAGATTAAATCTTCTTATTTTGGTAGTATACAAAATGTATAAAATGTATTATTTATAAATTGTCATTTATATCATTCCGTATTAATAAGTCTACACGCAACAGCTTGCAATGGATTTAATAATGCCGGTTTGTGACAATATCGTATAATATATACTTTAACTTGCTAATTAAATATAACCGATTACATTTAATTACGAATTAACATATTAATTCGTCCAAGCTAACATTATATACATTAATTAAATATAACTTATTATATTTCAATTTACAAATTGACAGTTAATTCGTCTCAGCTAATATAATTTAATCGGCATTAAATAATCGTCTCATCAACACGTTGACTAACTGTTTAGTCAATTACTTGGACTAACCTTTTAGTCAGGCATCATTGTGATTATATTTTCATACAATCACATCTCTCAAACACATCCTTTAGGTGTGACTTTTAGGGACCAGTTGATCACCGCCATCAGTATGATAATAACGTCATACTTTCTAGCAAGCCAACCGTTATTAGGTAATCGTTAATCAACTGATAAAATACGAAGTATACCCTTGTGAACCTATAAGAGATTTATAAATGTTATCACACTAATTTGTGGAGGACACAAGCTCCAACACTATTTTGCCATGAAAATGCAAGGTTTGCACTCCTCTCCTACCAAGGAAACAAAACCTCAAAGAATATGCAAAACAAAGGACTAAAGATAGTAAATGACCCAAATATGCAGTATAAAGCATAGGAACGAGGCTAATTCGGGGACTAAATATGCTCAAATAACGGTCACATCAAATATCCCCAAACCGAACTTTTGCTCGTCCCGAGTAAAGAGGTGACAAAACTAGGACCCTTATTTAAACTATCCTACTAATATAGCCGACATGAGACAATTAGCGGGTCTCACTCCGCCCCTTCAACTCACAACAAGACAACCAGTTGAATGCCTTCTTCCTCGTCATGAGACATGAGGTAGGATGCCTTCTTGCAAGGCAAGGTGGGTCTTGCCAAAATGGTGACACGTCCAATCATTAAAGCACACAAAATCAAGTAATGGATGCATCTACAAAAGAATAGCCACTTTCCTCATCTAAGTAGCGGAAATTATCTACAAGGGAAGCAATTCAAGGGTACACACTCCTTCATAGATACAATTTCCTCAAACTACTAAGCCTAGGAGGATACCAATAAATCACCTCCAAGATGTGTCAAGCTAGGGTACTTTTGTCCTCAATCGTTAAATGCTTTTGTAAAGAATAGACTCCCTATGGTGTTAAAAACACTGGAGGATCGCGGAATTCCCCCTCTTGCCTAGACAAGAAGAAGGGTCGTCCCCTCTCTACCATGCTCAAAAATGGATACGATGGATAAAGGGATCGATAGTATTTGAGTTTCATTTGGGAGTTTGCTTTGTTGTTGTTTTTCCCCCCAATTTCTTGTGGCATATAACATTTGAGAACACTTTCTTTTTGCCATTTCTTTTGATTTTTGGCATTTCAATACTTGGGAACTTTCATCTTTTGCATTTTCTTTTGAACATTTTCAAAGTCACCCCAATTAGTAACTAGGGTGCCTTATATTTGAAGCATAGGAGTTTTCATTTTTGTTACTCCTCTTTTCTTTTGATGCATTTTGCAAACTTTTTCTTTTCTTTTCTTTTCATTTCTTGAACTCAAATTTTTGAACAATTTCTTTTTGTGCCCATTCTCTTTGAGGACAAAAATATGGTAGAACATGGATGAATGATGGTTGCATGGTTTCAAGGGTCACCTTGGAATAAACGGTAGCCAAGGAGTTATCACACCACAAGGTACTCTTGACTAGGCCTTAATCCATGGGTCAAAGGATACTAGCATGACACATCCTAGGGTGTTTTACAAGTATTCTAACAAGCAAAGTCTTAAGAAGAAAAAACATCTACTAGGGCCTATATACACTTGCCAAGCTTCCCAAGTAGACGGTTTCAGAAAATTTTCTAACATGCAAACTAAATGCCATGATGCAACTAACATTTATACATCCTAATGCATGTGATTCTACCAACTAGTATGCCAAATAATCTAAATGCAAGTCCTAAATTCACATTGTTTATACCGCATCAACAAAATAAAGGCACATAGTCATTAACATAAAGAGGAAAAAGGAGATTGGAAAGATCATACCATGTGGTCTTCAATATCCTCATGTCTCGGATGTGGCGTAGTCAATCAATGTGAGTAAGGATGAACAAATACAATATATACAAACAATATAAACAAGACTACGCTAAAAAGGAAATGAACATGTTTTTGATTTTTTTCAATTTTTCAATTTTTTTGGATTTTTGAATAAAAGTCAAGTTAGAATTTCCCATCCCCACACTAGTACGGGCATTGTCCTCAATGGCCAATACGATAGGAAATTATGCAAGCATGATGCATGATTTCTAAACTAAATGTAAACTTATACTAAGCTACACTACATGATGCATTGGTTTTTGTTATGGCGGAGAGCATAATTTAAATTAGCTCCCGATGCATATGCATAGACTTCCCCAAACCAAAATAGACATTATTTTTAACGTCTTGAATTTCGGGGTAGTTCATGCACATGGAATGCAATGCATGAAACTACAAATTGTCATTTTGGATTTTACAAGTTGGGAACAATGAAAAGAACACCTTAATGAAGCCAAGGTGTTAGTCCTCCATGTTGCTAGGACTCCTCAAACAAATGATCAAAATAAAATAAAGAAAACAAAAGAAGTAGACAAACCATAAGAGGGGTGAAAGAGTGTAGCAGCCTCCAAGGTTTGCTAATCCTCCATCATATCATCATTATCATCATCTTCCTCCATAGATGTGGAATCATCTCCACTCCCACTTTCACTTCCTTGCTCTTCCTCACTTTCTTCTTCCTCTTCTTGAGCTTCTTCTTCATGAACACTTTCTTGAACCTCTTCTTCTTCACCTTCTTCATCAACACCCTCACCATCAACATTCTCCTCTCCACCCGGTCTTTCACCACTAGAGGTGCTAGGAAAGAAAACGTCCCTATCCGCCCAACTAGGCAAAGGACATGATGGATCAAGAAGTCCTTGCCTAGCTAGATGTAGGAGGGGCGGATATTGGGCCTTGTAATCATCCACTCTATCATTGTAAGCTTGCTTGTGCATTTCCCTCATGAGTAGAGTTATGTAATCATTTCCTACCTCGACATCCTTGGGTTTGAACTCGTGATACTCAAATGGGTAGGGTGGTGTGACAATGGAGAAGGAGGGCTCGTCAATCTCGCCTCTTTGTTGTTGAATAATATACTCGGTCTCCTAGGAGAGTGGAAGAATGTAGTTCAGTCGGTGAACACTCAATCGGCAAATCTTTGAAGGCAAGGTGAAGGATCTAGCTTCATTGGTTAACCACCCATATTTGGTGTCAAGAGGATCATGCTTGACCCACTTAAACTTGTGAATCATGGTGTCCATATCAATGAGATGACCTCCTTTAACCGCCACATAAGTGTTGTCTTTGTTGAAATTTGGGTTAAAGTGCTTGGCCAAATGGGTAACTAGTCCTCCATTCACAATGAAAGCGGTGCCTTCTTTACCGCAATCGACATTAAGCCATCGTTCAACCAAAAGTCTTAGAGCATTATATGGCTTAGTATATTCCCTTACTATGTTCAAGGTCGACTCAAGAAGAACACAATCGAGCTTGGTAAGATGATTAATGCCATTTCTTGCTATCAAAGTATTCCCAATGACCTTATGCCACACTTTAATGCCCGGATGGTGGACTAATAGAGCACGACAATCATGAAAGCGCACAAATTTCTTTTCGGAAATTGCCTCCCAAAGAGGGGCGGGGTCATACTTGTTGGGGATCTTTGTATATTTCGGGGTATTGCTAAGGCCTAAAATCTTACTCAATTCGCCATAAGTGATGCGTCTATCAACATTTGCAAGACGAAACTCGACGTGGGTTCTAGTCTCCACCCTTATGACTTTCAAGGAACTCAAAAATTCCAAGGTGAGGGAGGGGTATGTCAATTCTTTCACGGTTAACAATTTATCCAATCCCATAGCCTCAAAGAAGGTTTTAGTTTTTTCAAGAACACCCAACTTTGTCAAAGCATCTTCACAAATAAATTTTATAGGCATAATGGTCTTCTTAGCAAAGAGAACAAATTTATCCCTATGAGAGTCGGAATTGAAAATTACTTCCGGATAATTGGATAATTGCTCAATGACCGGAGTTGTTGATGTTGTAGCTTCCATAGGGGGGCCTTGTTGAACCTCCAACCTTGCCTCATGGACTACCAATGCCTTTGACAATTGTTTTGCTTGAAGAGTTTGTTGCCTTTTTGAAAGTGTCTTCTTTGGAGGTGCCTTGTTACCTCCTTTAGTTCTTGCCATTCTTGATTACACCAAAGAAAGATTGAAATCTTCTATTTTTAGTAATGCCCAAATCGATTTAAGATGAAAGAATGTTGCTTTGTATCTTAAAAATCGACTCAAAAGTTGAAGATTTTGGTGTTTGAATCAATTGTTGTTGCAAAAGGAGTGATTAATTTTTGTTGTGAGGAAGTTTGGATTTGATTTTGTTGAATTTGGTTGAGGAAATTTGGTTTTGTTGATGTAGAGGATAGGGTTTTTGGGGTTTTTGGGTTCTGGGTAGTGTTTGAATATAGAAGAAATGAAAATGAATTAGGGAAAAGGATTTAAGAGACCCGTTATATTTGAAATAGCAGCAGGGGACGAGCGGACTAAGGGCTGGGACGCTCGGATTCTTCGCGTTTTGCCTCAGGAAATGACGCCACAGGACGAGCGTCTTTCAGCAAAGACGAGCGGATTTTTCAATTTGGGACGAGCGTCTTCATGGACGGACGCTCGGATTCTGGGGAGATACCTTAAAAATCAACAGCAGAAAGACGAGCGTCTTCTCTGTAAGACGAGCGTCCTGAATCAGACGCGCGGATTCTCTGTTAAGACGCTCGGATTCTATGACAGACCATTTTTTGAATTCTACAGCTCTGCTAGACGAGCGGATTGTATCTTGGATGCTCGGATCCCTTGACGACGAGCGGATTCCCTGTTTGGCCGCTCGGATTCTTCCTTGTCCACACGGATTCAAGTCCATCCATGGGTACTGCATAACCCGTAACATTTTTCATTCTTCAATTCTCGTGTTCTTCATTGTAGGGGCACTACAAAGGCATGAATAGCCTAGGCAATTGCTATCCCCACACTAAGTCAAAGCACTACACATAAATGAAATCATAAGTCCCTCCCTCACTTCTCTCAAAATGATGAATATCTTGATCAAGGCACAAAAATATGAGTCCAAAAATGACAAAAATGCAATGCAAAAATTTAAATGCAAGTTAGGGAGTTAGAATATTTACAAATGGTGGTTTAGGGAGGACTCCACCAAACTCTTATCCAATATGAGATGTCAAGGGGGCATGTTCAAGGTGTTGTTGATGTTACTCAACACCTTGAAGAAGTAGTCGAAAGCTTGTTCATTGTCATGATAAACGTCCTCAATAGATCTTTGAACTTGTTGCTCTCCGTGATGGTCTTGGTTCATAGCATTACCAATGTAGGGATTGAATATCCCTTCGAACTCATCATTCCAAAGACCGCAAAGTTCGCCTACTTGATCATTAAAAATTTCTTGAGTTGATAGAGACAACTCTCCTTCTTTCTTGTTTTGGCCAATGAGGCCATCCCCTTCACTTGTCATGGGTGAGCTTTTCAAGCTCTCTTTGTTGCTATTTCCTTGCTCTTTTGATGGAGCATTATCAACTTTCTTTTTCCATTGGAATTCCTACTTCTTCCTATCATCCTTCCGGCTATAGTGATCAACCATAAAGCATGGTTCATGCAAACGGGGAGCTCTCATGGTCTTATCAAGATTGAAAGTTATGGTCTCGTCTCCCACTTCTAGAGTAAGCTCTTCGTGCTTCACATCTATCCCCGCACCCGCGGTGTGCAAGAAAGGTCTACCTAGGATGATCGGAATATTGGAGTCTTCTTCCATGTCAACAATGACAAAGTCCACCGGGATGAAGAATTTGCCAATTCTCACGGGAACATCTTCCCATATCCCTAACGGTGTCTTCGTCAATCTATCGGCCATTTGGAGTGTGATGTTGGTATATTTAAGCTCTCTTATCCCTAGTCTTTTACTAGCCGCATACGGCATAACACTCACGCTTGCTCCTAGATCACACAAAGCCTTGTTTATCGTGGTGTCGCCAATGGTACACGGTATTGAGAAGCTTCCCGGGTCTTTAAGTTTTGGAGGTGAACTCCCTTGAAGGATTGCACTACTCACCTTAGTGAAGGCGATAGTTTCAAGCTTCCGGATCGACTTCTTTTTTGTAAGGATGTCCTTTATGTACTTTGCATAGGCCGGCACGTGATTGATTAACTCCGTAAAAGGAATCGAGACTTCCAAATTCTTCACAATTTCCATGAATTTTCCAAGTTGGTCATCAAACTTAGGCTTAGCTTGACGACTTAGGAATGGAAGTCTAATCACAATGGGCTCTTTCTCCTTGGCCTTTTCTTGACTTTTCTTTGAAACTTCTTCTTTTGTTGGTTCATCTTCCTTAGAGTTTCGCACAACTTCTTCTTTGTCACTAGCTTCCACAACTTCATCCTCAACTTGCTTCTTTGGTCCTTCATATCTCGTACCACTCCTCAAGTTAATGGCACTAATCGTTTCATGTCTTGGGGGATTACCTTGAGGTGGTAATTGCCCCTTTTGTCTTTGAGAGTTTGAAGATCTTAGTTGGGTCAATTGAGTTTCCAACTTTTTTGTGTGAGCTAGGATGTTGTTGATGGTGATGTCCTTTGCTTGGCTATCTTTTTGCATTTTAGTGAAAAATTCTTGTTGATTCCTTTGCATTTGGAGGACCGCTTTTTGAACATCAAAACCTTGGTCATTTTGTTGATTGTATGGAGTTTGATTTTGATAACCTTGGTTTTTGTTGAAAAAGGGCCTTTGATTTTTGTTTCTCATGGGAGGTGGGGTGCATGTTTGTTGAGGGTTTTGAACATTTTGGCTTTTGTATGAGAGATTTGGGTGGAATTTGGTGTTTTCATTGTAATAATTGGAATAAGGGGTACCACTCTTGTATGCTTGAAAAGCATTCACTTGTTCATTTGTTCCCCTACATTCACTTTGGTCATGTCCCAAAGTTCCACAATTCTCACATATCCCACTTGGGAATGATGAAGATGCTACCATGGGATTAACATGATGTTTTGGTGATTTTGAGGCTTCTTCAAGTTTAGCCATAGCCTTTTCAAACTTCAAGTTAGTGGTATCAATATGAGCACTAAGTTGAGCACCCAATTGAGTAATAGAGTCCACTTCATGCTTTCCTCCTCTAGTAGCCTTGCGAGGCCTACTATATTGTGAATTATGGACCGCCATTTCCTTAATCTTGCTCAGTTTGATTATCGTCAACTTCGATGAACATACCATTTGATCCCATGTTGAGAATGTTTCTTGAGTCTTCATAAAGACCATTCCAAAATTGTTGTACCAAGAACCACTCGCTAAGTCCATGATGAGGACATGAGCGACAAATTCCTTTGAACCGCTCCCAAGCTTCATACAAAGATTCTTCATCCCTTTGCTTAAAACCCGTAATTTGAGCTCTTATCATGTTAGTCTTTTCCGGGGGGTAGAATTTTTTGTAGAAAGCTAGAGCCAACTTCTTCCAAGAGTCAATTCCAATAGTAGCCTTATCAAGGCTTTTCAACCATTTTTTTGCAGTGCCAATAAGAGAAAAAGGAAATAAGACCCATCGAATTTGGTCTTGAGTCACACCGGTTTGTGAAATAGCATCACAATAGTCACAAAAAGTCTCCATGTGAGAGTGAGGGTCTTCACTAGGCATCCCCCCAAATTAGCTTCTTTTGACTAATTAGATAATTGCGGATTTAGCAATGAAATTTCCGGTTAAGTGTTGTGGTGTGGGAGTACCATTGGGTAGGTTCTCCTCGGTTGGTACGGAATGTGATGAAAATTTAGGCATTGTGGGTTGATTTGGTGTTGGGTTCTCCTCACCTTCTCTTGCAAAAGGGTTGATGAACTCAATAGTATTTGGTTGAATATCTAAAACCTCACCAATACCTCTCAAAGTACCTCTAGCAAGTCTTCTATTGGTTGTCAAAGTCCTTTCAATTTCGTGATCAATGGGTAACAAGTTACCTTGTGATCTTCTAGACATGCAAAATATCAAACAACTTGAAAACAATTAGAACAAACCTTGAAGAGTTTTACTTCCCCAAGGCAAAGAAAGACACAACTAATAATAATCTAAGAAAATCAAATCAAGTTAACACCGTCCCCGGCAACGGCGCCATTTTTGGTCGAGCTCACTTAGAGCTTAATTTTCGGTTACTTGTCGTTAGGAGCACCTAGACCAAAACAATATTTATAACTTCACAAACAACTCTACTATTAGTAAAGAGGCAAGTAAAGGTCGGATCCCAAGGGAGAGGTATTGACGTAGGATTTTCGATTGCAAGTAGCGGTGTCTAGGGGTGTCACGATTTGGGTTGAGATAAGAAGATCACTAAACTAAATAGCAATAAAAATAAACAAGCAAGATGATTAAAATGAGATGTAAACAATTGATTAAGAGCACTAGGGTGTCATGGGGTCATAGGGGATTCATGGGAGTTGATCATACAAACATATTCTCAAATTATAAGCAAGCAATTATTGTTGTGATGGATCGAGTTGGTTTATATTTTACAATCCTAGGAAGAGTTGGGTCCCGGAGCCGAATCGATTAGATTGTACAACACCTACAAGTCGACTTACTTTCCTCCTATTCAACTTCTATGCATGGTCTAATGAGACTCGAGTTGGTTTATGTCTTACAAGTCTCATTGAAAAGGTAAGTGATGGGTAAAAAATGCAAGGATTCATAGGCTTGCATTTCATCAAACATAACATGTGCATAAGTTGAGATCACAACAAGCAAGCAAATAAATTATGAAAATATATTAAATTAAGCATGAATCATCCCCCATGTTGGTTTCCCCTAATTACCCATTAACCCTAGTTAAGGAAACTACTCACTCATTATCAAGTTTAACATGTTAACAAGTTGTCAATCATATTAACAAAGCAAAACATGATGAATAAATGAAGATGATTAACAATAATTAAAAAGAGATTAAGAGAATTATTGGTCGGACTCTCGAGAAGGTTTAGTTTTCGGTACTTGTCGTTAGGAGCACCTAGACCAAAACACAATTTATAACTTCACAAACAACTTTACAATTATTAAAGAGGCAAGTAAAGGTCGGATCCCAAGGGACGGGAATTGAGATGAGATTTTCAATTGCAACTAGCGGTGTCTAAGGGTGTCACGATTTGGGGTTTGAAGTAGAAGATCACTAAACTAAATAGCAATAAAAGTAAACAAGCAAGATGATTAAAAGGGATGTAAACAATTGATAAAAGGCACTATGGTGTCATGGGGTCATAGGGGATTCATGGGAATTGATCATACAAACATATTCTCAAATTATAAGCAAGCAATTATTGTTGTGATGGATCGAGTTGGTTTATATCTTACAATCCTAGGAAAGTTTGGGTCCCGGAGCCGAATCGATTAGATTGTACAACACCTACAAGTCGACTTAATCTTCCTTACTCAACTATATGCATGGTCTAATGAGACTCGAGTTGGTTTATGTCTTACAAGTCTCATTGAAAAGATAGGTGATGGGTAAAAAATGCAAGGATTCATAGGCTCCCATTTCATCAAACATAACATGTGCATAAGTTGAGATCACAACAAGCAAGCAACTAAATTATGAAAATATATTAAATTAAGCATGAATCATCCCCCATGTTGGTTTCCCCTAATTACCCATTAACCCTAGTTAAGGAAACTACTCACTCATTATCAAGTTTAACATGTTAACAAGGTTGTCAATCATATTAACAAAGCAAAACATGATGAATAAATGAAGATGATTAACAATAATTAAAAAGGGATTAAGAGAATTACTGGTCGGACTCTCGAGGAGGTTTAGTTTTCGGTACTTGTCGTTAGGAGCACCTAGACCAAAACACAATTTATAACTTCACAAACAACTCTACAATTAGTAAAGAGGCAAGTAAAGGTCGAATCCCAAGGGACGGGAATTGAGATGAGATTTTCAATTGCAACTAGCGGTGTCTAAGGGTGTCACGATTTGGGGTTTAAAGTAGAAGATCACTAAAATAAATAGCAATAAAAGTAAACAAGCAAGATGATTAAAAGGGATGTAAACAATTGATAAAAGGCACTAGGGTGTCATGGTGTCATACGGGATTCATGGGAATTAATCATACAAACATATTCTCAAATTATGAGCAAGCAATTATTATTGTGATGGATCGAGTTGGTTTATATCTTACAATCCTAGGAAAATTTGGGTCCCGGAGCCGAATCGATTAGATTGTACAACACCTACAAGTCGACTTAATCTTCCTTACTCAACTATATGCATGGTCTAATGAGACTCGAGTTGGTTTATGCCTTACAAGTCTCATTGAAAAGATCGGTGATGGGTAAAAAATGCAAGGATTCATAGGCTCGCATTTCATCAAACATAACATGTGCATAAGTTGAGATCACAATAAGCAAGCAAATAAATTATGAAAATATATTAAATTAAGCATGAATCATCCCCCATGTTGGTTTCCCCTAATTACCCATTAACCCTAGTTAAGGAAACTACTCACTCATTATCAAGTTTAACATGTTAACAAGGTTGTCAATCATATTAACAAAGGAAAACATAATGAATAAATGAAGATGATTGACAATAACTAAAAAGGGATTAAGAGAATTATTGGTCGGACTCTCGAGGAGGTTTAGTTTTCGGTACTTGTCGTTAGGAGCACCCAGACCAAAACACAATTTATAACTTCACAAACAACTCTACAATTAGTAAAGAGGAAAGTAAAGGTCGGATCCCAAGGGCCGGGAATTGAGATGAGATTTTCAATTGCAACTAGCGGTGTCTAAGGGTGTCACGATTTGGGGTTTGAAGTAGAAGATCACTAAACTAAATAGCAATAAAGGTAAACAAGCAAGATGATTAAAAGGGATGTAAACAATTGATAAAAGGCACTAGGGTGTCATGGGGTCATAGGGGATTCATGGGAATTGATCATACAAACATATTCTCAAATTATAAGCAAGCAATTATTGTTGTGATGGATCGAGTTGGTTTATATCTTACAATCCTAGGAAAGTTTGGGTCCCGGAGCCGAATCGATTAGATTGTACAACACCTACAAGTCGACTTAATCTTCCTTACTCAACTATATGCATGGTCTAATGAGACTCGAGTTGGTTTATGTCTTACAAACCTCATTGAAAAGATAGGTGATGGGTAAAAAATGCAAGGATTCATAGGCTCGCATTTCATCAAACATAACATGTGCATAAGTTGAGATCACAACAAGCAAGCAAATAAACTATGAAAACATATTAAATTAAGCATGAATCATCCCCCATGTTGGTTTTCCCTAATTACCCATTAACCCTAGCTAAGGAAACTACTCACTCATTATCATGTTTAACATGCTAGCAAGATTGTCAATCATACCAACAAAGTGAAACATGATGAATAAATGAAGATAATTAACGATAATTAAAAAGAGATTAAGGGAATTATACCTACTAATGATTCCAATAATAAATCAAAGAATAATAGAAGTAATTGATGATAGATTGGAATGTTGTCAATCTCCCAATAATCACCCAAATAATCTTCTATTACCCAAAACAAGGGATGAACAAGAGAGAGATTAAGGAAATGAAACTTGTATTAAAACTTGATTAAATGTTGATTACAAGATTAAAGAGAGATTTGATTGATATTAACTACACTAGAGATTCCTAAGAAGAACATGCTAATCTAATTAGACTAATGGGGTATTTATAGTAGGGATTAGTTACATAAATTAGGGTTTACTAAGGGCTTAAATGACGATTAAGTCCTTGAGGAATCGCCGGTCTCTAGGGAGACTCCGGTCTCCTTTTTGCCGGTCTTAGAAAAATATGCGCATCCTTCCCTGATGCTTGTAGAAGACAAAATGACTGTTAGAGAATCCGGGCGTCCAGGGCACGGGACGGGCGGATTCTGGACGGGTGTCCAGCTGGGGAAGACGGGCGCATTTGGGGTGTTTTGGACGGGCGTCCACTGGGGGAAGACGCTCGGATTGCCCCTCTTGGACGGGCGTCTGGTGGACAATCCGCTCGGATTGTCTTACAGCTTCTTTCATTCTTCTTTTCTTCCTTTTTCTTCATTTGTCCAATATGCTTGATAGTGACAAGACTATGGACAAAGGCTTACACATTTGTCTTGTGAAGACAAAAAGAAAAAATAATTATGGTCTATTACCATAAGAGCCAACCGGTTTTGTGGGTGTATTAGAGAGAATTTTATTCTCTTAATTCACTTAATAATTCATTCAATATTGCATGCAAAAGGTTCATGCATTTTCTCTCTTCTCTCTCTTTAATCTTCATCAAAAAGATGAGATTTTAATCCAAATTGTTCATGAAAGATTACTAAAATTATTAATGTAATATATGAGTGTTAGTAATCAATTTTAAGGTAAACCACAATATAAAGATCTAGTACATATTAGTTTGTGGGTTTGAGGGATAGTCTTGGGTGCAACTAATTGGGGGGCTTCTATTTTGAGGTCATATATGTTCATCCAATATTGGAAAGCTCAAGAACTAACAAGAAGGAGATCTTGTTGGTGCCCAATATGACCGAAATTTATTTGGTGAGAAATTAATTTTCTTATCTCCTTTTATTTTAGTTTGCATGCATAAGATCTAGAATTTATTTTATGACTAAATAAATTTGAAACATATAAGAATATGTTATGTAAAGAGATCTAGATTTCTAACAAGCGGTATCAGAGCTCAAGGTTGTTTGCATGCAAATCGGTTATTGTTTTTCCGAGTTATATGATTAACAAACAAAACTTGTAAATTTGTGATATTATGATATATCACGAAAATAATTTATGTATGTTAAAGTTTCTGATCCTAAAATGTATTTAGGATATTTTGGTTAATTTATGGATTTTATTGTTCATTTTATATAATATTGGCATTAAAATGTGATTTTTATGATAAAAATGTCATTTTTGGACGAAAATTAGCTAAACTTCGAATTTTCCAGCGGTTTTTGGATATATTGTCACATATATTATTTTTAGATGATCTGGAAATTTTCATAATTTTATGAGTTCTTATGCTCGAAAAATGGATTTTTCATGTTAAAAATCGAATTTAAATGAAAAATAGGTTAATATGAGAAATATTTCGAATCTGGTCATAGAAATTTAGTATGTTGTCACATGCAATTTTACAAGATGTGCGTAAAATAATAGGCTATAATAAAGTCTTCATGCATTATTTATGGATTTTTGATGAAAAATAGCATAAATAGTGACTTAATTAGTGAACAATTGCTAAAACATACTTCATGACTAAGGAAAAACGTCACATGTTGCATTTTATTATCTTTTTCAGATCTAAAATTGAAAAGTTGATGAATATAATTTTTCTTATGTTTTTATGATTTTTATTGATTAATCCGATAAACCGCAACATTGTTTTTCCCCATAACTTTCGAAATTTTTAACCTATGTTTTTGAATATTATGAGTGTCATGGTATTTTTCCAGAATGTTCATGAGTTTAAATTTCAAATTTTGAATTTATTTGAAATTTTTGTGATTTATTTGAAGTTTATAGCATTTTATTGTAATTTTGAGTCCTTTTATGAACAATATTAAGAAATATGAGTTAATTATGGTCAAATAATTAGTGAAGACTAAATTTTGAGTCCTGAGTGGTTAGGGTAATTAACTTATGCATAAATATGAATTTATGTAATTTTTGTGATTTTAAAATATTGAATCACGCAAATCCGTAAAAACCGTGTAATATACGATATTGGCTCCTTAAAAGGCGATTTAGCATAAAATTGGGCATGTTCATACATATTATAATGCTGCATTTTATTCATGATTGTCATAATTTTATTTTATGTAATTTTGAATTATGTAATTTTACATAGTATGACCTTAGTTTTTAATTGGTATTACCCGAAATGTATGGGAATATCGATTCGGTTGTATTTTTATTGTGATCTCGTATCACCGTTTTGTAATTTAATAGATTTATTTTATTTTAATTACAAATGTATAATAGGAAATTATGTAATTTATTTTGTAATTTATTTATTCCGGAGTTCCATAAAGACGGATTTCTTCAAGAAGGCGATACATAAAGACGGTGTTATCTCGAGATGCGTGCCTCAACCAAAGTTCAAGGGACCAATGGAGTTGGTTTCCGAATATGTAATAGTTAATTAGATTTTCTATTTTAGGAAGGCCATACTAGGATTTTATTTAATTTATGATTTGCATTTTATTTATATGTTGCATGCATCGCTAAATCGCCATAACTAAAACATGCATCATCTTTTAATCGAGTTTATCGACCGTGTCAATTATAATTATCGTAGTTCACCGCTTTAGTTCACTTAAAATGTGATAGATAATAAATTGACATGACCTCTCGCTAAAATAAACAATTGAAACATAGCCTTACCAAAGAGTAGAAACCATGAAAACCTATTTCGTGAGGGAGTGTACTCGGCCACACCGGGGTACAAACCTTGTTACGTAGGGGAAGTGGGTGATAAATGTCTATCCACCGAATTCATGTTTATAAGGGATGTATCGGCCACACCGTGCCCAAGTTGATGTGGATTTGGATCATGGACACATTTATTCGAAATTTGGGTTGAACTCAACAAAAGTTTTTGATAAGGGATGTATCGGCCACACCGTGCCCTTGTCGGATGTGTTTTGGGCTAAAGATAAATGTAATGTAATTTTATCGACCAAGAGTTCTAAAAGTAGAATCGATTAAAGAGTTAATCCACCGAGTTATATTGATAAGGGATGTATCGGTCACACCGTGCCCAAGTTAATATGAATTTGGATCTTGGAATCATTTATCATAGTTGGGTAGAGGTCACTATGTAAATGCTATACTTGTTTTTCCAAGTATTAATAAAACGATAAATGTTAAGTTTTCCATTATTTCGTTATTTTATTGTTCTATTTCTTTACCACAATTCATATACGATATCATTTCGATTTTTGATTCAAAACTCCATTAAAACATCATAACTAAAGACAAAATTTGAATTTTCTTCTAAAAGACCTCAAATTAACCATTGCTAAGGATCTCTTGCAAAGAGTATAGATTAAAGTTATTCATTATCAAACAGGTTTTTGATTCTAGACTAACACATCTACTTACAATGGATTGTTTATTCATGTACTTAAATGAATTAAGTACCTTGAAGCGATAAATTGTTTTGGTAATTAGTTTAGTCAAGAATTCGTAATTGACCAAAATAACGCAACCACTTCAATGAAAGTTTTAAGACTAAAACGAACAAATGAAGAGTGATCTTCATAAATTCAATTTTGCTTCTCAAAGCAAAGACTCATTGAAATAAGTGGGAGCATTCTCTTAAACCGTTAAGATAAGGACGAGGTTCAAGAACTAAAGATTATAATGGAATTGATACAAGGTAATGTTAAAGGTAAAGTTGTTGAGAATGACGATACTAAACCTATCAATCCCGAACGATAAAGTTTCCATTGTCTTAAATGTTGGACACGAGAAAGGAAACTACCCCAAATTATTGAAGAATCAACAAGTTAGCTGTGGGACATCTAATGGGACCTTCTTCTTTAAATGTTTATTTGATTAAACATAAATTTTGCTAGTACTACTTCGTCAATATTAGAAATCGGTGGTGGTTTTCATCATTATGTTTGATACATAGGATGATTAGAATATGACGACTAGGAACAATGAAGTCGAGAGATAGAGTCATTGTGTACTAAATCTAGTTTTCGGGTTTGGAGTTGTACTTAATTGTTACTATTAAAGTACATAAACTCTAAATAAGAATACAAATTTGTTAAGATACAAAAGAGGTTTCACTTTTGTGACCCTATACACCACGATTTGATGTATGGCTAGCCCATTATCAAGGTGATTATATTCTAAACCAAACTAGAATGATATATCATGAAGATGATGCAAGACTCAAATTGGTAACCCAAGATTAAACCTTGAATTTTGGAATGATGAACGCAAAGAGTTATCGAGTACTCTTGAAACCATTAGATTGTTAATGGTATATGCGTATCTTGTATTCAAAGCAAGATATCTCGTGCCTTTTGGTTGAAAAGGAGATCGAGGTTTTAAATCATTGATCCAAAATAGGTTAATCATTTTATTTTACCAACGATTTAAGTTGACGCTAATGTGTTCACTTAATAAGGTAAATAGAAAAATCTTTGAAGAAGTTTAAAGAGTTCAAGGAATCACGATTTAGTCTTGATGGGATTATCAAAGTGAAGACTTTGATATAAGCCAAAGGAAATGTGATATAGTATCACAATTTAATCTCTCTTAGCACGCATTATGGAATAATGTGTGGTTGGATAAGAAATCAAACGCTATTCGATATGGTTTGGACTTCAATCAAGTTACTTTGAGTTACTTGATCCTTTTGGGGATTTTATTATTTTTGTCTAAATTATTTTTCCACTAAATCGAATCATATGAGATATGAAATGGTAAGGGTTGCCGAAATAGTTTGTAAGTTTTCACAAGAAACAAATGCTCATTTTTCCCTTTTCAATTATCACGAGTACGACGGATTTGCGGCTCGTGAAGCTGTCTTTCTAAAATACAAGTTTATTTCTAGAAGACAGAGTGGGAGAAATTATTCAAGAGCCACAAAGAATGCCACAAAGAATGTTATGTCGCAAGAAACTGGTCTTTCTTGGCTACATGAGACATTTTGTGTAAGACATTGTTTCTTCAAAACCTAGGAGGTTAGATTCGTCACTTGTTAAAGATGATGAATTCATGTTACTTTTAAGAAAGTAAAGAGCTTACAACTTACAAATAAATTGTTTTGATTCAAGTTGATTACTTATGGAAAGTAATAAACAAATGACTTACATAAGAGTGTTTAAGTCACAACTCAATACAAGGCTTAGAGTCATGAGAATCCGAAATAAAAAAGGCTTGATTAGTGACAAAGGGTTTTGCACTAATAAAGACAGATTTCAAGGTTTGATTGGCTGCAAAGGGTTTTGCACCAGTTGAAATGCTTAAGTCTATTTGGATCTTCTTAGGGATTGTGTTTTATTATTATGAAATACATAGCGAGTGAATCTAAAACCCACTTCATCAATTAGAAGGAATGTATTCAATAAATGTCTTGAGTTTAGTAGATTCTTGCAATCCTAAGATAATGTGAAACTTAAGAGAGGGTCTTAAGTATGACATCAATGAGTTGGAATCAACATTTTGATCGTGTGATAAAACATTTCTCGATAAGTCGAGAAGTTGTGTTTACACATGAAGTTTAGTGGGAGTTACGGAAATTTTATTTAGTCTTATATGTGGATGACATATTGATCATTGCGAAAGATGTAAGACTTTTGGAGTATTATAATACATCTTTAATATCCGGATTTATGAAGATAAATCCACATGATATTGGCGTCAATAAGAAGTCTTATGTTGATAAGATTCATGACTAGTTCAACCAAGTTGAACATATTTGATTGATTCCATTTGCTTCATTTTGCCAAATCAATTAAATAGAAAATGATGTATAACACTTCATGTACTTTGAGTATGATGAATTATTTTCAAAATCGAATTTAAGTAATCTTTACCAAGTAAGCCATAAAGATTACCCTTAAGTGCTTGCAGAAGCATTAAGGCTATGATGCAAAGTGTTTATGATGCAATTTTGTGTAAGGGTGTTACACAAGTGACAATTGACAATTGAGATTGCACATGGTTTCTGACAAAACCATAATTAAAACACATTAGGATGGTTAAGATACCATTGTGGCTATGTTAATTAAGAAGTAGATTTTCTAGAATCGTTCTAGGCAATAAAGAACAATGAGAGATATTTATAACGGAAATTGAGTACACTTGCAATCATGAGATGTGCAAAAAGGATGAGTCCCGCACACTGTGAAAACAGTGGGAGCTATTCTTAGGCTAGAGGGCCTATGTCTTGATTGGATCTCGACACATACTCAGAAAGTTTTGTAATGCAAATGTATACATTACAAAGGAAAACGAGTATGTAGTAAGGTTGAGTAAGGTACAAGAAATTGATAAAACCTACTAACCAAAGCCTTCTCAAAGGCTAAACATGATGAGTCATGTCATTTCAATTGAATTGAAATGAACAACTACGTACAAGATCAAATTAGATTATAGAACATGAAATAGTAATCAGGCATTGACTATTCATATGTGATAATCGCATTTGTCGTTCGAGTTTTACTTTAAAACTCTTTTGTTGTACTTTGTTACATCCAAACGGGTTGTAGAGACAACATTGAACCCCGTTAAAGTGAACACGGATTAACATTGTATTTGCCCATAGTCACTTGTATGAGGTGACGTCTCGAAGTGACTAGAGTGTGATGCGATTGATGGCAAGTTCAAGTGCCATGGAGTCATGTGAGATGACTAGTCGATCATATAAGCAGACTGTTAGGAACACTTTGTCGGGCAGTGACCGCTTATAGAGTTCTGGCAAATTTATATAGCCTGGTCGTGGCGAGAGCTACTATAGTATTCTAATGAGTCGACTCTTTTGACTAAAGACTGTTCCCCTAAGATTGCACAGTTTCAGATTAACTTTGATTTGTCTTACTACGACCTTCGTAAATGGGGTCAAATGGGCATATTTTGGGTTATGATGGCTGTGGCTAGTCGAAGGGAATAAGTGCGATAGGAATTGTCCACCCCCTTGTCAGGGTTAAAACAATATCTCAGGGCCATTCGAGGAGTAATGAAGCGGAAATGCGTGGCCACGCTCGGAATGAATCCATGGTGGATAAATTCCGGTCAATCAGTTATTCTCCAGATCGAGGAAACCACTCTCGATATGATCACTTGCAAGTACGACCCGAAAGACACCTTGCATTGAGTGCGAGATAGTAATAGGACAAGAGAATTGGTGACGCACACTTGTCGAGGACAAGTGGGAGATTGTTGGGAAATGTGTCCTCAACAACAGTGCGATCACATGATTTAAATATCATTATTAAATCTCATTACAAGAATACGGAAGGGATGATACATTATATATATAGTCAACTGGTCCACACATATCGGTAATGATTGGCTGGCTAGAGTTTGACATTACTGTCATGCGATGGTGGTGACCAGTTGATCCCTTGAGGTCACACCAAAAGGACGATTCCCTTAATTGAAAAGGTTAATTAATTGTATACCGATACAGATTAATTAATCCCTTAAAATTGAACAAATTATCATTAGAGAGAAAATGACATCTTATTATAATGTGATTAAATGAGATTTTATTTAGTAATTTAAGAAGTTATATTACTAATATTAATCAATGTTTGCGAAACACGCGAGGTGAGAATGATAAGTTAGTTATAATTACAAGATATTGTGAATTATACTAACTAGTAATTAAATGACCATTTTATGAGAAAGTAATTTTATATTACTAGTCAATTGTTAAATATGATTTATTTAATTTGTTAAATATGCATTTTAAATTAAAACATGACATAAGACATGTCACATGTCTCATGACATACAATTGTACAATTGACAAAAATAAAATGGACTCCATATTACACTATAGATAAACCGAAATTTGATGAGCTTGTGGGAAATTTTGTCTTTTTCCATTTGTCTTATTCATTTGTCCAATATGCTTGATAGTGACAAGACTATGGACAAAGGCTTACACATTTGTCTTGTGAAGACAAAAAGAAAAAATAATTATGGTCTATTACCATAAGAGCCAACCGGTTTTGTGGGTGTATTAGAGAGAATTTTATTCTCTTAATTCACTTAATAATTCATTCAATATTGCATGCAAAAGGTTCATGCATTTTCTCTCTTCTCTCTCTTTAATCTTCATCAAAAAGATGAGATTTTAATCCAAATTGTTCATGAAAGATTACTAAAATTATTAATGTAATATATGAGTGTTAGTAATCAATTTTAAGGTAAACCACAATATAAATATCTAGTACATATTAGTTTGTGGGTTTGAGGGATAGTCTTGGGTGCAACTAATTGGAGGGCTTCTATTTTGAGGTCATATATGTTCATCCAATATTGGAAAGCTCAAGAACTAACAAGAAGGAGATCTTGTTGGTGCCCAATATGACCGAAATTTATTTGGTGAGAAATTGATTTTCTTATCTCCTTTTATTTTAGTTTGCATGCATAAGATCTAGAATTTATTTTATGACTAAATAAATTTGAAACATATAAGAATATGTTATGTAAAGAGATCTAGATTTCTAACACAAAGGCCTTCTAATCTTGTCTTCTCTTTGATGCTTGGTCATTGAATTCAATCAATTTAGCTTCATTTTGCCATGAAAATGCAAGGTTTGCACTCCTTTCCTACCAAGGACACAAAACCTCAAAGAATATGCAAAACAAAGGACTAAAAACAATAAATGACTCAAATATGCACTAAAAAGCATGGGAACAAGGCTAATTCGGGGACTAAATATGCTCTAATTATGGTCACATCAAATATCCCCAAACCGAACCTTTGCTCGTCTCGAGTAAAGAGGTGACAAAGACTAGGACCGTTTATTTAAACTAACCTAATAGCATAGCCGATATGAGACAATTAGCGGGTCTCACTCCGCCCCTTCAACTCACAACAAGACAACCATGAGGTAGGATGCCTTCTTGCAAGGCAAGGTGGGTCTTGCCAACATGGCGACACATCCAAACATTAAAGCACGCAAAAACAAGTAATGGATGCATCTACAAAAGAATAGCCACTTTCCTCATCTAAGTGGCGGAAATTATCTACAAGGGAAGCAATTCAAGGGTACACATTCCTTCATAGATGCAATTTCTTCAAACTACTAAGCCTAGAAGGATACCAATAAATCACCTCCAAATTGTGTCAAGCTAGGGTACCTTTGTTCTCAATCGTTTAATGTTTTTGTCAAGAGTAGACTCCCTATGGTGTTAGAAACACTGGAGGATCGCGGAATTCCCCCTCTTGCCTAGACAAGAAGAAGGGTCGTCCCCTCTCTACCATGCACAAAAATGGATACGATGGATAAAGGGATCAATAGATATTTGAGTTTCATTTGGGAGTTTGCTTTTGTTTTTGTTTTTCCCCCCAATTTCTTGTGGCATATAACATTTTGAGAACATTTCTTTTGCCATTTCTTTGATGTTTGGCATTTCAATACTTGATAACTTTGAACTTTTCTTTTTCTTTTTGAACATTTTCAAAGTCACCCCATATGTAGTGAGGGTGCCTTATATTTGAAGCATTAGGAGTCTATTTTTGCTCCTCTTTTCATTTGATGCAATTTGCAAACTTTCTTTCACTTTTCATTTCATTTCTTTGAACTCAAATCAATTTCTTTTTGTGCCCATCCCTTTGATGACAAAAATGTGGTAGAACATGGATGATGGATGTATGGTTTCAAGGGTCACCTTGGAATAAACGGTAGCCAAGGAGTTATCACACCACAAGGTACTCTTGATTAGGCCTTAATCTATGGGTCAAAGGATACTAGCATGACACATCCTAGGGTGTTTTACAAGTATTCTAACAAGCAAAGTCTTAAGAAGAAAAAGCATCTACTAGGGCCTATATACACTTGTCAAGCTTCCCAAGTAGACGGTTTCGCAAAATTTTCTAACATGCAAACTACATGCCATGATGCAACTAGCATATAAACATCCTAATGCAAATGATTATACCAACTAATATGCCATATAAACTAAATGCAAGTCCTAAATTCACATTGTTATACCGCATCAATCAAAATAAAGCCACATAGTCATTAACATAAAGAGGAAAAAGGAGATTAGAAAGATCATACCATGCGGTCTTCAATATCCTCATGTCTCGGATGTGGCGTAGTCATTCAATGTGAACAAGGATAGAACAAATACAATATATACAACAATATATACAAGTCTACACTACAAAGGAAATGAACTTGTTTTTTGGATTTTCAAATTTTTCAATTTTTTTGATTTTTTCGAATAAAAGTTAAGTTAGAATTCCCCATCCCCACACTAATATGGGCATTGTCCCCAATGGCCAAAATGATGGGAAATTATGGAAGCATGATGCATGAATTCTATGCTAAATGCAAGCTATACTAATCTACA
Organism: Silene latifolia; assembly: GCF_048544455.1. Classification (NCBI taxonomy): domain Eukaryota; kingdom Viridiplantae; phylum Streptophyta; class Magnoliopsida; order Caryophyllales; family Caryophyllaceae; genus Silene; species Silene latifolia. The sequence continues at coordinate 2,416,159 of NW_027413123.1, forward strand.
CTACATGATGCATGGGTTTTTGTTTATGACGGAGAGCGTAATTTAGATTACCTCCCGTTGCGTATGCATGTACTTCCCCAAACCGAGATAGACATTATTTCTAATGTCCTAAAATTAGGGTAGTTCATGCACACAAGATGCAATGCATGAAACTAAATTGTCATTTTGGATTTTTAAAAGTGGGAACAATGAAATAAGAACACCTCAATGGGGCCGAGGTGTTAGTCCTCTATGTTGCTAGGACTCTCCAACTATTATCAAGATAAAAATAAATAAAACAAAGAAAGAAGTAGACAAACCTCAAGAGGGTAGGAGCCTCCAAAGCTTGCTAGTCTTCCACCATATCATCATTGTCATCATCTTCCTCAATAGAAGTGGACTCATCACCACTCCCCTCTTCACTTCCTTCATTATCTTCATTAGCCTCTTATTCTTCATCATCTACCTCTTCATCGACAACCTCATCAGCGACAACCTCATCGTCACCCAGTCTTTTACCCCTAGATGCACTTGGAAAGAAAACTTCCCTATCCGCCCAACTTGGCAAAGGACATGAAGGATCAAGTAGTCCTTACCTAGCTAAATGAAGGAGGGGTGGATATTGGGCCAAGTATACATCTTCCCGATCCTTATAAGCTTGTTTGTGCATCTCTTGCATAAGTAGAGTCATGTAGTCATTGCCCACTTCAAAACCTTCGGGTTTGAACTCTTGATATTTGAATGGATAAGGTGGTGTGACAATGGAGGAGGAGGGCATTTCAATTTCACCCCTTTGTTGACGGATGATGTACTTGGCTTCCTTTGAGAGGGGAAGAAGGTAGTTTGTTTGATGGACACTCAAACGGCATATCTTGGAGGGCAAAGTAAAAGATCTAGCATCATTGGTGAGCCACCCATATTTGGTGTCAAGAGGATTATGCTTGACCCACTTGTACTTGTTAATCATGGCATCCATGTCAATGAGATGACCCCCTTTTTTCACCACATACTTGCTATCCTTGTTGAAATTCGGATCAAAGTACTTGGCCAAAAGAGTAACTAGACCTCCATTTACGATAAAAGCGGTGTCTTCCTTTCCACAATCAACATTGAGCCATCTTTCCACCAAAAGCCTTAGAGCATTGTAAGGCTTGGTGAATTCCCTTCCAATATTTAAGGCCGACTCAAGTAGAACACAATCGAGCTTGGTAAAGTGGTTAGTATCTTTTCTTGCAATGATAGTATTCCCGATGACCTTGTGCCACACTCTAATGCCCGGATGGTGGACAAATAGAGCGCGACAAGCATGAAAGTTCTCAAATTTCTTCCCGGAAATCGCCTCCCAAAGAGGAGCGGGGTCATATTTTTCGGGCTTCTTATAATAACAAGGTGTATCACTAAGACCTAATTCTTTACTCAAAACATCAAAGGTGATGCGCCTATTCACATTGGCAAGGCGAAACTCGAGGTATTCTCTAGTCTCTACCTTAGTCACTTTCAATGAACTCAAGAATTCCAAGGAAAGGGAGGGGTATGTCAATTCTCTTGTAGTGAATAATTTTCCCAACCCCATGGCTTCAAATAAGGTTTTTGTTTGCTCAAGGACACCCAATTTGTTCAAGGCATCTTCACATATGAATTTGGTGGGTAGAATGGATTTCTTAGCATACTTGGCAAATGTATCCCTATGGGAGTTAGAAATGAAAATTACCTCCGGATAGTTTGATAATTGAGCAATTTCCGGAGTTGTTATTGTTGTTGCTTCCAAGCGAGGATTTTGTTGTTGTTGAACTTCCAAGCTTGCACTAGCAACCACCATAGCCATTGAGGCTTTCTTTGCTTGAAGGCATTGTTGCCTTTTTGAGAGTGCCTTTTCCTTGAGTGCCTTTGTTGACCCTTTTGTTCTTGCCATTGATGATTATACCAAGAAAAGATTGAAAATCTTCAATTTCCAATTATACCCAAATCGATTTTAAGATGAAAGGATTTGCCTTTGTATTTCAAAAATCGACTCAAAGGTTGAAGATTTTGGTGCTTGGATTGATTATTGTTGGAAAAAGAATGATTAATTGTTGTTGAAAGGAAGTTTGGATTTGATTTTGTTGAATTTGGTTGAGGAAATCTTGTTTTTGGTGATGGAGAGGATGAGGGTTTTGGGGTTTTTGGGGTTTTTGGTAGTGTTTTGAATGTATGAATGAAGGAATGAATGTGGGAGGGGTATTTAAAAACACCCGAAATTTTCGAACTATAGGGGGAAGACGAGCGGATTCCCTTCAGGACGCTCGGATTCTGCTCAATCTGGGTTCAGGAATTCTCGCCTAAAGACGAGCGTCTTTACCGGGACGGGACGCTCGATTCTTGATTGCGGGACGAGCGGATTCCAATAAAGACGGGCGGATTCTGTTACGGCGAGTTTTCTTATTTTGCACTGGCAAAAAGACGGGCGTCTTTCTGCAAAGACGAGCGGATTCTTCCAGACGAGCGTCTTCTCTACTGGGACGCTCGGATTCTCTAATAGTCCCAAATTTTCAATTTTTCAGTTCAATTGGAAGGACAGTTTCAGCCATAGACGCTCGGATTCCCATAAGACGCTCGGATTCCCCTTAAGGACGCTCGGATTCCTCCTGGTCTACTCGGATTCAGTTCCATCCGTGCACTTGCATATCCCGTGTCATTTTCATTCTTCAAATCTCGTGTTCTTCATTGTAGGGGCACTAGTAAGGCATGAATAACCTAGGCAATTGCTATCCCCACACTAAGCTAAAGCACTACACATCAATTAAATCATTAGTCCCTCCCTCACTTCTCTCAAAAATGATAATTATCTTGATCAAAGCATAAAAAATCCAAAAATGACAAAAATGCAATGTAAGAATTAAAATGCGAGTTAGGGAGTTAGAAATATTTAAAAATGGTGCTTTGGAGAGGACTCCACCAAACTCTCATCCTTAGTGAGATGTCATGGGGGCATGTCCAAGGTGTTGTTGATGTTGCTCAACACCTTGAAGAAGTAGTCAAAAGCTTGTTCATTGTCATGATAAAGATCTTCAATAGATCTTTGCCCTTGTTGTCCTTCATGTTGGTCTTTATCGATAGCATTACCAATGTAGGGATTGAAAATCCCTTCAAACTCATCGTCCCAAAGACCACAAACTTCATCTACTTGATCACTAAAGAGCTCTTGAGTTGATAGAGACAGCTCTCCCACTTTCTTGTCTTGGCCAATGAGGCCATCTTCTTCATTGCTTGACTTTGGTGAGCTTTTCAAGCTCTCTTTTCAATTTACTTTCTCTTTGAATGGAGCATCATCAACTTTCTTCTTCCATTGGAATTCCGACTTCTTCCAATCATCCTTCCGGCTATAATGATCAACCATAAAACATGGTTCATGCAAACGGGGAGCTCTCATGGTCTTGTCAAGATTAAAAGTTATGCTCTCATCTCCTACTTCTAGAGTGAGCTCTCCATGCTTCACATCAATCACCGCACCCGCGGTGTGTAAGAAAGGTCTTCCTAGAATGATTGAAATATTGGAATCTTCTTCCATGTCAACAATGACAAAGTCCACCGGGATGAAAAATTTCCCAACTCTTACGGGAGCATCTTCCCATATCCCTAATGGTGTCTTCGTCGATCTATCGGCCATTTGGATTGCGATATTGTTGCATTTAAGCTCTCCCATCCCTAACCTTTTACTCACCGAGTACGGCATAACACTCACACTAGCCCCTAGATCACACAAGGCTTTGTTGATCGTGGTGTCGCCAATGGTACACGGTATTGAGAAGCTTCCCGGATCTTTAAGTTTTGGAGGTGAACTCCCTTGAAGTATTGCACTACTCACCTTAGTGAAGGCGATAGTCTCAAGCTTCCGGATCGACTTCTTCTTTGTAAGGATGTCTTTCATGTATTTTGCATAGGCCGGCACGTGATTGATTAATTCCGTGAAAGGAATCGAGACTTCCAAATTCTTCACAATCTCCATAAACTTTCCAAGTTGGTCATCAAATTTGGGCTTGGCTTGACGACTTGGAAAAGGAAGTCTAATCACAATGGGCTCCTTCTCCTTGGCCTTGTCTTCATTTTTCTTTGAAACTTCTTCTTTTGATGGTTCTCCATCCTTGGAGTTTTGCACAACTTCTTCTTTGTCACTAGCTTCCACAACTTCATCCTCAACTTGCTTCTTCGGCGCTTCATACCTTGTACCACTCCTCAAGTGAATGGCACTAACCGTTTCATGTCTTGGGGGATTACTTTGAGGTGGTAATTGCCCCTTTTGTCTTTGTGAGCTTGAAGATGCTAGTTGAGTCAATTGGGTTTCCAACATTTTGGTGTGAACTAGGATGTTGTTGATGGTGATTTTCTTTGCTTGACTATCTTTTTGCAATTGAGTGAAAAACTCTTGTTGATTCTTTTGCACTTGGAGGACCGCTTTTTGAACATCAAAATCTTGGTCATTTTGTTGATTGTATGGAGTTTGATTTTGGTAGCCTTGGTTTTGGTTGTAAAAGGGTCTTTGATTTTGGTTTCTCATGGGAGGTGGGGTGTATGTTGGTTGAGGGTTTTGAACATTTTGGCTTTTGTATGAGAGATTCGGGTGGAATTTGGTGTTCTCATTGTAATAAGGGGTACCACTCTTGTATGCTTGAAAAGCATTCACTTGTTCATTTGTTCCCCTACATTCACTTTGGTCATGTCCCAAAGTTCCACAATTCTTACATATCCCACTTGGGATTGATGGAGATGCCGTCATGGCATTAACATGATGCTTTGGAGATTTTGAGGCTTCTTCAACTCTAGCCATAGCTTTTTCAAACTTCAAATTGATGGTATCAATGTGAGCACTAAGTTGAGCACCCAATTGAGTAATAGAGTCCACTTCATGCTTTCCTCCTCTAGTATCCTTGCGAGGTCTACTATATTGTGAGTTATGGACCGCCATTTCCTCAATCTTGTTCCAAGTTTGATTGTCGTCAACTTCGGTGAATATTCCACTTGATCCCATGTTGAGAATGTTTCTTGAGTCTTCATAAAGACCGTTCCAAAATTGTTGTACCAAGAACCACTCGCTAAGTCCATGATGAGGACATGAGCGGCAAATTCCTTTGAATCGCTCCCAAGCTTCATACAAAGATTCTTCATCTCTTTGCTTAAAGCCCGTAATTTGAGCTCTTAGCATGTTAGTCTTTTCCGGTGGATAGAACTTTTTGTAGAAAGCTATAGCCAATTTCTTCCAAGAATCAATTCCGAGAGTAGCCTTATCAAGGCCTTTCAACCATTGTTTTGCGGTGCCAATTAGAGAAAAAGGAAATAAGACCCATCCAATTTGGTCTTGAGTTACACCGGTTTGAGAAATCGCATCACAATAGTCGAAAAAAGTCTCCATGTGAGAGTGAGGTCTTCACTAGGCATCCCCCCAAATTGGCTTCTTTCGACTAATTGGATAAATGCGGATTTGGCAATAAAATTTCTACCATTGGGTAGGTTCTCCTCGGTTGGCACGGAATGTGATGAGAATTTAGGCATTGTGAGTTGATTTTGTGTTGGATTTTGTGTTGGGTTCTCCTCACCTTCTCTTGCAAAAGGGTTTATGAACTCAATAGTGTTTGGTTGAATATCTACAACCTTACCAATACCTCTCAAAGTTCTCCTAGCAAGTCTTTTATTGGTTGTCAAAGTCCTTTGAATTTCGTGATCAAAGGGTAACAAGTTACCTTGTGATCTTCTATACATGTAAAATATAAAACAACTCGAAAATAATTAGAACAAACCTTGAGGAGTTTTACTTCCCCAAGGAAAAGAAAGACACAACTAATAACAATATAAGAAAATCTAAATCAAGTTAACAACGTCCCCGGCAACGGCGCCATTTTTTTGGTCGGACTCTCGAGGAGGTTTAGTTTTCGGTACTTGTCGTTAGGAGCACCTAGACCAAAACACAATTTATAACTTCACAAAACAACTCTACAATTAGTAAAGAGGCAAGTAAAGGTCGGATCCCAAGGGACGGGAATTGAGATGAGATTTTCAATTGCAACTAGCGGTGTCTAAGGGTGTCACGATTTGGGGTTTGAAGTAGAAGATCACTAAACTAAATAGCAATAAAAGTAAACAAGCAAGATGATTAAAAGGGATGTAAACAATTGATAAAAGGCACTAGGGTGTCATGGGGTCATAGGGGATTCATGGAAATTGATCATACAAACATATTCTCAAATTATAAGCAAGCAATTATTGCTGTGATGGTTCGAGTTGGTTTATATCTTACAATCCTAGGAAAGTTTGGGTCCCGGAGCCGAATCGATTATATTGTACAACACCTACAAGTCGACTTAATCTTCCCTACTCAACTATATGCATGGTCTAATGAGACTCGAGTTGGTTTATGTCTTACAAGTCTCATTGAAAATATAGGTGATGGGTAAAAATGCAAGGATACATAGGCTCGCATTTCATCAAACATAACATGTGCATAAGTTAAGATCACAACAAGCAAGCAAATAAACTATGAAAACATATTAAATTAAGCATGAATCATCCCCCATGTTGGTTTCCCCTAATTACCAATTAACCCTAGATAAGGAAACTACTCACTCATTATCATGTTGAACATGCTAGCAAGGTTGTCAATCATACCAACAAAGTGAAACATGATGAATAAATGAAGATAATTAACGATAATTAAAAAGAAATTAAGGGAATTATACCTACTAATGATTCCAATAATAAAGCAAAGAATAATAGAAGTACTTGATGATAGATTGGAAGGTTGTCAATCTCCCAATAATAACCCAAATAATCTTCAATTACCCAAAACAAAGGATGAACAAGAGAGAGATTAAGGAAATGAAACTTGTATTAAAACTTGATTAAATGTTGATTACAAGATTAAAGAGAGATTTGATTGATATTAACTACACTAAAGATTGCTAAGAAGAACATGCTCTTCTAAATAGACTAATGGGGTATTTATAGTGGGGATTAGGTACATAAATTAGGGTTTACTAACGGCTTTAATGACGATTAAGTCCTTGAGGAATCGCCGGTCTCTAGGGAGACTCCGGTCTCCTTTTTGCCGGTCTTAGAAAAATATGCGCATCCTTCCTTGAAGCTTGTAGAAGACGAAATGGCTGTTAGAGAATCCGGGCGTCCAGGGCACGGGACGGGCGGATTCTGGTGATTCTGGACGGGCGTCCAATTGGGGAAGACGGGCGGATTTGGGGTGTTTTGGACGGGCGTCCACTGGGGGAAGACACTCGGATTGCCCCTCTTGGACGGGCGTCTTGTGGACAATCCGCTCGGATTGTCTTACAGCTTCTTTCTTTCTTCTTTTATTCCTTTTTCTTCATAAAATCCTTGAGGATTTCCTCGGGGATGCAAGGATCTTTTCTCATCATTGCCCGTATACTATAGTATGTACAAAGGCCTTCTAATCTTGTCTTCTCTTTGATGCTTGGTTATTGAATTCAATCAATTTAGCTTCATTTTGCCATGAAAATGCAAGGTTTGCACTCCTTTCCTACCAAGGACACAAAACCTCAAAGAATATGAAAAACAAAGGACTAAAGACAATAAATGACCCAAATATGCACTAAAAAGCATGGGAACAAGGCTAATTCGGGGACTAAATATGCTCTAATTATGGTCACATCAATTATACCTAATAATGATTCCAAAATAAAGCAAAGAATAATAGAAGTACTTGATGAATCATTGGAAGGTTGTCAATCTCCCAATAATAACCCAAATAATCTTCAATTACCCAAAATAAAAGATGAACAAAAGATAAATTAAGGAAATGAGATTTGTATTAATATTTGATTAGAAGTTGATTACAAGATTAAGAAGAGATTAGAATGATATAAACTACACTAAAGATTGATAAGAAGAACATGATTAATCTAATTAGACTAATGGAGTATTTATAGTGGGGATTAGGTACACAAATTAGGGTTTACAAAGGGCTTAAATGACGATTAAGTCCTTGAGGAATCGCTCCTCTCAGAAAAGATGTGAGTCTCCTTTTTGCTAGTCTTCCGAAAGTATGCGCATCTTTAATGGAGGGGAGAAGAGGACGTATGGGCCTGTAAGACAATCCGGGCGTCCAAGGGTCGGGACGACCGGATTCTGGGGTGGCTGGACGGGCGGATTGATGCTTGGACAAGCGGATTGGGGCATGGTTGGACGGGCATCCTTATGGCAAAGACGCTCGGATCTTAGCAGTCTTGGACGGGCGTCTTGCTACGCTGGACGAGTGGATCTCGTCACAATCTTTCTTTTCTTCTTTTCTTCCTCTCTTCTTCCAATAATCCTCCGGGATTTAGTCGGGGATGCAAGGATTTCTTCATCATTGCCCATCTACTATAATATGTACAAAGGCCTTCTAGTCTTATCTTCAATTTGATGCTTGGTCATTAGATTCGATTAATTTAGCTCTATTTTGCCATGAAAATGCAAGGTTTGCACTCCTCTCCTACCAAGGAAACAAAACCTCAAAGAATATGCAAAACAAAGGACTAAAGATAGTAAATGACCCAAATATGCACTAAAAAGCATAGGAATGAGGCTAATTCGGGGACTAAATATGCTCAAATAATGGTCACATCAACACCCATCATGTACCAATAACTGATTGATCGTTAGGTCTCGGAACTAAGTGCCAAACTTTATTCCGTTCGAACTATTAAAGCTCTTCTTACATAGCAACAATCCAATCTGGTTCAGCAAGAGCTTCTTTGATATTGGTTGGTTCAATGGTGGAGAGAAAGGAGTAGAAGGAGCAGAAGTTGTTCAACGTTCTACGAGTTTGAACTCCCTTCTTTAAACTTCCAAGATTACTCTCCATGGGATGAGAATCTTTGTATCTCCGTTTCTTAGAAGCTGGAGGCGCATCATTGTCATTTGAACTGGGCTCACCTTCTTCGAATGATTGGAATCCAAGAATTGTTCCCCCTAAATTCAATCCTGGGGTTGTAGGAGAATCAGGTATAACTCTGGATTCTATACCTTGGTTTAGATTCGAAGTTATAGCTTCATCAGTTATAACTTCAGTTTCCAACTTCTTGTTTTGAGAGGAGATTATAGTATCATAATCAACTATAATCTCAGCTCTCTTTCCCTTGTCATTCTCTTTCCCTTGTCGTTTGAAGGACTTCCAAGTTCATCATTAGTGCCTTCAATTTATTTATCTTCCTCATCCAACTCTGGACGATCATCTCTAGATAGAAAGAAATATGGTTCGTTCATATCTTCTTCCTCCTCCTGCTCAGCTTTATCAAACATATTGTTCTCATCAAATATAACATGAACACTTTCCTCGATGCATAAAGTTATTTTATTAAAAACTTTATATGCTTTACTATGATTAGAGTATCCAACGAAAACAGCTTTGTCACTTCTGAGATCAAATTTGCTTAAACGGTTTTTACCATTGTTAGGTTTTTGTCCTTTAAGAAGCTCATATGGAATCTTCTTAATGATAGGTCTAATCAAAGCTCGATTGTGAACATAGCATGCAGTACTAATAGCTTCAGCCCAAAAATTACGAGGTAGACCACTACACAATAGCATAGTTGCATGCCATATCCTCTAGTGTTCTATTCATACGTTCAATAACACCGTTTTGCCGTGGGGTTCGTGGTGCAGAAAAATTATGTCCTACACCATTTTCCCTACAGAATTCTATAAAAGCATGATTATCAAATTCGGTGTCGTGATCAGTACGTATAGAAACTAATTTTGATTTATACTTATTTTGGGCAAGCATCATTAGAACTAAAAAGTCATCGAAATTTTCATCTTTTGAACTTAGAAAAATAGGCCAAACATACCTTGAGTAGTCATCAACTACAACAAAAACATACATGGATCCGCCTCTACTTCTTACCTTCATTGGGCCACACAGATCCATATGAACTAGTTTCAGTGGTTCTTTCGTGCTTACCACTCTCTTAGGTTTAAATGACGATCTCACTTGTTTGCAACGATCACACGAGTCACATAGCGTTTCTTGGTCAATTTTGATTGACGGTAACCCTTCAACCAAATTCCATCTTTTGAGTTTATTTAGAATGGTGGAGCTAATGTGAGCAAACCTTTTATGCCACAGACAAGGATCGTCTAAAGTAGCTTTCATGCATGTAAACAAGTTAGTAGGAATAGCATTCAAATTAATAATGTAGACATTCCTTTTACGTTGACCCTCAAGAATAACACTACTTGTTCCTTCAATTATTATACGACAAGTATCTGAATGAAAAACAACTTTATTTCCTATGTCATATAATTAAGAAATACTGAGTGGATTATGCTTGAGTCCTCTAATAAGATAAACATCACTAATAGCATGATAAGTAGATATACCAACCTTGCCAACGCCAACAATCTTACCTTTCTTGTTATCTCCAAAGGTAATCTTACCTCCATCAAAGAGTTCAGGTGAAAGAACTAGGTTTATATCTCCAGTCATATGCCTTGACAACCACTGTCAAGGTACCATAGATTGTTTTCTTTCACCATAACCTATAAATAGAATAGATACAGTTTTTAGGTACCCAAGCTAGGTTGGGTCCTTTGACGTTAGTCATTCTAAAAACTAGATATTTTCTAACACATACTTGTCTGACAATTTTCTGTTTGTGAAACAAGGAGTATTGTCTAGTAGATGTCTTAGAGTTTATTTTCGGTTTTATATGATGTTGACTTCTAGGTTGTTTTGGGAAAGCCTTAGTTTTATGAGACTCTTTAGGCGTTTTTGGTTGTATTGGTTAATTATTCCGTTTCTTGAAATCAAAGCCCATATCATAGAACCAACGAAAGTTATTTTTTTTTTTTGATGAAATGTAAGTTTGTATTAAATCAAAAAGACCGTCACCAATTACATAAGCTCACCTAACCAAGAGGCAAGGAGACTCATACCTTAGGACATTAGGCCAGGCCCATTACACAAAATCAGATATTCTAAACAAAAAAAGGCAACCCTTCTGAAACCATCAAAACAACCTATTTCCCGACATTAACCCTGCTTTTTCGATGCTTCTCCATGTTCACCGAGCCATTCTTCTATCAGATCTGGTCTCGTTGATTGCCCCGAATCCATTCAAGCCACCCCCGGTTTCCTGCGTCAATCTTAACTTTTGGGGTACCTCGCACTTTCCATTTAACATCATCAACAATCTTCTCAGCAATCTTCTCAGCTAATTTCTCCGGTCGAAGAACTTTAGATTCATACTTACCAGAGTTTCTTTGTCTCCATATATGGTAGATGCATGCATTGATCAAGGCATTCATGAAGTTTGATCTGGTGGTCGTACCTCCCCTGCTCAATCTCCAATTTCGAACATCAGAGATAGGTAGATCTACCTTGACCTCAGTTCCCACTTTCCAGACGACTTTCCTGCTATACTCGCACATAAAGAACAGGTTTTCAAGCGTTTCAGTAGTACTCTCATAGATGCAGCAGGTATCCGTATTACTAACCCCCAATTGATGCATTTTTTCATTTGTGTTGAGGTTATTGTGGTAGTATATCCAGGAAACTATGCTATGCTTTGGTATAGACCATGGACACTAGCTTTGCCCAATTAACTTCACTATTTTTGTTTCTGAGGTATTCATAGCCTTTTGATATGGAATAAGTACATCCTGTCTGATCAGACCATATATGTTGTTGATAGGCCCCCTCTAAGAGCTGCTTGACCTGACAGATTTTCCGCTAGTACCAACTGGAATCAGTAGTTGGGACATAGTCTCGCCAAGTCCTTCCTTTGAGATAAATATGGTTAACCCATTTCACCCAAACGTGATCTGGTTTTGTGGAAATCCACCAGACCAGCTTCCCCACAGCAGCCTTATTCCAGTCTATATCACTTTTAAGCCCAAGTCCTCCTTCAAGTTTAGGTTTGCATAGCTTATCCCATGAGACCAATGGTGTACGGATATAATCAGCTCCCCCATCCCAGAAGAAATTCCTGCAAATTTGCTCAATCCTAGCTATAACTCCAGAGGGGAGAATAAACATAGTTGCCCAGTAGTTATGGTATGTCTTGAGCACAGCTTTGATTAAGATCAATCTCCCTGCATAGGAGAGTTTCCTTGCCCCCATCCCCCTTATTTTGCTCACAATCTTCTCAATGAGAGGTTTGGAATCCTCAGCATTCAATCTAGTGGTTTTGATGGGCACCCCTAGTTACTTGAAAGGAAGCCTGCCCTCTGTAAAACCTGAGATTTGTAGAATCTCAGCCTTGACATCTGCCTTGACCCCATTAAAATACGCATTAGACTTTCCCGTACTCATCTTTAAGCCAAAGGCTAGGGAGAAAGTGGAAAACGTCCTAAGAAGAGTCATAATAGAGTGGGCATCACCTTTACAGAAAATTAACAAATCATCTGCAAACATTAAATGGGTGAGCTTCATGGCTTTGCATAGAGGATGATATCTGAAAGCCTGATGTTCAGTAGTGTGATTCAGCAATCTTGAGAAGTATTCCATGCAAATGGTGAAGAGAAGGGGAGATAGGGGATCCCCTTGTCTAAGCCCTCTTTTTCCTTTAAAGAAACCAAACATGTTCCCATTAAGATTCAGAGAATAGCTAGCTGAGGTCACACATTGCATAATCCAAGTATTGAACCGGGAGGGAAGTGCATAGCAGTTAACATTTGCTCCAAAAACTCCCATTCAATGGTATCATAAGCTTTTTGCAAATCTATTTTAAAGAGAACCCTAGGGGAAATAGCTCCTCTACTATAAAGCCTGATGATGTCTTGACAAATTAAAATGTTTTCCATTATGCTTCTCCCCTGAATAAACCCACCCTGGTTAGGTGAAATAACATCAGGTAAAACAGTAGCTAGTCTGTTGCAGATCAGTTTGGATATGCATTTATAAATAACATTGCAACAGGCTATGGATCTGTACTGTAAAACTGATTCAGGCCTCTCCACTTTAGGAATAAGAGTGATACTAGTGGCATTCAGTTGCTTGAGGAGAGTATTATCATGAAAAAAGTCCATAATAGCTTCACACACTTCTTCCCCCACAATATCCCATGAGTCTTTAAAAAATTTGTTGGTATATCCATCTGGTCCAGGGGATTTATCATTAGGAATATTAAAAATAATACTTTTAATTTCTTCCTTTGATATAGGAGTCAATAGTTGAGTCCTGTGTTGATCAGTACAAACTTGTCCTTTCTGAACTATATTGTGGCTTACCTGAGTGGTCTGACTGTTAGACCCCAAAAGGAGTTGATAATAGTCAAGGAAAGCCTTCTGAATCCCTGCATCATCACTGAATAAGGTGCCATTATGATCTTTAATATGATGAATATAATTCTTATTCCTTCTAGCTTTGATTACTCCATGAAAATAAGCTGTATTAGCATCTCCCTCAGTGAGCTAGTGGGCTTTTGCCTTTTGTTTAAGAAAATCCATTTTTGCCTGGTGAAGCCGTTTTGATTCCTGATAAGTATTATATTCTTGCTGCATCAACTCCTCATCCCCTAGCCTACTGATTAGCTGTTTCTGAATATGAATAAGTTTGGCCTGTGCAATATCAGCTTTATTTTCCACATCAGAAAAATGCTCCCTGTTTAAATTCTTCAGGTCTGCCTTGAGCATTTTTAGTTTCCTTACAAGCCTGTACATCTTGGACCCCTCAATCCTTTGAGACCAGACATTTTGTACACAGTGATTGAAACCAGGCCCAGTGCTCCACATATTATAGTATTTAAATGGCCTATTTCTATTATGACCTCTTGTATCCTTACTAACAATACAAGGGGTGTGATCAAAGTGTCCCTCTGGCATGAAATTTGCATAATGATCAGGAAAAGTATCCAGCCACTCCTGATTTACCAAAAAACGATCAATCCTGCTATACACCCTAGTCTCTGGAGGCTGCTTATTATTCCAGGTATAGAAGGCTCCTATGGCCTGAATATCCATCATGTTACAATTATCCAGGCAGTTTTGGAAAGGTCCGGCCAAAGAGTTGAGACCCTACCCCCAAGTCTTTCATTGGCCACCAACACACAATTAAAATCCCCTTCTATAGCCCAAGGGGCCTGAATAAGAGAGGAAAGCCTCTGAAGATTAGACCACAAAGATTCTCTTTCACTGATCCCATTAAAAACATACACAATAGTGTGTAAAAAAGAAAGTTGAGACTGCTTATCTATCACTCTCATATGAATGTACTGAGCATCATATTCCAAAAACGTAATATCAAACAAGTAGGGTTTCCAAAGAATCCAAATTCTCCCCCCCAAATGATGAGAAGAATTAGTAGAAATACTCCAATCCCCAAAAACATTAGTCATAGCCTTATTCAAATTGGTAGGTTTTATTTTAGTTTCAGTGAGACCAAAAAGCCCCACATTATTTGTATGCAGAAATCTATTAACAACCAAATTTGTTTATTTACTAGATTCATCCCCCTCACATTCCAAAAACCAATATTCATCATGGAGTAAGATTGAGGGGATCAATACCATCTAAGCCAATTCCTTCCTTGGGAGAACTAGACCCTCTTAGGGCCTCCATATAAGTTGGTGAACTCTCATTGATCTTCTTTGGCCTCCACACCTGTCTAGTGACCTTGTACTGTCTGATAGGAGAAATAGTCCCTGCATTTGTACTTATTGGTCTAATAATAGGTGTCTTTCCTGGATCTGAAACTGCTGTTTGTTGTATGTCCTGAACAGGTGAAGCCTGCTGGTCAGAATGGAGCACCTGCAATTTTTGGGGTACGTTCTTATGCTGTACAGGCCTTCACACCTTTTGCACAACTTTTGACGTATGATTAGATCTATTCTTCCTGCATGTTGCTTGTTCATGACCAATCTAATTGCATTTTGTGCAAATACTAGGTTTCCACTCGTATTCCACCTCAACCTCTATCAGTTGCTTTTTTTCGTCTAAAAATCTCACTTTATGGGGAAATTTTTGTCCTAGCTGTAATTCCACCATGACTCGAGCAAAACCAATATGGTTTTCCCATCAGTTGCCACATCACTCTTAATATATGTCCCAACTAAATTGGTAATCTTTTTAAGACTATTACCCCAGAATTTCAGAGGTAACTTGTGCAATCTTATCTAGGCCGGAACCTTTTTTACTTCCTCTTTAGTGAGTTCGATGTCTGGTTGCCAAGGTTTTAGAATGAGTGGCTTGTTATCAAACAGAAAATACCCATTAGCTAACACAGATTGTTTCATTGCCTCAGTATTAAACCTTGCCAAGAAAACCCCATTTGGAAGAAAAGAGATTTTGTCTATTGTATACTTACTCCAAATGCGTTTCAGGAAACTCTCCATCACTTGCCACGGCGGATTGGCTCCAACAACAAAACCATAAACAACCTGCTGCCAGTATGTCAATTCATCCTGGACATCCTCATCAAAAAGTTGTAGTAAGTCCTCGGGCTCCTCCTCTATCATTTGAATAATTTTTTTGCCATGCCTTTGGAACCACTGACCATCTTCATTCTCTTCTGTTTCAGATTCCGTTTCCACAACAAATTCATCAAGAGTGTCAGTCTCCATGTCTTCCAGATTGCCAGTTTCCAAGTCATATGCAGGGATACCAGTGATGTCATGAAGAAACTTGTGTTTAGTCCCCTCCTCGACATCTGGCTTCCCTAAAATTCTTGTTTTTTCAGATCGAATAGCAGAAAATGCTTCTGATGTAGCCTTTGAACTATGATGTTTACTATTGTTTGATTGCTTAGATTTTTTAGCCATTGTGATGCAGATCAATGTAAAATTAAGCCCTAGAGATGACGGATGTCCTCTCTCTTTCTATCTCTAGGTTAAACATCATTTCATCATTCAAAGCTACCCTAACGAAAGTTATTGTTTCTTTCATTATTCGAGCATGGTTCAGGTGTAGGGAAGGCATTCTCTTTTATGACAGTGTCAGACGCTCTAACAAATTTGATACTCTCATTGAAATCTTTTATACGTTTGACACAATTATCTAGAAGGTGTCCAGTATGATCACTGTAATTGTATATCAAGTATTCAGATAAGTTGACATATTTTCTCTTCCTGAAATCTCGTTCGGAAGGAGTTGATTTGCATTTAGAGTGGTCTCTACGACCATAGCACTCATGTCCTAAACCCATTTTCATATTATTGTCTGATTGCTCAGTTAGGAAATTTAGGACTTTTGTGCTTCCTTCCCACTTATCATGAACTTTTCTAGCATGTAAGAGCAAATACTTTAAAGATTGGATTTCTTTAAGACATTTAGAATGATCCAATTCCATATCTTAGAGGAGTTATTCTCTTTATTGTTGTCACGAAAGTCCTGGAATCGTTTATCAAGAACCTGTACCATCTTAGAATTTAATTTCTTAGTATCAGATAATAGGGTTTTAGATTCTTTCAATTGCTGATTTAGAGAATCAATTTCCTTCTTGTGACTCTAGCTTTAGCCTTAGATATCAGAAGCTCTTTGACTTTCCTCAATTCTAAGGTTATAGCTTCATTAGCTACAACCTTGGCTTGAAGATACTTAATGTTGAGTTTTAGTTCTGAGGTTATAGCTTCATTAGCTATAACTTTAGACTTAAGAGCTATCTTTTCAACATTTGTCGATTCTGAAGTTGTAGTTATATTAGCTGTAACTTTAGATTTTAGCTTCTTAGCATTGGCTTTAAGAAGTTGATTCTCTTCAATCTGTTCTGTTAAGTCTTTCAATTCCAGATCTTGTTCGTGACACTTATCAAGACTATGCTCGAAGTATTCTATTAAAGCACTTTTGGACAACTTTTTTACTTTTTTTTTAAGTTCAAGATAGCTTACCTCTTCTTCTTCATTGTTTGAATCAGATTCTCTTAGAAGGCAGTAATCTGATCTTGAGTCCATGCTATCAAAATCGTTGTTGGAAATTAGGTCCAGAATAACATTGCTTAGACAAAGATTAGCAACCTCTTCATCTTCAGACCCTTCGTCATCTTCTATGTCAAGGTCTCCCAACCATGATGCCATCATGACTTGTTTGAACTCCTTTTTGGTCTTTTCACGCTTAGTATTGTCCTTAATTTTCTCCCATGTGGGACAGTCTTTGATCATATGATCAGACTCTCCACACTTGAACCATCCTCTATTAGCAAAAGATGTTTTTGACTCAGTTGCTTTCTTATTGATGGACTTATTGTTATTGTAGGATGATTTTGTTTCTTTGTTTCTAAAGAGCTTCTTTTTGAAGCGTCTAGCAAACAATACCGTCTCATCTTCAATGTCAGACTCAGCGTTTTCACTTGCTGAGGCCTGGAGAGACATACTTTTACCTTTACTTGGCTCGGCTTCATCGTTATCTAGGACGAGCTCATGAGCCATAAGAGCTCCTATAAGCTCTTGATAAGATAAAGAAGTAAGGTCTCTTGATTCCTCCATTGCTATAACCTTAGGACGCAATTTTTTGGTCAGACTCCTAAGGACATTTATAGCAATGTCCTCAAATTAAAACTTTCTACCAAGATTTTTTTAATTCATTTATAATGCTAGAAAATCGTGCAGACATGCCATCAAGAGATTCATTGGGCTCCATTTTAAACCGCTCATATTTCTGAATCAGCAAGTCAATACGATATTTCTTAACAACTGTCGTTCCCTCATAAGCTATATTAAGACCATCCCATATTTCCTTGGCCGAGGTACAAGAAGAAAAACGATCTAATTCATTTGATGTCATGCCGTTTTGAAACAGGCTTATAGCTTTCGAGTTTTTCTCAACCTTCTTATAATCAGCCTCCACATAGTCTTCTTCCTTTTTCTCATAGGTAGTGCCTTCAGTAGATCCGACCAAAATTTTATTCGGTCCATTTTGTATAATCTTCTAACACTCCAAATCATGTCCTTTTATGTGGTGTGTCATCATGTTCTTCCAAAGTCCATAACTCTTCCCATCAAAGACGGGACACTTTAGTTACTTAGAATCCATTTCACACGTGTAAGGCAGCGGGATTAAAAGTAAATAAAATAAAAAGAGAAAGATGGATCAACCTCTTTGCGGTTAGGCAATCAAAAGCACGAGGCTCTGATACCAATTGTAGAGTTTATCGATCCAAAATACTCAAGAGGGGGGGGGGGTGAAGTGAGTATGCCCACCTTTAAAATTTTGTACGTGTAAGCGTGTTTATGTGTAATTTGATAGTGTGAATTTATTGATTAAATTCAACTATTAAACTACTTGTAAAATGAAAGAAAAAACGAAATAAAGAGTGCAAGGGACACACGATATTTGAAGTGGTTCAGTTTCACACGTCGAAGCCTACGTTCACTATTCTCGATTAATAATTTTAGTATATTTCTACGGAATACAAAATTATCAACCCACTCGTACAACTAACTCTACCTGTATCTAAATTTGAGAACCGTTAAATACTCAATTTGACTAACTTACGTTAATAAGAAAGTACTTGATTGTTCTTCTAATGTTCACACAATTGAACGAGTAAGAAACAATATGAAGCACTATTATCCAATAACATAATTTCAAAAGTAATTGCAATAAAGAACAACACAATTTTTCGAAACAATTTTTTATTGCAAAATAATGATAAACTTAATTTGTTTGCAAAGAGATTTTCGGTCGCCTATTTTGGTCGCCCGAGATCCGATTTCTTGTAGTATAGGTTTTGTTCTAAAAAACCCTAGATGTTGTGAGATATCGTGTAGAGTGTTACACAAGAGACCATTATTTCTTTCTATCTTTACAATAATAATATTCTAAAAGATAGAAACACATGTTATCCTTCCATCTTTACAATAATAATATTCTACAAGATAGGAAAGAATAAATCTTAATAATATAAAAGAGATAACAAATCTCTAATCAAATATTATTTAAGATTTAATCTAGTCTTTAACTTGCATAAGTGATTTCGTGTGGGAGGCAAGAAAGGAATTAGGTCAAATTTTCCTTAATCTTAGAGAATAAGAAAGAATAAAAAATTTAAAGAGATAAGAAATCTCTAACAAATTTTATTTTGATTCCCTTAATTTTTATCTAAGTAAGAAAGAGATTTTAATCCCTTAATTTAATCTAATAATATCTTTAAAGAATGGAAAAGAATAAATCAAATAATATATGAAGATAAAATATCTTAACCATATATTATTACTAAGATTTATTCCAAACCCTAACTTGCACAAAGGGAAACCGTGTATGAAGAGAACGCTCACACGCCCAATTCCTTCTTCACGAAACCCTAGGTAAGATATATTAGATTTAGAGTTTAGATAAGAGTAGAAGGAAAACCCTAGATAGCATGATAACTCATAAGTTGTTTTACTAATCATTAGGATAATCTCAAACTTATTCGATCTAATCATGTCCCAAATCTCACTCTACTATAAACACACTTTTCTTTAAAAAATTTATGATTTAAGCTTTGAAAAATAGAATTTAAAAACATAAAAACCGTGTTCTTCATATTGCAACTCAAAGTTATAGTAGAATCACCTATAACTTTGAGTTCAACTAGTAAAGTTATAACTAAAACAGCTATAACATTACTTGTCAAAATTACTTCTTAAAACAACGTTATTGAAAGATGACCTACGCTATCTAATCTTCCTGGAGATCGTCAATGTAGGATTCATCTCTTGAATTTGATTACGAGCTCTTCTCTTGGAGCTTCACTTGATTATGAATTGAGATAAGATTAATCTTCAAACATGATATTCAACTTCGCTGCTTGACCATGAAGTCTCCTTTATCATGAGCTTGATCATTGAGTAGCTTTACTTGGGAACTTTATCTTGAACATATGGTCCACTTTGATTCACTTGAAACTTATTCTTTGTACTTTGTCATGAGCTCAAATGAACTTTGAAGTTATAGTTAAAACAAATATTACTTTACTTCACAAATCGTCTTGCCAAAGTGTAACTGATGCGTACATTTTGTATAGTCTTTTTAAGTCTTATTTGCACGCATTTCTATGCGATTCCCATAGTTTTAGGCTACGAAATGCCCCGAATAGTCTACTTTGGTTCGTTTGGCTTTACTTGCAGGAATGGACCTGAAAGAAGCAGAATTAAGCCTTTTACTGTCCCGTTAGCTCGCATTTAGGAGATGGAAGTATTGGAGCGAGAATAACACTGTCTTGGGATGCATGAGGTTGCCTTGGAAGCTAAATCATACGTCTTATGGTTGATTCAGTGGCAGTTGACTCGATCGAGTAGTTTTGCTGGCTAAGTGCTCTATCGAGAGCTTTGTGATGGTGAGAAGTCCTCGATCGAAACCCTGCTGTGTTCGATCGAGAGGTGGCATATTGGTGTTGCTCGATCGAGTAGAAAAAGTACTCGATCGAGATGTTTTGCTGAGGAGTTGTTCGATGGAGAAGAATCAAAGTGCTTGATCGAACACTTTGCTATCTGACGCGGTATTTTTCTTGCGTGAACTTGTTTATTTAATATCTTAAGTTACGTGTTTAGGGAATAAAATATATTTCCTATATAAAGGAAAGACTTAATTAGGTTTAGATATCAAATCTTTTACCTTTAATCATTTATTTTTTTAGGTGAAATGTGAGTATATATATTATATCAAGGAACCAAGATACATATACAAGGTTAGGGGTTCAAACCCTGGTAAGCTCAAAATCAAACAAAAAACGTACAGCATAACAGATAACCAAGCCTCATTGCAAGCAAAACTTAACCACCCATTAGTCTTTGTTAGATAACCCAGGGCCAGCTTTGCTGCACCCTCTTCTTCCTGCCATCTCCTCTATCTGAGCAACTAACAGTTCAGGCCTCACAACAGACTGATGGAGTCTGGTGGTGTTTCTCTGATGCCATATCGTATAAAGATAACCATTGAATATCATAGTCATTGCCTTCCATTGTAGATCGCCTGTCCTACCATTCTCGAAGTTCGAGTAATAGTAGGAAAAGCTCTCCCCATCCAGGCAAAGAGTCGCCCGATTCTCGAGTTGTAATGACACTCATAGAATAAGTGAGTGATCGTTTCAGGTTGATCTCCACATATTAAACAAAGATTGTCCTCACAAAAGCCAATCTGGTATAGCTTAGCTTTGGTATTTAGCCCCTCCTGCATAATAAACCACGTAATGATTGAATGCTTGGGAATGTTCCAGCTATTCCATACCAAAGAGTACCAGTCCACTTTAGGTTGTTGAGTGCAAAGCCATTTATAACCATTCTTGAGTGTATAACCATTCTCATCAGGTAACCAACAATTCTCACCAAATCCATCCTTGATTTATCCTTGACTTTGCAGACATTCTTCCAAGTCCAAGGAGCATCTGGAGGGGGAGAGTAAGACTGCCAGTCTTGCTCTTTCAAGTAAACATTCGATCCATCGTATCCACAATCTATCGCTTTGGTATAAACCCAGTTCACCGGTTTACCAACAAGTGCCCAATTCCACTCTTCCACTTTCTTTACACAAGACCACCAGCATCTTTGGGCATAGTAACCCTATCCCAAGCTACTAGAGGTACTCTATGATAATCAGGACTCCCATCCCAGAAGTAGTTTCTACATATTGCTTCAACTCTCCGATTACGACTTTAGGAATTAAAAACATAGTAGCCCAATAGCTATGGAGAGTATTTAGGCGAGTTGATGAAAGTGATTCTGTCGGCATAAGAGAGTTTTTGGCACCCAAACCTCTAATCCTGTTGATAATTTTCTCTGTTAAGCGGTTATCCTTCTTCTGATTTTACAGGTTGAATTGGAACCCCTAGATATCTGAATGGCATTGTACCCTCCTGAAATCCAGTAGCTCTCAAGATATCATTTTTGAGTTCAGAGCTCATCCCACTAAAAAACATTTCAGACTTGGTATTGTTCATTTTCAAACCAGAAGCATTAGAGAAAGAGGTGAAAGCCTTCATAAGGAGGATAATAGAGGGTGCATCCCCTTTGCAGAACATGAGGAGGTCATCTGCAAACATCAGGTGAGAGAGCTTTAAGCTCTTGCATAGGGGATGATAATGGAAAGGCCATCTTTCAGTAGCAAATGCAATAAGTCTAGTCAAATACTCCATACAAATTGTGAATATGAGAGGGGATATTGAGTCACCCTGTCTAAGCCCTCTCTGTCCTCTAAAATAACCAAAATTATTTCCATTAAGGACTAGAGTAAATGAGGTAGAGGTAATGCAAGCCATGACCAACTTAGTGAAGTGAGGAGGGAAATGAAGACCAGATAGCAGTTGTTCCACAAAATCCCATTCCACAGTATCATAAGCTTTCTGAAGATCAATTTTGAATAGGCATCTAGGAGACACATGAGTTCTTGCATACATATGCACAATGTCTTGGCAGATTAACACATTCTCAATGATAGACCTACCTTGGATAAAAGCACCCTGATTATCATGAATAAGGTCAGGTAGCACAAGAGCCAGTCTGTTGCATAGCAGCTTGGATATAACTTTGTAGATCATATTACAACAAGCAATAGGTCTAAATTGTTTGACAGATGTGGGCCTATCACACTTTGGAATAAGTGTTATATTAGTAGCATTGACCTGTTGAAGCAATTGACCAGTATTAAAGAAATCAGCAACAGCTGCAAACACATCCTTTCCAATCAAGTCCCATGAATCCCTGAAAAATCCACTGGAGTATCCATCTGGCCCAGGGGCCTTGTCCTTAGGAATAGAGAAGACTACCTATTGGACCTCCTCATAAGTGATAGCACTAGTAAGGATAGCAGCATGCTCAGGACTACAACTTTTGCCCTTGGCCAACACAACATGCTTGACTTCCTCAGTTGGACTCCTTTTACCAAGCAGGTCCTCATAATAAGCCAAGAAAGCATTTTGAATGGTATCTGTTTCTTTGCATAGATTTCCTTCCTTGTCTTCTATTTGAATCACTCTATTTCTCAGGCATCTCTTCTTAATAGCACAGTGAAAATAAGCAGTATTGGCATCTCCTTCCTCCATCCACTGTACTTTTGATTTCTGTTGCAAGAAACTATCCCTGGCTGCAGTCAGTTTCCTTAAATTATCCATGAGGTTCACTTCTTTGTCAATGAGATCAGCATTCATCCCTGAACTAGCAATCTGGGCCTGAACAGTAGCTAGCAAATGGGCAGCTTGACTGGTCTGGTTTACAATATCAGAAAAGCAATCATTATTAAGAGCCTTAAGTTTATATTTCAACTCCTTCATTTTTTTTACCACACAAAACATATTTGTCCCAGCTACAGGACTGTCCCATACTTCTTTCACAGTTGATAAGAAATTAGTGGCACTACTCCACATATTGAAGTACTTAAAGCTTCTAGCTTTGCTCTTATTAAGCTTCAGATTACTCACCACACAGGGAGTATGGTCCAAAAGACCCTCAGGGTAAAAATGTGCAGCCATATCTGGTATTCTCTCTACCCATTCCTTATTGATTAAGAATCTATCAAGCCTACTGTACTTTCTATGCTCAGCATCCTGCTTATTATTCCATGTAAAGAAAGCACCGATGGCAGGTATATCGATCATGCCACAAAGTCCTAGACACTCTATAAAATCCTCCATATCTTCCTGCTTTGTGTGTCCCCCCATCCTCTCATCAGGATGAATGACAGTGTTAAAATCCCCAGCCAGAGCCCAAGGACCAGAGCATTGTAGGGCAAAAGATTTCAACCAATTCCATAGCTCAACTCTCTCTTTCCCATCATTGAAAGCATAGATCATAGAGAGGTAGAACACCTGCTGAGTAGCTACCA
The DNA here is from genome assembly GCF_048544455.1 of Silene latifolia. Taxonomy (NCBI): domain Eukaryota; kingdom Viridiplantae; phylum Streptophyta; class Magnoliopsida; order Caryophyllales; family Caryophyllaceae; genus Silene; species Silene latifolia. The sequence goes on from NW_027413123.1 coordinate 2,439,850, forward strand.
CAGTAACCTTAGCATGTATGAATTAAGGGTTATACTGCAAGACTAAAAGGTCAAAGAGACTTGGCTGCCAGATGATCCAAACTCTCCCACCCTTATGAGTATGGCAGTTAGTGGTAACACACCATCCATCAAACAAATTATGAGATATATTACCCACATTTCCAGCATTTATTTTTGTTTCTAATAATCCAAATAAACCAATATTCTGTTTATTAATGAAATTCTTGACTATATGTTGCTTATTTACATTATTGAAGCCTCTAACATTCCAAAATCCAATGTTATTCATTATTATCAGTTTGGATAGGAGGGTTACCAATATCATTTACTATCACTTGCTGAGAACTTTGTGCAGTGGGGGTACTAGTACCATCTTTAGAGTTCAAGTCCTCCTGAGTTGGGTTTTCCTGGACATTCTGAGGTGTCATGATTACCTGATCAGGCGTTTTCTTTGTGGAGGTTGTCACACGTTTCCCTGGAGTCCCATTAGCTACAGTCAGTACAGGGTATTCAATTGCAGAGAGCTTACTGTCATTAGCAACAGGTTTTGGGATTGGCTTCCACACCCTTACAACAAGCTTTGCTTTCTGACTCACCCTCCTGCAATTCTTCTCTTCATGACCTATGCCTTTGCACTTAGTGCAAATGGTCGGTTTCCACTCATACTCCACATTTATCACAACAATCTTGCCATGCTCATCTTTAAATTTTACAGAACTAGGGAATTTTTGTCCCACTGTGAGCTCCACCATGGTTCTAGCAAACCCTAGCCTCGTTTTATCCTCTGTTGCTACGTCCTTTTTTATTTATTTGCCAACTAGTCCAGCTATGGATGGGAGGCATTTGCCCCAAAATTTTAGTGGCAGACCATGTAATCTGACCCAAGCAGGGACCACTTTTACATCCTCCTTTAGAAGATCAACATTAACTTGCCATGGCTTGACAATGAGTGGCTTGTTATCAAACATATGATAACCAGCCGAGAGTATAGCATCTCTGTCCTTCATTTCCTTGAATCTGACCAAAAAAAACTCCATTAGGAAGAAATGAAACCTTATCTATACCAAACTTGCTCCATATACGATAGATAAAACTATTTAAAACTTCCCATGGAGGATTAGCCCCAAGAACAAAACAATATACTGCCTGATTCCAATATTCTACCTCCTCTTTGACATCCTCAGGCATAAATTCTAGCATCTCCTCAGTAACAGGCTCCTCAATAACAGTCACTACACTAGGGCTCTCTTCATTAGGAACCCCACCATCCTTTTTAGCCTCCGTCTTCTTTCCACGTTGAGTAACCCATGCTGTGGTTGGGACTGGATCCTCTTCATCATCAAAGGACAGGCCAGTCACAGGATGTATCTCATGCATAGGTTTAGTACGTAAAACCTCCTCCTCCTCTGGTCCTCTCTTTTTTCCATTATTATGGCCATTGCTAGGTTTCTTTGCAGATACAGTACGTTTAGTTGATGATCTTTGATTACTACGAGTCTTCTTTGCTGAATTTCGTGCCATAATAACGTAATAAAGAGCCCTAATTAATGGCTGCAAGCAAGCTTTTTTTCGACTGAAAATCGCCTCTCATTAGGGTTTTCTAAAAAAAAACCTGTATTCTTCCAATTACCTCGAGCTCTTTACATTACCCTTTGTCTGAATAGTTAAGAAAATGTGATTACCTTTAATCATTTAGTTTACATTAACTTCAGATTTTAATCTCGTTCGACGTTGCTTTCATTTTTCTGGATCTCGTTTTGGGTAATTTCTCTTTACTCTTTCTTATTCAATTTAATTCTCTTTTTCACACTTTAATTCTTGTCCTTTTATTGTTGTTAATTATTAGATTTGTTATTTGATTTATGCTATTTATCTTTAATCATCTGAATACAATGTTTGTTATAGTTTATTTAATCGTTATTGTTTTATTTATCGTCATGCATAGCTAAATTCTCTATTGCTAGGATTAGGGGAGCCATGATAGTAAAACAATAATGCTTTAATTAGTTTAGGAGGTTTTTGTTGTGAGAATTGGTTTATAGCAATATAATAGTAATTATTAGGTTGAGTGCACGCAACTGAATTAATTAATCTGGTTAAATTCAGACCTAGATCGGAAGATTGGAATGAACAGACCTGTTATGAACAATAGACTACCCTAATCAGAGCGGAAGCTATTTAGGAAGAATCTAGGGCGGATAGCGGACCAGAAGGACCTTTCCACTACACTTCTCACATCAGACCGACAAACCTTACCTTTAGCTGAATTGCGTAATATCATGGTGAACTGACATCCTGACATCTTTTTCTTGTGGAGTACGATACCCGACTTACCTCTGCTACATTAGTTAGAGCCGGTTGGTTTATTTTTGATAGGGTTGCGACAGCCGTATCAAATTTTGGTGTCGTTGCCGGAGAGGCAACTATTTTATTTGCTTGTCTTATTTTAGTTTGTTTTAGTCACAAGGGATTTTAATTCCTTGAGACAGTTCTTATTATTTTCTCTTAGTTTTGTTTATGCCCATTTCCAACAGGTTAGAGGTAGTACCAGCTGATCCTGAACCAGAGAGGACTTTTCGCCGTAGACAAAACTTATTGAGAGAGATTCGTCGAGAGGATGACTTGAGTACTCTTGAACCAGTTCTAGAAAATTTCAGCTTTACAGAAGCTCAGTCTTTAGAGGATGACACTTCTATTTCGGCAACCTTTATTAAATCTGCGAAGATTCCTAACATTGCTAGTCATTCTAAGCCGACAGCTGATTCTATTCCTAAGGGTTTCAAGCTTTCAACTGATGAGGGGAGTACCTTTTATATTCGCCCCTCTTATTGGGACACCCCCATATACCAAGGAGCTTTAACAAGACCTTCCCTAGCATATAAGGGCATCACCATCTCGGTTGCCCGAGGAAAGTAATCATCAAAGGTCAATAAAAGAACATTTAAAACTATTTTACAAGTGATACAACCAAACTACTAATATAAAAGATACAACTCGTCCAAGCTATAGAACTACTTCTTAACATTACTCGTGAAGACTCATCCCTGCCAGGACTCCAGCTACCATCAAAGACAACACCTGCTAAGACTGACTGCTCACCATAAGGGATCACGGCAGACACAACAAAACAAACAAAAACAAACCAAACAAGGTCAGTAACTGAGGCAAGACACAACAATCAACTACCAACATATTACAACACAGCTAAACACACACACCAGTCACAACCACTCCAACCAATCACCATCACCGACTGTCCACTGGACCAGCCCTGACAGTGGGGGACCGCAGCCGTTCCCACCTAAGCCCCGCTCATTATACTGAGCGATAACCCTGTCCCATTAATGTGCACATCCCCTCCAGTGACGGGTTCCACGGAGGGTGAAACTAGGGCGTGAAGCCACTCCCGCAACCGACTCCACTCAGCCGAGGACGCACCTCAAGAACCAAAGACAATCAATCACAGACAGTTGCACCATAACAACAACCAATGAAACAGCACACACCAACCGATTACCATACACAATCAGCCACACGGTCACAACAACGATACATTAACGATACAACAACCGACACACCTTTAAGCAAACCGCAGCAATTCCTCGATCAACCACAAGACATCAACCAAGCACGCAACCCCTATACAAACAGCATACAAGTCTATTACTACCACTACAACCCTACAAGGAACAACAAAGACAAAGACAATGATGATGACATACCTACGCATCTCACAACGGCATTAAGACCGCTACCCGACTCAAGCAACTCATCCTCAAGGCACTAGCATCCTCAAAGGCTCCCATGGAAGGTATTTGGTGAAGGGAAAGGAGGGAGGCGACATATAGGACTGAAGGAAGGAGGCGGAAATGATTTGCGGTTTTAACAAAACACGATTATAAACCCTCGCTGTAAAGACGCTACTCTATCGAGTAACAAACTTACTCGATCGAGTGGCCCCTACTCGATCGAGTACCCAAGCTACTCGATCGAGTAACCTCTACTCTATCGAGTACCACTAATCCTCATATCCTAACAAGACACTAGGCATCTCTGGCACGCATTCCCAGGAACCTTCACCTGCCCCTAAAGGTCGGTCAACGGGTCCCTAAAAAGGCGGGTATTACACTTATATTAATCTGGTGGAGAGAAACCTGTTTAGAGGAGTAGCTGGTGAGGATCCGAGGAAGCATATGGAGATCTTCACAGATTATTGTTCCACCATTTCTGCTACTATGGGAGTGACACAAGAGAAGATTTAGGAAGTTTTGTTTCCTTTTTCTATTACTGATGGAGCCCGAGAGTGGTTGACTGACTTAGACAAGACTGCGGCAGAGGTTACCGATTGGAATAGCCTAGCTCTTGCTTTTTACAAGAGATACTACCCTCCACAGAGAACTAATGCATTGTGAGGGCAGATTACAATTTTTAAACAAAATCCAACTGAGAACTTGTATGAAGCATGGAGCAGGTTTAAGAAGCTGGATAGGTCTATCCCTCGTCACGGGTTTGACCAGTGGTTTTTGAGCAACTAGTTCTACAATGGGTTGTATGATGACCACCGAGCTGTTTTAGATGCTGCCGCCAATGGAAGATTTCAGAAGAATATTGATGATGATAAGGGCTGGCATATTATAGAAGAGATGGCTACCCATTGTGCTGAATATGGAAATCCAAGAAGTGGTACTAGGACAGTTGCTGGAGACAATAGTGCACTTGTGGCTCAACTGGAAGCCATGAATGCAAGATTTGATAAATTAGAATTGCAGGCTACGGGAAATCAACAGGCGGTCCATTTGTTGTCTAGACAAGAGACCATCTCATGTGAGACATGTGGTACTGATGGACATAGTGAAGTGGAGTGTTTAGATGAGAAAGAGCAGGTCTTTGCTTTTTAACAATTCACGCAAGGAGGCTCTTATTTTAACAACCAAGCTGGAGTTCATCCCAATTTGAGGTGGTCTAGCCAGAATGTGTTGAATCCTACACCTCCACCGCAGCAACAACAGACCTATGTTCCACAACATCAGAATCAACAACAAGGCTTTCAAAAGCCTCCTTCTTTCCCACCGCCACATTAGCAAGGTGCCTCTTCTAGTGGAAATAATGACATAGCTTAGTTGAAGTCATTGGTGCAAACACTTGCACTTCAGATGCAGAAAAATGAACAAACGAGAGATGCATATATTAAATTGCTTGAGTCCCAGTTAGCTCAATTGGCTACTAAGCAAGCTTCAAGACAACCGGGCCAATTACCGTCTCAACCTGACAAGAAACCACATGAGACGGTAAATTTCATCAGTTTAAGGAGTGGTATTTCCTATGAAGGACCCAAAATGTCAAATGAGAAGGCTAAATTTCCAGACTTGGGAGTTGAAGTTTCTAATCATGAAAAGGCGTCTTTTGACGAAAAAGTGATTAATTCACGTTCTGTTCTCGATCGACCAGTTTCTGATGGTCGATCGAGTGAATTTGCTGAAGAAATGCTTGATCGAGGAGAAAGAAGTGATCGATCGAGCAGTGCAGAAATCAGGCCTCTTGATCGAGTAACCCAAACTGCTCGATCGAGCAAAACTGCTGAGGAAAGCTCTCGATCGAGTGGTGATATTACTCGATAGAGCACTATTGCTGCTGAGGATGAGAAATTATCATCTAAATCTAATTTGGGCGATAATTCTGCAATTAAAGATAATCCTTATAAGCCCCAAGTTCCATATCTAGGGCGGCTACGGAGGACGAAAGCAGAACAACAATTCGGCAGATTTGTCGATCTTTTGAAGAGTCTTAAAGTCAACATTCCGTTTGCCGAGTTACTCACCCAGGTACCTCTTACTCGAAATTCATGAAAAAAATTCTTTTACGTAAGAGGAATGTAGATGAGACTGAAACGGTGGCTTTGACTGAGGAGTGCTCCGCACTTCTTCAGAATAAGACTCCACCGAAACCGGCTGAACCGGGAAGTTTCTCAATTCCCTGTCATATTGGAACTTATTTAATTGATAATGCGTTGTGTGACTTAGAAGCTAGCGTAAGTGTCTTATATCTGTCTCTCGCAAAGAGACTTGGTTTGTCGAAATTTCAATGCACCAACATGACCGTACAGATGGTCGATCGCTCATTATCACGGCCGTTAGGAGTCTTAGAGGACGTCCTTGTTAGGATCGGGAAATTCTTTATTCCCATTGATTTCGTTGTCTTAGACATACCCGAGGACTCATACACCCTCATTATTTTTGGGAAGACCATTTTTGCATACTGCTCATGCAATAATCGATGTCAGGGCTAAGACTTTGACCTTTCAGGTGGGTGGGAAGGATTTGACTTTCACCCAGTCCATTGTTCGCAGGGCACCCATTCAAGTCATGCCCTGCAATGATATCCCCTATATAGACTCCGATAAGGATCTCTCGAGTACTGTTATTGAGACATACATTGTTGTTATGACACCTACGCCCCAGTCTGGGAGCAAAATGGAGGACCATTCTATTGTTTTTGCTTCTGCAGGACCTAGCGGAATGGACAATGGAGATCCTGTTGCCGGACTTGGTGCATTGCAGTTGGAACCTAGTATTTATGGCGCTAATCATAGGGGGCATGGAAAGAAAAAGGAAAGAGGAAGGATGCGGATCACGATAAATGTTGTTCTCCTTCCGATGGCTCAGTTGTTTGGAGACCGAAGACGGAGGTTACCAATGCTAAAGGGACCTCGTCGAGCCAGAAGCCCGGTTTTAGGCTATTTAATTGCTTCGGAAGATGATACGGGACGCTATCCCGTTTGTAACATTTTGTAATTTGAATTTCCGTTAGACATTTATTTCGTTTTTTGCTTTAGACTTTAGTATTAGCTTAGATAGATTTAATTCGCTTAGAACCGAATATAGAGTGCGCACTATTATTTTGGTATTTTTGCTGGAAGTATTATTGCATATTATGCAGGTTTAGGGAAGATACTGAACATTGGGAAGCATGCCAAGAGGAAAGCCCTCGGTCAAACACTTTATGTGCTCGATCGAGCAGATGGCCAAGTAAAAGTCCTCGATCATGTGGTTCCAACCTCTTGATCGAACAAGCCAATTTCAGGGGATCTCGATCGAGTAGAAAAAGCACTCGATCGATCACATTGAGGATGAAAGTTCTCGATCGAGCAACTCCAAAGTCCTCGATCGAGCAGTTTGGACGCATAATAGACGAGGGGGTACTTCTTTTCCTTCATCCTATTTCATTATTTTCCATTGTTCTTCCCTAATTCCCTCAACACTCTTAACTCCCTCAACCTAAATCTCCATTTTCTTCCCCAATTTTACCAATTAAATTACCCAAATACACTTCAATCATCAATTAAACCATTTGCCCCTTATTTGCTTCACAAAATCTCGATTAATTTGGGGATATTTTCGAAATTAGGGTTTCGCGAAAAATCGATTTTTTTCGATTAAATTGAGTTTTATTTGGTTTTTATTGATTATATTGTTTGGTAATCTCTCAAGTAAGTTCCTTCCCCCCTATCTTTATTGTTTATTTGTAATTTTACATTAGTTTTATACAAATTAGGGTTTTGGTAATCGATTTGGGGAAATTTGATTTTGATTGATTGATTTTAATTGGAACTTGCTTTTGTTATAGTTATGGAGCATACTAAAGATGCTAGTGTTGAAAAACCAATGTCGACGGTTTCTGCGTCGATTTCGACACCTTCTCAGACAGTGGCCCCTGCTGCCGCCACTGTCCCTGCTGCTACCACTGCCACTACCGCTGTCATTGTTGTTGTCACTGCTGCTACTGGTTCGGTGTCGACACCTGTTATTGTGACTGCTCATGTTGTCACTGCAGCTGCTGGTTCGCGTTCTCGGACGGGCACGGGCTTCGGTGCTGCTGCTTTACGAGCCGCTGCTAGGCACGTTGCTGACACTTCTACGGAAGCTCTACCTGAGTTTCTGCATGTACGATTTTTGTCCATGTCCCACCGCACTCGCTTTTTAAATTTGATGGAATGTGACATGACCTCGACCCGTTTTCTCTGTCGACCTTCTCTAGAGAAACTAGGAGTTTTAGAGCCCGTTATTGACCTGTTTAACGGGACGGGAATGTCGGGATTGGCCACTTTGAAAGAGCTTACCTATCGGGAACTGACCTTAGAATTCTTTAGCTCTTTTGCATTTCACCCCGCGGCCTATGTGGCTGACCATGGGAGTAAGTGCATCACTTTCCGTCTGTTTAACACTACCTTTACTTGGACATTAGCTGAGTTTGGGGAACGGTTAGGCTTAGTTAGTGACGGTTACATTGAGCCTCCTAGGAAGCTCATGCCTCAGATATGGACTACACTTTCGCACACTCTCTACGGTCAGCGACATGGTGCCCACGTCCACTTATCCCCAGCCCGCTTCTTTCTCCGTCTGCTTGGAGAAACCATTTTTTGTCGTCATGAGCTTAACAATGTTAATAATACTGAGTTGTCCATTTTAGCCGGGTACCTGAATATTGATAGCGGTGCCCCGTTTATTTTTAACATTGCCTATTTGACAACTCAGCATTTTAACACGGTCGGGTTAAAAGCATCGGGCACGATAGCATGTGGTGGGTTAGTGAGTCGCATTGCCCGCCGCCTTTTCCCTGACTTTCCCCGTGGTCTTCACTATTTAGATAAGGATAATGTCATCAACATTTCATTCATGTTTTCTATGCACTGGTTAGCAGTTGACCATAGGACGTGGAAGATAGGCACTTCCCCGTCCGTGACTTTACCTTCACCCTCTCTACCCCGTCTTTCACCTTTGACTACTGATGAGGCTGTCGCAACCCTATCAAAAATAAACGCGAAAGGTATCTAACTGATGCGGCTAGGGAAGTCAGAGTCGAATCCAGAGGGAGGCTATCTTGCTCAACTACTTGCTGATCTAAGTCTGTCGATGTCACTGGGTCGTTTGTTTGTTGAAGTACTAAACTAAAATTGCTGCGAAAGTAAGATGTGATCAAATAAGAGAGAAAGATGCTAGGATTGTCGGTTCGCCATGGTTTTCTAGGGATCCAAAACTAGAGTCAAAGGTCAACATAAACTCGGTCTTCAGGGTAGTGAAAAGGTCCTTCGGGTCCGCTATTCGCCCTAAAACATTACTAACTTAGCTTCCGCCCTCATTAAAATTCCCTAATGCTCACTGCAGCTCTTACCCCTTCCAATCTTCCGATCTAGGTCAAGGCGTAACGAAATCAATTAGCTAAATGCGTTGACTCAAGCAGCTAATTGCAGTTAAGTGCAGTGATTAATAACACAAACCAAATTCAACCAAGCCTAATCATCTAATCTCAACCTCCCTAAGTGTCATGGCTCTCCTATACCCTAGCACAAGGGATTTAGCTACTCATAACTATAGAAAAAATAATAACGATAAGTAAAGCAATGATGAGCATGGTATTAAGAAAGATAAGAAGAGCTCGCATAAACTAAATACTAATAAACTAACAGCAATTAAGAGGAGAATTAAATGTTGCAAAGGAATTAAATTGAAATAAAAGAGAGAAATAAATACATGAATCGAGTTTCGAAAAAGAGACGCCGAACAAGAGTAAAAGTTGAATAATCCAGTTTGTAGAATCCCTTTAACCTAATTAAGTCTCTCCTATTTATAGGAGAGATATTTATTTAACCTAAATACAATAATTAAATATACTAAAATCCTACGTTCAATAGCAAACTGCTTGATCGAGGACATTGGAATCACTCGATCGAGTCAATCCTCCAGCAAAACCTCTCGATCGAGTACATCACTACTTGATCGAGGAACACCATTTGAACACCTGTTGATCGAACAAAGCAGGTGTTCGATCGAGAACTGTTCACAGCCTAAAAGGCTTCGATCGAGTGACATGGTCAGCAACAGCTCTCAATCGATCAACTACCACTGCACCAGCTTATTTGGATGTTGAATTGCTTCCAAGATGACTTCACGTTTCCCGAGATGATAGTATCCTCGCTCCAATTCCTTCCATCTCCTGAATGCAGGCTAAAGGGACAGTAAAAAGGCTCAATTCTACTGCTTTCAGGTTCATTCCTGCAATTAAAGCCAAACGAACCAAAGTGGACTATTTGGGGCATTTCGTAGTATAAAACTATGAGAATTACATCGAAATACGTGCATAAAAGGCTTAAAAAGACTATATAAAATGCATGTATCAACTACTGTGACGGGTAGACTACCACCACCTCCACCTTCTTACCTACTTGACTTCACTCCTACCGTTTCTAGGAAACGGAAGAGGATTTCCTTTGATGTTAGGGAAGTCGGAGAGGGGTCTCGACCTACATAGGCTGGGCTCACACCCACGTCCGAGTCCACGCCCACGCCTACGCCTACACCTACACCCTCTGTCTCTCAGTCGGCTTTACCGGCTAATTTTATTACACCTCCGGTTTTTTAGGCGCCCGAGGTCATGGACCAAGGGTGTCGTGATGCTTTGCTATTGGATATGTGCAGGAGAGTTGTTCGGATGGAGCGGGATCAGGCTCTTGCCTTATTCCCTCTTTACGAGTATCACATGCTTCGAGGTCGTCCGGTTCCAGCTGGCCGGCCACACCCTTCCTTTTACCAGTACCCGGCGGAGGGGTACCTTCAGCCTGAGAGCGAGGAGGACTCGGCAGAGAGAGAGGAGAGGATCCGAGCTGAGTTAGATGCTAGAGGTCGTTCGCGGAGGAGAGGAGAGGAGGAGGAGGACCCCATCTTTCAGGTGGTTGACGAGGAGGGTACTGACGAGTAGCAGCTGGCTACTCACTTTCCCAATTTGCTGACTGGTTTAAGGAAGTTCATCATATTGTGAGTATTTTTACTTTCGTTCTTTTTATCTCCTTTCATTTTATTTTATTTGTTTTGCATTTGTGTTGTATTTTTCCCTTTCCCTATTATTCTGCTGGTGTATGTTGGAGGACAATGAGGGCATTGTCCGTTTTGGTTTGGGGAGGGTAATACACACTTTGAGTCTGCATTTGGATTTGTTTTGCATTCACGTTTATTACATTTTTGTTTGCATTGCCTTTTATTTCAAAAAAAAATCAAAAATTCAAAAAAAATTCAAAAATTCAAAAAAATTCACATCTATTTTTGCATTTAGGTTGAGTCGGAATGGTGTATTTTGATGATGAAATTGCACTACTTTTAGTCATTTTACTTAAGCCTTGCATAAACTATATATCTTTTAGCATTGTCTTATTACATAATCTACGAGTTTGTGTTAAAACTTAGTTGAACGAATAGACTTGACCTGAAATTTTGGCAACCTACTCATATATTCTAAGTTTTAGAGCCTTAAAACCGGTGTCATCCATGACCACTTCATATAGGATTGTGAGTAGTTACTCCTTGCATAACATGTAACATTAATTTGCATAAGTATGAAATTCAATTGCTTATTGCCTGCATACATTCGGGTTAGTGGTTGGTGTCACATGCAAGGAGGTGCTTACATTCCCCTTTCTTCCATTTTACCCATTAACTCCAAATTTAGCCAAATTTGCCTTTTGACCCTTAAGTACATCCAAATTTAGCCTACCTTGTCAAGCTAGTTAAGTTTGTTTTTCCTCTGTGTGTAATTTATCATGCCAAATTTGGTTTGTATTGAAAGTTGGGAGTTGGTAATATGGAGAAGGAGGATGATGAAATGGAAAAAAAAAAGTTGAAGAAAAAAAAGAGAGAAAAGAAACAGAAAAAACTCGATAAAAAAAGAAAGAAACTGAAAAGAAAAGATTTTGATTGTTATCGGTTTTTGCTACTACATTCTTATTCTATATCTTTTGAGGAGTTGTTTGTTATTCGGTTTAGTGAGTTGTTTGCCAAATTAAAGGCATTTGTGCTTATTTTTAAAGATGGATTAGAAGCGGATTTGTTTAATTTGGCCTTGTTTAGATAGCTAGCTTGGCTATTACCCTCACATTCTCAAAATGTTTTGCCCTTTCTTACCCATTACCTCACTTTTCCACCCTTTTGTAAGCCCTCGGCTATGACGGGACCTTGTTTGGTTGGACTGTATGTGTACGGTAGCTAGAATTGTCTATCATACTATATTGCATGCATCTTTATATGGGTCGCAGTTAGGTGAGCGACTCCTTATTTTTTCTCTCTTACATATACTTGCTACCCTTTACTTCATGAGAGAAGAGTGACCCGTGAGAGTCCATTATCAAAGGTCTTGCAAGGTCGACGGTAAAGCTTTATTGTAAACATCTTATAACTTGTTTGCATTCGACAGTTTTTGCTATAAGTATTAGTTTGCTTGCATTAAATTGGTTTAAGTGGACGATTTGTAGCTAGCTCTGAGTTTTTATTCTGTTCCATTAGTTAGTTGCATATAGTTTGCTTGGGGATAAGGAAAGGTTTGGTTTGGGGAGATTTGATGCGTGCATTTTGTATAGTCTTTTTAAGTCTTATTTGCACGCATTTCTATGTGATTCCCGTAGTTTTAGGCTACGAAATGCCCCGAATAGTCTACTTTGGTTCGTTTGGCTTTAATTGCAAGAATGGACCTGAAAAAAGCAGAATTAAGCCTTTTACTGTCCCGTTACCTCGCATTAAGAAGATGGAAGAATTGGAGCGAGAATATCACTGTCTTGGGATGAGTGAGGTTGCCTTGGAAGCTAAATCATACGTCTTATGGCTGATTCAGTGGCAGTTGACTCGATCGAGTAGTTTTGCTGGCTAAGTGCTCGATTGAGAGCTTTGTGATGGTGATAAGTCCTCGATCGAAACTCTGATGTGTTCGATCGAGAGGTGGCATATTGGTGTTGCTCGATCGAGTAGAAAAAGTACTCGATCGAGATGTTTTGCTGAGGAGTTGTTCGATCGAGAAGAATCAAAGTGCTCGATCGAACACTTTGCTAACTGACGCTGGATTTTTCTTGCGTGAACTTGTTTATTTAATATCTTAAGTTATGTGTTTAGGGAATAAAATATCTTTCCTATATAAAGGAAAGACTTAATTAGGTTTAGGTATCAAATCTTTTACCTTTAATCATTCAATTTACATTAACTTCAGATTTTAATCTCGTTCGACGTTGCTTTCATTTTTCCGGATCTCGTTTGGTGTAATTTCTCTTTACTCTTTCCTATTCAATTTAATTCTCTTTTGCACACTTTAATTCTTATCCTTTTATTGCTGTTAATTATTAGATTTGTTATTTGATTTATGCTATTTCTCTTTAATCATCTTAATACCATGTTTGTTATAGTTTATTCAATCGTTATTGTTTTATTTATCGCCATGCGTAGCTAAATTCTCTATTGCTAGGATTAGGGGGGCCATAGTAGTAAAACAATGATGCTTTAATTAGTTTAAGAGGTTTTTGTTGTGAGAATTGTTTTATAGCAATATAGTAGTAATTATTAGGTTGAGTGCACGCAATCGAATTAATTAATCTGGTTAAATTCAGACCTAGATCGGAAGATTGGAATGAACAGACCTGTTATGAACAATAGACTATCCTAATCAGAGTGGAAGCTATTTAGGAAGAATCTAGGGCAGATAGAGGATCGGAAGGACCTTTCCACTACCCTTATCACATCAGACCGACTGACCTTACCTTTAGCTGAATTACGTAATATCATGGTGAACTGACATCCTGGCATCTTTCTCTTTATTTGATCACATCTTATTTCGTTCTTATTAATTTTAATTGTTATTACTTTTATTGCCTTTAAATTCATTCATTAGTTTAGTACAAACAAATCAAAACCGCCATTTTGTGACCGTAGACAGAGATAACAAGTATATAGTGACCGACTCCCTGTTGAGTACGATACTCGACTTACCTCTTCTACATTAGTTAGAGCCGGTCGGTTATTTTTGATAGGGTTGCGACAGCCGTGTCAGTAGCCATGTTTAATCTAACACAACTAAACAAACGATTACGAGCAGCAAGTATATATATATATATAATTAAGCACACTTGTCATTATCAAAACATAATCATATAACTATATGGTCCAACATCTGTCGAGTTCACCCTAAGTAGAACCTGAATAAGCCCAAACATGCCTACTCCGTCCACCGCTAGCCCGAGTACTGTCCCCTCAATCGAGTATTGCCTTATAGTCGGCCGAGTGCCCAGTCAAACTTATCGAGTGTTACATCCTTAATAAATCACCCCACCAAAGCTTTTATCGGGAGCAAACTACCTGCCAATTCACCACAGCACACAAGAAATAGTCACATTGACAGTTTCTTAGAAACCCTTGCAGAACAACCAACTGTGAAGGTCAACAACTCCTAGACCTGGTCAAACCATCACCTGCCACCATGGCCAACTGATAGTATACAACATTAGCTTCAAAAACGTTCAGGACATCCAAGGTAAGAGTCTAAGAAAATCAAGAAGAAATTAAGCCTGAAGTTGACTGCAGAAAAACTGAAAAGGAAAAAGCAATATTTCCACTTTTGGTCAGGCAAAGCCAAAGCTGTTTTCAAGAGCCTTTGGAATGTTCCTCCTTATTTTAAAACAACCTCAACAACAAGCCAAAGGATTATTTAAGTTAGGTCATCCACATCTCCTCACCTTGAGCCAGCTACAACAACAGCATTCCTGCAATAATTCCAGTATGCCTGTTTTTATTTTTAATCTGTTTTTAATTTTTGCATTTCTAATTTGTAAAATATGTGTTATCTGTGTTTGTTTCCTAACATGATATCTTGGCCCTGGTATGTAGGGTTTTAGATGAATTGTAAGTTACAAAGGAGACCGGCATAAGGACCCCTTAACCATGAGGCAGCTTATTGTGAATGAGAAAAAAACGTTAAGACTTCTCACAAACATTTCAACTTGTGCATTGTTTGCAGTTGCAAACAAGCCTGATAACTTTCCTGTGTTTAACTGTGGAAGGTCGATCAAAGTCGGTTGGTGAAGATAATTATTATCTTGTGGTAAGTTGTGTATCCATTTAGCTTTGCTCTTAATTACCTGTGTTGATCTGTGGTTTTTAACTTCAAATTGTCCCAAATTGTCGTCCTAAATTTCTTGTGAGAATTTAAGTGAATAATTAAATCCAAAGTTTACATTTTTTACTGCCAAAACAATTCTCTGCAATTTTCTGTGTAGTCCCTGTGTTTTACCCTGCAAAGCTCTTCCTTCTCCTCAAGATCACAAGGAATCGACATCCTCAAGAATTCCTTGATATAGTCAGTCACGGCCATAACTTCTTGCGACAAAGATTGTATCTTTAGGTAGTTTTATTGCTCATAATCTCTTGGAAACAACCTCCTCACAAGATGTTTCTTCAATTTTACCCAAGACTCGATCTTTGATTTTCCCGCTTTCCTCCTTTGCTTATTCAGATTTTTCGTACCATAAGAAAGCATATTTAGTAAGTTTCAGAATAGCTACCTTGAGTTGCTTCTTATCGTCATTGTCCTTGTATTCGAAAACTCCCTTGGTTTGTCGCACCCAATCTAAGAACTTCTCCGGATCGATATCACAATTAAAATAAGGAATGTCGACTTGAAGACGTCGATCTTAATCGTTCTTGTTTTTCTTGTTGTTTTGGGGTCGTTCGTCTTCAGACTCGGCTTCCGAATTGCAGGCCGAATCTTCACCGTCTTTCTTCTTCTGGTTCTTAACCAAAAGTGTGGCTATGTTCTTCACAATGTATGAGATCTAACAAATCTCTCTTCTCGTCGGATCCATTCCTTATTTATGGTACGGTGAAAGATTCTGCCCGATAAGTACACTGCTTAGACCCTGGATGAATAACCCGGTGACCTACCAATTGTAGAAGTAGGATCTTTGCCAGGAGTTTAAAAGACAATAGGTTTGCCAGGAGATTGGTTCGTCGTCTTTCCTTGGTTTCTGTGATCCTTCTTTGTTTCCGGCTTTGTCACCCATGATAACAATATTCCCAAGACGGATTTGTTAAGAAACAAATTAAAACATTGCCCGGATGACCAAGTTGATGTAAAACGTGGTTGATTTAGTGAACGATTTAAGCTAACTAAATTTGCAACGGAATTAATTGAATTATTGTTGTAAATCTCATGGGATTTGAAACGTAACAATAGGATAGTCTCGTGAATCTTGTTCTTAACCTCACAACAAAACTATCTCGAAACACTCAATTCAGCCTCGCAAGTTTGAATAATTAACTAAGCTTGTAAGTCTAATTAAAGTTGTTCGCAAACGAAAAGAGATTCTTATTTCTTGTGCAAAAATAACGTGTGATATAGGCTGCCTTAAGGGCCCTATATATACTATACTATTACAATCAATACCTTACTCCTAATTGTAAACAAGAAGATCTTTCCTAAACTAGTTAGGAAATAATAGCTGCTAGAAATCTATATCCCTTTACTTAACATATTCATATTATGTGATGATTTAATTTAGTCATAAAATTAAAAGATGATCTTATGCATGCAAACAAAAATATAATTAAAGAAGAAATCATCATCTCACATTGATATTTCGGTTTATATGGGCACAAGTGAGTTCACCTACTCACTTGTTCTTGAGCTTCCTTAAGTGGATGAACAAGGATTCAAGTAGAGAATCCCTCCCAAGGTTTTATACCCAAAGTAACAACTTAATAAAATTAATAATATTATTACTAGAACAATATTAATTTTGTATAAAAATTGACCCAAAATATTATTTGGTCTCTCAATAATTCGGTTAAGAGAGAGGGAGGAGGAGGAAGATTTTTATCTCTCTAAAATTCTTATATTTTAGGTGAAAGAATGAATAATACACTAAAATGTATAGGTAGTGTATATTAGGTAAAATGAGGAGAAAAACCCATGGTTTTCTCCTCTCAAAAATCGCGTGGAATGGGGAAGAAAAGAGGGCCAATGCATGCACAAGGTGGTCTTCACAAGATTAAGTAGGGTTGCATGGCTAGGATTAGGAAGAAATTATTATGTTTACCACTAACATAATCAACATAATATATTCCTAATCATCCCCATTATTTCGGTTTTTATGGATAAAATGGACTCCATTTTATCTTTGTCAAATTGTCAATTTGTCATATGTCACATGTCACATGTCACATAAAATTGTTATGTATTTTTAACATATTAAAAATCAACGCATTAATAAAAATACGTCATATACAAAAATCGACTTAGTAATTCATAATTGCTTGTACCAAAATATTTTACCAATTATAAATCACAACATCTTGTATTTATAATTAATTTATTCATTCAAATGCAATTGTTTCCTTAAACAATAATTTCATCTAAGTAATTAAAACAATTCGATTACTTAGACCGTATCTTATTTAATCAAATTTCAATGAGACACGTAAATATTACTTCCAAAATCGTCCGTCAATTTTAAGTAATTTAATTAACCCGTATCGTCATACGATCAATTAAATGATCAATTAAGAGTGTTACCCTTTAGGTATGACCTAAGGGGATCAACTGATCACCACCGTCACACGACAGTAATGTCAAACTCTAGTCAGCCAATCATTACCGATATGTGTGGACCAGTTGACAGTAAAATATTACTTCCCAATTGTATTCTTTAAAATGAGACTTAAACATGTGATCATCATGATCAACAGTTGTGATCACATTATTGTCGGAGGACACATATTCCAACAATCTCCCACTTGTCCTCGACAAGTGTGCGTCACCAATTCTCTTGTCCTATTACTATCTCCCACTCAATGAAAGGTGTCTTTCAGGTCGTACTTGCAAGTGATCATATCGAGAGTGGTTTCCTCGATCTAGAGAATAACTGATTGACCGGATTTATCCACCATGGATACATTCCGAGCGTGGCCACGCATTTCCAATTCATTACTCCTCTAGTGGCCCTGAGATGTGGTTATAACCCTGACTAGGGGTGGACAATTCCTATCGCACTTATTCCCTTCGACTAGCCATAACCATCATAACCCAAAATATGCCCATTTGACCCCATTTACGAAGATCGTAGTCACACAAATCAAAGTTATTCTGAAACCGTGCCATCTTAGGCGAATAGTCTTTAGTCAAAAGAATCGACTCATTAGAATACTATAGTAGCTCTCGCCACGACCAGGCTATATAAATTGGCCAGAACTCTATAAGAGGTCATAAGGCCCGACAAAATGTTCCTAACAGTCTGCCTATGTGATTGACTAGTCATTCTCATATGACTCCATGGCACTTGAACTTGCCATCAATCGCATCACATTCTAGTCACTTCGAGACGTCACCTCATGTAAGTAACTATGGGTGAATACAATGCTAATCCGTGTTCACTTAAACGGGGTTCAATTGTCTCTACAACCCGTTGGATGTAACAAAGTATAAGGTGAGTTAATAATAACTCAAACGACAAATGTCGACATCACACTCGGGTAGTCAATACCGTATTACAACCTTGTGATGCATATCGTAAGTGTGTAAACACTTGTTGATTGCAATAGAAGTTTAACATACCATGTGTCCATGTGTTCAAACTTCTTTTAATCGCATTTCCTTTACGTTCATGTTATCTATCATAGCATGAACCTTACCAAGTACACACATAGGTTTCCAGCCTTGGTTTGGGTTCTTTATCTTGAAAGAACTTTCCTGTCGATTATCACATAACCAATGAATTTGCGGTGAATGATTCAACTTGCACTGATCAAGTACTCCATCCACTCATAATGCACTAGGTAAATGTTTTGCAGAGTCTTGCAACAATTGTCAAGATGATTAGCCTAGCACTTCTCACAAGTCCTAGCATATTAGAAAATATTAGTTTTGAGTAACTTCTTACTTCAACTAAGTATCTTTCCAAACTTCCTATTTCTCTTTTTAGCTTGAAAAGCTTAAGATTTTCATAAATCCTTACATGTGTTCGAACTTTAATATGTGTAACCTCTTGACACATAACAGAGTCTTTTGTCCAACACTGAAATCGCTCATCAGTTCTCCTCAAGAATTCATGACGATTCTTCTATGGCTTGCCAATGATTCATCATGCTCTTATGCATATGATTCATTATTGGATATGTGCATGATTAATCTAATGGCGGAAACATTAGTAACTAATAATCATGTGATCAACCATTCTTAGGTTCAATGAACGACCATGACTGCTAATGGCAATTCCATTTTCATTGACATGAATAACCTATGTTTCTCGTTGATTCGATGTGTATGTCTCAATACCTATCCAACATCTCATGATGTGATTGGATTCATCATAGTCCATTTTCATCCAGAATTGAAAAATCAAATACTTCTTTGTGAAAGAATAGTATTAGCTCGTCATTCCCAATGAGTAATAAGTTATAAACTTTTACAGGATGATTGCTCCCACTAAATTTCATGTCTTCACATGATAATTTCCAAACTCCCACTTAATTCCAGATGTTTCGTAATTGACTACTCAATTGAAACATTTCAAGAATTGAAATATATTGCTTTGCTAAGTTATTAAGATAAAACCATATATGTTCCCATCATATCCATTCAAAATACCTATTTTGAAGATGTCTCATCTTAACCTTATGGAAAGAGATTTTAATCTCTAACTCATTCATATCATAATGATGTGTAGAAATGTCATTATTTAAATATGAATAATATCTAATATGTGTCCTTCAAAATACCCTTTTCGGAAGGAGGTTTAACCAATTCATATTCATAATGAGGCTAAGTAATGACATTAGTGTGGTTAATACTTAACTTAGCTATTGAGGATATCAGTATATCAATCCTTGCAACTTCTAGTCATAAATCTCGTTTATTTTCTAGGATGTTACTTTGATTCATTTAGGCTCTTAAGTAAATATCAATATTGAATCTATTGGTCAAAAATATCATAAACTAGTCAGTTAAGACTTTACATTAGTCATTTTTCTTCCAAAACTTTCTTTTGGTCTCCTCGTGTAGTTATCTTGAGAACATATTCTTTTGATTACTTCACTTGGTCTCTTTTGTCATGTAGATCTATTCGAGACCATAGATCTCATCTATTGGGTATACTATATAAATAAATATACCTGTATTCAAATCATTCTTCCTTGCGTAGATCTCATTTACATAAGTATTCTCCCTTGCGTAGATCTCATTTACACAAGTGCACAAATTTAACTTGGTGTTGTGTTCCCTTGCGTAGATCTCATTTACACAAGTACACAAATTTAACTTGGTGTTGTGTCCTCATTTTTCTCCCACTCTATCTTTAGAATAAATACACTAGAGATTCAAAGATAGCATATGAGACACAAATAATGATTTTTGAAGTATAAGGAGAACTATCTCATAGTTTGACTAATGGTTTTAGATTTTGTAAGTGTACTTGGTGATTAACTTTCCTTTAAGAGAGTTCATTAACTCAATATCACTTTATAAATGATCATACACAAGTATTTATCTTGTGGTCATATAATGAATCCCATCATTATAGTTGTCTATTATATCACTTTAAGTGAATGATCATATGTTTCTATTAGCAAGCGGATAAAGACGAATTTTAGAACAAGGATAAAAAACGATAAAACGGGTGACTTGGGTTGCAAACCAAGCCACCATTATCCAAAATACAACCAATATCCAAAATTCATTTCCATGTCGAACACGGAAATCAAAAGGTTCTAAAATCCGAAACATAAATTAAAATAAGATAATAAAAAGACAAGCTTCATGGAAGCTACTCCTAGCTTCTCGATGGTTTCTCAAGCTTGCTTTTCTTTTCCCTTGTCCTTGCTTGGTGGAGGCCCTATTTACAATAAAAAGGGGATACATTATCACAACTTTGTATCACAATACCATAGTTGAATTAGAAACATAAAAGAAAGGATAGTCATTTACCTACTGGAGTGATCTTTCCATCTTTGATGTCACCAAGATATTTGGAACAATTTCTTTTCCAATGTCCAACACCATTACAATAATGGCATTTATCAAGATGACCCTTCTTGATTTTGGAAGTGCTAGCTTCATAAGTCTTAGCTTTGGTGAAAGTGGGAGCTTGCTTCTTACCCTTCTTCCCATTCTTCTTGAACTTCCCCTTACTTTTGGTGCTAATGTTAAGCACGTCCTTAGGTGGGTTAACATTTAACCCCATGTCTCTTTCGGCTTGCACAAGTAACTTGTGCAACTCTTCAAGAGACACGTCCTTGTCTTGCATGTTAAAATTCACCCGAAATTGAACATATGCCTTGACTTTGGATAAGGAGTGTAGAATCCTATCTACAATGAGTTCTTTGGGGATTTCAACTTTTTGAATCTTCAAGGTCTCGACTAGCTCCATTAATTTGAGCACATGAGGGCTAACCTTTTGGCCCTCTTTGAAGTCGAGATCAAAGAATGCCGCGGCCGCCTCATAGTGGACGATCCGCGGAGTTTGTGAAAACATTGTCACAAGCTTGGAGTAGATTTCATTAGCGGTGCCCATCTTAAAGGCTCTCCTTTGGAGATCCGCCTCCATCGCAAAGATCAAAACATTTTTCATTGCGGCGGAATCCTTATGGTAAGCCTCATATGCTTCCCTAGTGGCGGCGGTCGACCTAGTGTTAGGTTTGGGTGGAGAGGCCTCGGTGAGGTAACGAAGCTTGTCGTCACCTTAGGCGGCTAGTTTGAGTTGGGCATCCCAATCGGAGAAATTTGACCCATTCTTTTCAAGTTTACAATGATCCATGAAGGATCGGAGCCATGAAGTATTAGCGAGAGGTGTGGCGTTTGGGTTTGGAGTAGCCATTTGTTATGAGAAATAGAAGCGGTCTACAAAACAAAATAGAAGGAGTAAAACAAATGTCGTTTTCATAATAATAATACTCGTAAAAATTTTAATTTAAACAAGTTTATTGCATTTATCTAGTGACCTCTACCCAACTTGATAAATGATTCCAAGATCCAAATTCATATTAACTTGGGCACGGTAGGGCCGATGAAACCCTTATCAATATAACTCGGTGGATTAACGCTTTAATCGATTCTACTTCTAGAACTCTTGGTCGATAAAATTACATTAACATTTATCTTTAGCCCGGAACACATGCGACTATGGTCACGAATGCTTCCGTTGAGCTCAATCCAAATTTCGAATAAATGTGTCCATGATCCAAATCCACATCAACTTGGGCACGGTAGGGCCGATGAAACCCTCATCAACATGAATTCGGTGGATAGACATTTATCACCTACTTCCCGTACGTAACAAGGTTTGTACCCCGGTAGGGCCGAGTGCACTCCCTCACGAAATAAGTTTTCATGGTTTCTACTTTTTGGTAAGGCTATATCTCAATTGTTTAATCTTAGCGAGAGGTCATGTCAATTTATCATCTATCACGTTTTAAGTGAACTAAAGCGGTGAACTACGATAATTGTATTTGACACGGTTGATAAACTCGATTAAATGATGATGCATGTTTTAGTTATGGCGATTTAGCGATGCATGTGACATATAAATAAAAATGCAAAGCATAAATTAAATCCTAGTATGGCTTCCTAAAATAGAAAATCTAATTAACTATTACATATTCGGAAACCAACTCCATTGGTCCTTTGGACTTCGGTTATGGCACGCATCTCGAGGTAACACCGTCTTTATGTATCGCCTTCTTGAGTGACACCATCTTCAAGGAGCTCCGGAATAAATAAATTACATAACAAATTACATAATTTCCTATTATACATTTGTAATTAAAATAAAAATAAAACTATTAAATTACAAAATAGTGATACGAGATCACAATAAATTACAACCAAATCGATATTCCCATACATTTCGGGTAATACCAATTAAAAACTATGGCCATACTAAGTAAATTACATAATTCAAAAATTACATAAAATAAAATTATGACAATCATAAATAAAATGCAGCATTATAATATGTATGAACATGCCCAATTTTATGCTAAATCGCCTTTTGTAGCCAATATCGTATATTTAACGGTTTTTACGGATTTGCGTGATTCAACCTTTTAAAATCACAATAAATTACATAAATTCATATTTATGTACAAGTTAATTACCCTAACCTCTTAGGACTCAAAATTAGTTTCCACTAACTATTTGACTATAATTAAGTCATATTTCTTAAAATTGTTCATTAATGGACCTAAAATTACAATAAAATTGCTATAAACTTCAAATAAATCACAAAAATTTCAAATAAATTCAAAATTTGAAATTTAAACTTATGAACATTCTGGAAAAAATACCATGACACTCATAATATTCAAAAACTTAGGTTAAAATTTCGAAATATTTATCGGAAAAACTATGTTGCGGTTTATCAGATTTGTCAATAATAATCATAAAAACATGAGAAAAATATATTCATCAACTTTTCAATTTTAGATCTAAAAAGGATAATAAAATGCAGCATGTGACGTTTTTCCTTAGTCATGAAGTATGTTTTATCAATTATTCACTAATTAAGTCACTATTTATGCTATTTTTCATCAAAAATTCATAAATCATGCATGAAGACTTCATTATAGCCTATTATTTTACACACATCTTATAAAATTGCATGTGACAACATACTAAATTTCTATGACCAGATTCGAAATTTATCTCATATTAACCTATTTATCATTTAAAATCGATTTTTATCATGAAAAATCCATATTTCGAGCATAAAAACTCCAAAAATTCTGAAAATTTACAGGTCATCTAAAAATAAAACATGTGATAACATATCCAAAAATCACTGAAAAATTCGAAGTTTAGCTAATTTTAGTCCGAAAATGACATTTTAATCATAAAATCATATTTTTAATGCCATTATTATATAAGATGAACAATAAAAATCCATAAATTAACCAAAATATCCTAAAAACATTTTAAGATCAGAAACTTTAACATGCATAATTTTATTTCGTGATATATCATAATAACACAAATTTACAAGTTTTATATGTTAATCGTATAACTCGAAAAAACTTTAACCGATTTGCATGCAAACAACCAAGGCTCTTGATACCGCTTGTTAGAAATCTATATCCCTTACTTAACATATTCATATTATGTGATGATTTAATTTAGTCATAAAATTAAAAGATGATCTTATGCATGCAAACAAAAATATAATTAAAGAAGAAATCATCATCTCACATTGATATTTCGGTTTATATGGGCACAAGTGAGTTCACCTACTCACTTGTTCTTGAGCTTCCTTAAGTGGATGAACAAGGATTCAAGTAGAGAATCCCTCCCAAGGTTTTATACCCAAAGTAACAACTTAATAAAATTAATACTATTATTACTAGAACAATATTAATTTTGTATAAAAATTGACCCAAAATATTATTTGGTCTCTCAATAATTCGGTTAAGAGAGAGGGAGGAGGAGGAAGATTTTTATCTCTCTAAAATTCTTATATTTTAGGTGAAAGAATGAATAATACACTAAAATGTTTAGGTAGTGTATATTAGGTAAAATGAGGAGAAAAACCCATGGTTTTCTCCTCTCAAAAATCGGGTGGAATGGGGAAGGAAAGAGGGCCAATGCATGCACAAGGTAGTCTTCACAAGATTAAGTAGGGTTGCATGGCTAGGATTAGGAAGAAATGATTATGTTTACCACTAACATAATCAACATAATATATTCCTAATCATCCCCATTATTTCGGTTTTTATGGATAAAATGGACTCCATTTTATCTTTGTCAATTTGTCAATTTGTCATATGTCACATGTCACATGTCACATGTCACATAAAATTGTTATGTATTTTTAACATATTAAAAATCAATGCATTAATAAAAATACGTCATATACAAAAATCGACTTAGTAATTCATAATTGCTTGTACCAAAATATTTTACCAATTATAAATCACAACATCTTGTATTTATAATTAATTTATTCATTCAAATGCAATTGTTTCCTTAAACAATAATTTCATCTAAGTAATTAAAACAATTCGATTACTTAGACCGTATCTTATTTAATCAAATTTCAATGAGATACGTAAATATTACTTCCAAAATTGTCCGTCAATTTTAAGTAATTTAATTAACCCGTATCGTCATACGATCAATTAAATGATCAATTAAGAGTGTTACCCTTTAGGTATGACCTAAGGGGATCAACTGATCACCACCGTCGCACGACAGTAATGTCAAACTCTAGTCAGCCAATCATTACCGATATGTGTGGACTAGTTGACAGTAAAATATTACTTCCCAATTGTATTCTTTAAAATGAGACTTAAACATGTGATCATCATGATCAACAGTTGTAATCACATTATTGTACACATATTCTAACAATAGCAACTACTCTGATTGTAATTAGGAAACCATCTTTCCTAAACTTTATTGGAAACACAATAATTAGACTGACTTGATTTAGGAAACTAATTCTTAAAGTCGACCTAGGAACCGTGTAGCCCTAGTAACACAGTTTTCCACACGCTTTACTTGCTGCCCAAGCTTCCTCCATTTCCGTCCCAAACTAGCTTGATTACTTAAATGCGAGCTCATTTCGAAGCCTTATTGGATTTTAGAAATGTCCCGACTAATTAAGATCTCATTTGCTTGCTCATCCAAGTATGCTCTTCCATCAGAAGTGTTATCGGGAGTAGTCGTTAGACAGTGCAGAACTAGCAAAAGCAAGACCAACATAAAGTGTTGGTAGTAAACGTTCATCTCATTTAAGGAACCCGACTAATTTTGAAATATGGAGAGTTAGATTCGTACGAGCACCTTACAACGAAACATAAAAGCAGCATACGATTAATATGTTCTCATCGTACCCTTCTGAATATGCCTTGGAATTCATCAAAACGGGCTCGAGATAATGAAACAAAACTTCTATTATTCAACCTTTCGCCTGTACGTTGTTATCCAAGGACGCCAAAATTTTTAAAAAGAATGTCAAATGCAGTTTCGCTACGAACCAACCTTACATATATAAACCTACGTTACTCCGACACTTCACTTAGATGTTGTATCACGTATCCAACACCTACTTGTCCGATACCGACACGACAGTTCGACACTTCATTTTAGGCCAAAAAATTGAAAATTTGCACAAAATAGCCGTATCCGACACTCGACACGTGTCGGACACGACACACGTGTCAGAGAGTCGGGGTACCACAGAATTATAAACACACAAAAAATGGATTTAACTCGTATACATTTCGTTTGTTTCACTATGCAACTCGACTTTCAGAAAGGACAAATCCATGTTTAATCGTCCCACTCTTCCCAACCATCTCTTTTGAGAGTTCTGGAAGTCAAGCCATTTGCAGAAACGCTATGCCCAGGCGATTTAACAGCCTTTTCCTCATCCCAGTCATCGTCCCAAACCTCATCCCAACCATCTGCTGTGTCTCCATCAGCAGCTGACTCAGGCATACTCATTTCGAGTTCTTGGTAACGAACCTCATTGGTTCTTGTCCTTTTACTGAACCAACAGCATGCACAAACCCCTACAGCTACCAAAGTAACAGATAACATCAAGTAGGCACCATACATGGGAGTCATGAATCTGGAATATGACTGAACCCATTTGAAATAGTTGCCTTGAAATGTAGGAGCTCCTACATCTAAGTGTAGTACACAATAGCCGTTTCCAGCGTTCAGCTTGATCTCATTGCCTCCAACTTTAGCAAGTGAAATATTGACCTAAACATACAGAAACAAGGAGCAAACTTATTAAATTAGTATTTGTGAATAGTAATTTGCTTTTGTATAGGGAATCAAATCACAATGGCAGTTTTAATGCTCAAACTTAGGTCATAACTCATAAGTACCATCCCGCAACATCTTTACCAACTAGGTAGCTGACATTTGCATTACCAGGACAACATCACTGTGCCTTAATGGCGGGTTGAGGATGGTCAGATGTATACAACCTTTTAACCTAGTGCTGAAATACATGGGGTTATTTTTGGATGATTTAAAGAGATGTAACATACTCCATAGAACCACATGGTAACATTTAAGCAACTGCAGTTAGACATGTAATAGTATATGAGACGGAAAGAAGTGAATTCCAAGTTCCAAGCCTTTAATGTGCCATCATATATTCATATGCCTCCTAACTTGCACTAATAGCATACTAATCATCTGAGCAGGACTGCAAAAGCTGCACCATAATCTACTCTATAGAAAAATGAACTTAAAATCTATTGACAATTTTTACAAAGTCATCATGTTTGAAAAATATTTTGAAGTGCTACTCAATGGTTCCCCAATTATGTACATGTTAGCCACAGATAGGCATACACAACCACAATTTGAAAAATAATTCAGAGGTGCTAATCAGTGGTTCCCGATTTTGTACATGTTAGCCATTAATAGCCTGACATAACCACATAATCCCAATGCCTTCTAGGCTCCCGCAAACTGTCGGG
This sequence comes from Silene latifolia, assembly GCF_048544455.1. NCBI lineage: Eukaryota > Viridiplantae > Streptophyta > Magnoliopsida > Caryophyllales > Caryophyllaceae > Silene > Silene latifolia. Next base: position 2,467,131 of record NW_027413123.1, read on the forward strand.
TAAAGGGGCTGAAGTCGGATGTACGCAACCTCACCTATGTGTTTACAATACAGAAGCTGCTGTTACCGGATGAACCATAGTGAAATTGTTGCAGTTGGAGAAGTGTCAGAGAATTCCACCATCCACCTTTAGAACTCCAAACTGAATTCTCATAACCAATATTGTATGAATTGCAGATTGAGACCCACTCACACTTATTCATTGAATGTGACATGTGAGTATAGCATTCTGATTAAGGAGGAGTTGGAACAGTGGACCAAGGTTAGATTATATGGTACTAATTACAGGAGATTGACAAAGTTACAAAGAAGATGCTGTAATTAGGAACAGCTATTGTTACTGGGTTTGGCTACAGCGTAATATATGCAGGGTAGAGGGCAGTTTGGCTACACCACTGTGGCTGGTAGAATCAAGCAGGAGGTAAGGAGCAGAGTCTATGTGAAGGTCAGCATGCCTATAGGGCTGACTGATAGAAGATGGCTGGATTGTTTAAATATAATTGTCTCGGAAAGCTTATTAAGATGGTTTTGTTGAATTGTAATGGCTATAAAAGCGTATGATGTAATATGAATGTTTAATCTTAATGGAAACTTACATTTCACCAAAAAAATAAAAAAATAAAAATAAAAATAAAAAAAAAAAGGCAGAGGGCTCTTTTTTTCTTTCTCTTTGCTTTATCTTTTTTGTTTCCCATTTTACCAATGTCACACTTAAATAATCAACTGAAACAACAATAAACTTAAACTTGACAAATAAATCGATTCATTGGGTGAATCTCACCAATTCTTTGTATCTGTAAAATACATACACAGTTTACAAATGACAATAAAAATATCCAATTATGAACACTTAGTGAATTACTATCAACACTAGCACAATGCTTCCATTCTCCAATGCATTTGGTGAACAAGTACAAACCATGAATTATGTTTTCTTGCGTTTGACACAGTGACACAGCTAATTCATGAAACATTTTCAAGTTTTTGGCTTAAATTGAAAGGTCATGTGATGTTTGACTGCATGGCAACACGGATAAGTGAGATAAATAGAAGAGTCGAAGTAACAAAGCTTTATCTAGTACATATATCAGCAGATTATAGAAACCGTTACCTGCTCAGTCTGTAGCTTCGTGATTTCGGTCGGCTGTTGCTCATTCCCAGATGAAGAAAATGAGAGATGGACTTTCAAGTTGTTTTCTCCATTGTTCTGGATGAGCAAAACAACTGCCTTTGACACTGCATCAAGTCACACAGAGTAGAATGAGAACATATTTAACCTTCTAATCGAAGATAATTGAAACTACTAATAGCAAATATAAAACAGTCACCATATTTCTCCTGTTTATTCTAATCTCTGCCAGTTACAATAGTTCCCTTTGATATAAACAACCTTCTACTGTTTTTTATTCTTTCTGAAACATATATAAAACCTGTTACTAATTTCCTTGATAAGTAAAAGAGGATATACATAGAAATGAAAGCGAAAGTGTGCCACCAATGTACAGAGGGTGATGTCCCCATACAGAACGAATACCAACTGTCCAAACGGGTGATATATTGTTATATACAGCATTACAGCCTTATAGGCTCAACCTCTATTTGATTAGATAAATTCATAGTTACCAATTACTACTAAATTGTAATGCTGATTCCAAAACTTCACATTCAAAGATTAGTGCCAGAAATTTATAGCTTGCAACAACAAGTGTTTTACGGGTTGTTAAATATGTTAACAGAGTAATCTGCAATTTCAGATCAGGCTCACACAGTAACAAGAAGATACCTAGAAGGCTAGAAGTATTTAGTACCCTTTTGGGTCCTAATAAAGAAGGTTCAGGGCTCGCTTGGGATAGGGATAATTATTACTGGAGTAATGGAAATTAAATAAACTAAAAAATGGAGGAAGGTGATGGTGGCTGGAGATAGAAATGGGGGAAGATCGTGGAATAGTCCCTCGATTAAGGAAGTAATAGACTAATAGTTACCCAGCTCCCCCCTAAGTAATAATGTATTACCTCCATATGGAGGTAATAATTCCTCCCTCACCTTCTCTTTCCACCCTCCACAACCACCACTAACCACCAATCTCCTTTCATTTCTTCCTGTTTTAGCCCCCATTACTCCAGCAATAGTTACCCCCATAGCAATCCCTCAAACATAAGCATCACTCGTACACGTTCTGCCAAGTAAGCGTGCCTTTTAACTTCATTAGCCTTGACGAATTGACGACTAGATACATCATCTACTCTACAATATCACCTACTAGCTTAACAAAGAAACGATAAAATTTCCAAGTTCTAGCCACCCAGAATCCCACACAACAACGGAAGACACAAAGAACTACCAAAACTGTTAAATGCAACCTTTCATCGACTTCTCCTCCATGACTCATGCTCCAAAAAGACAGATGCAAGCATCAATTATTCGACATTAATGAAATAAACATTACTCACTAACTACTGCATTATCTGCATGCAACCAGCACCTAATGCTATGTCCTATTTTTCTCATAAATAAACATTACTCACTAACTTGACTAAAAAACAACATAATGAAATTTAAACAAACCAAAACTACAGTACATTTGATTAAATAAAATACACCAGCGCATAGTTAAAAAAAAAGCATTGAAATTTACCATAGTCAATGCTCTTAACACAAGCTACCATAGACTTGTCATCGTGGCATATTCTCTCCTTCCCATCACAGCTTTCACTAGGTCTCTTCTCCACTTTCTCTTTCTCCTTCACTTCTTCCTTAGGATTCTTATCATCTTCTTTCTCTTTATCCTTTGAAGTATCAATACTGTCCTCTTTAACCTCTTCCACAGGACTATTATCATGGTTATTAGTATCTATTGGCGGTTTGGCGAGCGGCCTAATTTTTTTCAATTGATCCTCCTTAGGGTTCCTCTCCACAGGAACTGAGGGTGGGCTAATTTGATTGTTCTCCACGGGAACTGAAGGTGGGGTTTGAATTGAAGGAACCTAAAACAAACCCAATATCAAATTTATTGCTAAATTCAGCTCTAAAGTTCCAAACTTTACAATCACAATCAAATGCACCACCACAACAACAACAACAACAACAACAAAAACATCGCCCCAGTATCTCAATAGCTCCTGCAAATTGAGAGTTTAGGGGTTCATATGTATGCAACCTTACCCTTGTGATAGAAACACTCAGAGGCTGTTTCCAAACCCGAGATGAAAATTGCCTCAAAATGCACAAATTCACTAAAAATGAAAGAGAGACTTACTGTTACATTGGAATCTTTGTTGGCTGAAGATGAAGCTAATCTCCGAAAATTGAACAAGAATTCAGCATTTGTAACATGGGAAATGGTGAAACACACTAAGATTGTAGTCAAAATCGCAACTTTCTTGCCCATTTGAAAAGGGTGCAAAATTGTAAAGGCCCCAGCTTAAGTAATTTCAGAAGAATACTAGAAGCTGATGAGGAGAAGATCGCAATCCACAAGTTCAAACAACATCAAAGTTTGCCTGAAAGATGCAAACCCTATTGATGCAGAAAAAAAGTGGTTCTGTTGTGATCGTCTTATTTTTTTACGGTGTATTCCCTTTTTTTTTTTTTGCTTAGGTTTTTTTTTTTTTTTTTTTTTTTTTTTTTTTGTTATGTTCATTCATGGACATAATTTACTCAATTGTGGGCATGAATGACCATTATACCTTTATTATTTTTAATCCTCACAAATTAATCAATTCAACACCGTCCAGCAAACCACCAGCCTTCCCCCACCGCCGCCACCCCTGCACAACTAAACCACTAGACCACCCCGCCCACTCCTCTCCTGGAGCACCGTAACAGCTACACAACGATATTATCGGACCACCCCCTACACCGAACAACTTTTGCACCCGTCTTTGCACACGACATTAGCTATAACTAGTAGACAATTAATGCATAACCATGGTGGTCAAATGTACAATGCACTTTAATCAATGTCTTAATTTCTTTGATTGATCTCTTATTAACACGAATAAAACTAATCTCATGTGCAAAGATTTGTCAACGATTCAATTCGTGGGCTTTATTTCTAAATTGAAGGAAAATTCAAGTGCATTAGAGGCCAGCGTCCATAATTTCATCAACCCTAATTTGACTAATTTCATCAAATCCCTAGTTCATTAGTTTAAATTAATTTATTCTCCCTAATTTGATACTTCTATAGTATAGTTAATAAAATTAGTAGATTAGAATTATAGTAATTTGACGGATTTGATTAATTATGAGGAGGAAAATTAGAGAGAATTTGTTAGTTTGTGTTTCGGGGGAAGGGTTAAGGTATGGAAATTAATGACAAAAAGTCCATAGAAGAGCAATGTTTGTCCATGAATGAGCAACTACGTTTTTCTTTTTTTGACAACGAGGTGTCTTTGTGCATATGTTTCCCGATGTAAAGAACCACGTGTCTTAAATAAATTAAGATCCTCTCAATTTTTTTTAGGATTAGGGTCCTTTTTATGGAGAGTCCTTTTACTCCCAATTTACCTTTTTTAAGGATATTTAATAGGAATACTCTATCCTATTATGGTCTTTCTCATATTACTCTATCCTATTAGGGTCTTTCTCATATTACTCTATCCTTAAGTTTAACTACGGATATAACGAACAATTACACACCCTCCCTTATAATAGAACAATTAGACAGGCAACCTGTTCCACCGGTTGGCCTTTGTTTAAAACTCTTTCCGACTCCTTTATTAAGTAAAAATCTTCTCTTTCCTTTTAATCTTCATCATGCCTTTACCTTTTCTCCTTCCTTCCATAGGACGCCATTGACGATCAACCTCATCATCGCTCATCGCCATTCATTAATGATCAAATCATCTTATTTAAGGAGCCCTAATTTCGCCCCTAATTAAATCAACAATGAAAGAGGTAAATCATTTTTACTGTTCTTATTTGTTAACCCTAATTTTTTGTCTATGTTCGATTTATGTCTATGTTCAATTTTGAAAAGTTATGATGAATTTGATCTTTCGGTGTTGATATGTGCTATATAGCTGCGAAATTGAAGAATGAGCTAGAAAATAATGATTTACACGGTTTTTCGATCGTGTTTTAAGCTGTGTTCTTGTGTCGTTGGGTTTATTGCAGTGTGAACGTTGTGTGATTTGATTCCTGAAAGTTGGATTTTTCTGCATTTGTGAACGTTGTGATTAAGAAACTCAAGAATGTCTTGTTTATTTTAATTAATTTTTTAATTAATTACTGAAATGATCAACCATATCAATTAGGCAAATCCATGGCAAACTGTAACTTTGAAATTATGGCACGGTGGTTGCTTTAGAAAGGGTGATGAAGGTCTGATTTGCTTGGGTAGCACATTTAGGACTGTTGGTGTAGACCCAGATGAGCTGTGTTGGTTTACTTTACTTGAGGAAGCTGAAAAATGTTGTGGGTTTAAGAGGAATATTGATGCTATATTTTTCATGAACCCAACTAATGGATTGCAAAGGGCATTAGATGACACACATGCTCAGATTATGTGTAAGAGGGCTCTTGATGAGAGAGTTGTTGAATGCTTCATTGTACTTGGGGTTGATGTGGGTCAGTTAATGCAACTGATAGAGTGTTCTAATAGTCATAACTTAATGAAGTTGCCTGCTAAATTAACCCCTAGGAGAAACTTTGCTGCCAAAAATAACACAATTCCCTTGGAAAAAGAGGGACCACAATTGGCCCCTTCCATAGTTGAAAAGCCAGAACAAAGCATCTCAAAAAGCACAAAAAAATCTGCACCACAATTGTCCTCCACCACAGTTGCAAATGCATCTAAAAAAACCCCTAAAAAGGCATCTAAAAAAACCCAACCTGTGATAAGAACCTCTCCTAGAATAAGATCTAAACAAATTAGCCCTGAATCATCTTCATCAAAAACGATTCCATCTTCTACAAAAAACATTCTTTATCCCCAACTATCTTCTTCAAAAACAACCCCTACTGATTTGGAAATTCCTGAACCCTCAACTTCACAGATCAGTAGCCATATAACTCAATCATTGTATGACTACAATGACTTGACCATAGCAGATCTGCTTAATGAGTATGAGGAAAATGAGGATGATGATGAGGACCCTGGTTATGATCCTAAAGGTGGGTCAGATGTGGGATCAGATGATGAATGTGAATCAGAGGTGGAGTTAGTTGAGGAACATAATAATATTGATGATATATTGTCTTAGGGGGACTTGGATGATGATGATGAGTTAAAAGAGGCAAGGGTTAGTGAAGCAAAACGGGCAGCCCCGCGAAATATCCTTTTACCCGGTTTTGGTCCTTCACCAAAATCGAGGTCCAACTTCAATTCCGTCCATATTCCGGCCTAAGACTCTTCTATGATGAGTGTAGAGCCTTCTTGCCTAGGATAATTAATCTTGAAAGGGTTTAAATCAGATGCAAAAGACAGCACCAAACCGAGTGGTCACAATGAATGCGGTTTTGGAGAAAGGTGCAAAACATCGCTTTCAAGCTTTCCTCTTTTGTCCAAGCAAGCTCTAAAGTACTTTGCTGCTGCCTTGGGTCCTATACTCAGTCTAAATGGTCCACAACCAGCTGCCAAGGAGTCCTTCTATGATAAATAAGATGGAGCATGCCAAAGGAAACTTGTACTTATGCAAACAACCATCTTTATGTACTTGTCTTTTAGCCTTTTAGTTTTCAGCTTTGTAAGGCCTTTTGAGCCGTTTCTCTTGGAGCATTAGGAGACTCTTTTGAGCCCTTAGATGCTACTTTAGATGAATGGCTAGGATTGCAACAAGGACTCTATTTAAGGAGCTCTTTTCTCATTGTAAAAATCAGATTTGAGTGAATTAAAATATGAGTTTGAAACTGAAGTTTTCAATCATTTTTCTTCTTGCTTAGTGCAGAAAACCCCTAATTACTTAGTGTTTGAGGCGGAATTAACTCTTGCTTCGTGATCTTGAGTTTCATTCCAAGTCTTAAACCTGCTTCGTGATCTAGTTTAAATCATATCTCGGTTACTTGTTCTTGTTTTCGTGTCAAAACAGTCCCAAAGTTTCTATTTTGTTGCCTTAAGTCATTGAGGAAATTGTTATTTGAATGTTTAGTTCATAAGCATTTAAATTACAATCTTAATTCCATTGCTTTCATTCAAGTTAAACAGGTTTATTTATGGTCTTATTTTCGTCCAAAACATGCTGTTTCGTGCCTTGTTTAGGTTGAGTCTTTTGTTAGCTTTAAAACCTGTCATTTTGTGGTTTGTTGATCCTTAAATAAGTCCATTTGAGTGTTCAAATCAAGTCCTTAGAGTTTCTGTCAAAAATCAATGTTATTTGTGTTTGTTTTAGTCATTTTAATCACAATCAAACAGTCCATCACATTGTTAAAATTTGAGTCATAATCTGTCCAAAAATCGAGTCCTAAGAGTTTTACTCCAAATTGGTTATCAGAGCTTTGGTTAGTATGACACAATTCTATTGTTGTGTTAGTGTCAAGCCTTTGTGAGTTCATAATATGTCCTAACCACATCATAAACCACAAAATAGCCATGAGCAAAATGAGTGAAGAGAGATTGAGTGGTCTTGAACAAAAGTTTAATCAGCTAACAACAAATGTCAATTTGATTTTGCAATCCATGACTACATTGATGGCAAACGTCCCTACATCACCAAGAGGAGGAGAAAGACCACCACCACAACCACCACCGGGTCGAGGTAGATGCCGTGGGTTCATAGGGAGAAGAAGAGAACACAAGGTTGCTCAAGGTGTCAATGGAGGTGAGCCCAACTCGGATTCGGAGGATTCTATGGCCAAGGCTTTCGAACAAGAGCACACCAAGAATTTAGAGGTAATAATTCCCGATTTTTATGGTAGCTCAAACCCTGATGATTGGTTTGATTGGTTTGAGACCATGGAAAGAATCTTTGAGTTTAAAGATTATTCGGATAACAAATTTTTCAAAGTTGCAATCTTGAAACTCAAAGGCCATGCTTTTCTTTGTTATGAGAACTGAAAATTTCAAAGAAGAAGAGATGGTAAGGAACCTATTAAGTCTTGGTCTAAGTTGAAGGAGAAGCTTATGAGGAAGTTTGTGCCTAGAAACTACACCCGAAACATGTCTACCACCACAAAATGGGCATCCAAAACAGCCCACTATAAACCCCAACCCAAAACCGAAATGAATGAGCCTATCACCACGAAATTGTCCTCCAAAACAGTCCACCACCAAGCTCAAACCGAGACCAAGGTTGTTGAATCAAACCCTCCAAACGAAACCACCACTCTTGACAAGGGTAAGGAAACCGAAACCTCACAAAAACAGGCCACTGCTCTCAAAAAATGTTGTCAATGTCAAGGCTTTGGTCACTTTGCTAAGTAATGCCCAACAAAGAAAGCCCTTAAGACATTTGAGGTAGTGCATTGGGGTGATGATGAGGTCCTTGTGTTTAATGATGATGGGAAAGAAATGGGTCATGTGGAAATGGGTGAAGATTTGGCGGAGGCAGATATGGGTCTTGGCTTGGTTACTTAGAAAGCATCTAGTACTCACATTGAGAGGCTAAGTCAAGAAGTGAACAATGTGGGGGGTGTCCATGATCAAACCGAGGGAGCTTTCAATGGTTTGCAATGTGATTATCCTACTTTCTCTATTCCAAATTTCACTAATTCGTTTGAGGTTGAAAGTGAAGCTAGTAGCATTGACAAGGTGGCTGCCCTAATACAAGAAATCATGCTAATTATTTTCTCAAGTCAAGCATGTCATATTGGTAAGGAGCAAGTTAAGGAGAAGTTCTCCATCCATATTCAAACCGAGAAGAACAATGAGACTTGTGAGGAAAGGTCCAAGTTTCCTATGCAAACCAAAATTTTTGATCCCGGAGGATAAGTATGGGTACATTTCAGCAAGAAAAAGTCACCAAGAAGGAAAAAGAACAAGCTAATGGCAAGTAATGAAGGTCAATGCAAGGTAATCAAGAGAATTGAGTCCAACAAGTGCAAGGTCGATCTTTCGGAAATCCGTAGCACATTTAACATTGGTGATTCGAAACCATGTCATGAAGAGGTCGAGGATGACGATGGCCAGGATTTGAGGACAAATCCTTTTTGAAGAGGGAGGGATTGAAGCAAAACGGGCAGCCCCACAAAATATCCTTTTACCCGGTTTTGGTCCTTCACCAAAATCGAGGTCCAACTTCAATTCCGTCTAAGAACACATGCCATTTTCCGGCCTAAGACTCTTCTATGATGAGTTTAGAGCCTTCTTGCCTAAGATAATTAATCATGAAAGGGTTTAAATCAGATGCAAAAGACAACACCAAACCGAGCGGTCACAATGAATGCGGTTTTGGAGAAAGGTGCAAAACATCGCTTTCAAGCTTTCCTCTTTTGTCCAAGCAAGCTCTAAAGTACTTTTGCTGCTGCCTTGGGTCCTATAGTCAGTCTAAATGGTCCACAACCAGCTTCCAAGGAGTCCTTCTATGATAAATAAGATGGAGCATGCCAAAGGAAACTTGTACTTATGCAAACAACCCTCTTTATGTACTTGTCTTTTAGCCTTTTAGTTTTCAGCTTTGTAAGGCCTTTTGAGCCATTTTTCTTGGAGCATTAGGAGACTCTTTTGAGCCCTTAGATGCTACTTTAGATAAATGGCCAGGATTGCAAAAAGGACTCTATTTAAGGAGCTCTTTTCTCATTGTAAAAATCAGATTTGAGTGAATTAAAATATGAGTTTGAAACTGAAGTTTTCAATCAATTTTCTTCTTGCTTAGTGCAGAAAACTCCTCATTACTTAGTGTTTGAGGCGGAATTAACTCTTGCTTCGTGATCTTGAGTTTCATTCCAAGGCTTAAACCTGCTTCGTGATCTAGTTTAAGTCATATCTCGGTTACTTGTTCTTGTTTTCGTGTCAAAACAGTCCCAAAGTTTCTGTTTTGTTGCCTTAAGTCAATGAGGAAATTGTTATTTGAATGTTTAGTTCATAAGCATTTAAATTACAATCTTAATTCCATTGCTTTCATTCAAGTTAAACAAGTTTATTTATGGTCTTATTTTCGTCCAAAACAGGCTGTTTCATGCCTTGTTTAGGTTGAGTCTTTTGTTAGCTTTAAAATCTGTCCTTGTGTTGTTTGTTGGTCCTTAAATAAGTCCATTTGAGTGTTCAAATCAAGTCCTTAGAGTTTCTGTCAAAAATCAATGTTATTTGTGTTTGTTTTAGTCATTTTAATCACAATCAAATAGTCCATCACATTGTTAAAATTCGAGTCATAATCTGTCCAAAAATCGAGTCCTAAGAGTTTTACTCCAAATTGGTTATCAGAGCTTTGGTTAGTATGACACAATTCTATTGTTGTGTTAGTGTCAAGCCTTTGTGAGTTCATCATATGTACTAACCACATCATAAACCACAAAATAGCCATGAGCAAAATGAGTGAAGAGAGATTAAGTGGTCTTGAACAAAAGTTTAATCAGCTAACAACAAATGTCAATTTGATTTTGCAATCCATGACTACATTGATGGCAAACGTCCCTACATCACCAAGAGGAGGAGAAAGACCACCACCACAACCACCACCGGGCAGAGGTAGATGCCGTGGGTTCATAGGGAGAAGAAGAGAACACAAGGTTGCTCAAGGTGTCAATGGAGGTGAGCCCAACTCGGATTCAGAGGATTCTATGGCCAAGGCTTTCCAACAAGAGCACACCAAGGATTTAAAGGTAATAATTCCTGATTTTTATGGTAGCTCAAACCTCGATGATTGGTTAGATTGTTTTGAGACCATGGAAATAATCTTTGAGTTTAAAGATTATTCGGATAGAAAAGTTTTCAAAGTTGCAATCTTGAAACTCAAAGGTCATGCTTTTCTTTGTTATGAGAACTTAAAATTTCAAAGGAGAAGAGATGGTAAGGAACCTATTAAGTCTTGGTCTAAGTTGAAGGAGAAGCTTATGAGGAAGTTTGTGCCTAAAAACTACACCCGAAACATGTCTATCACCACAAAATGGGCATCCAAAACAGCCCCCTATAAACCCCAACCCAAAACCGAAATGAATGAGACTATCACCACGAAATTGTCCTCCAAAATAGTCCACCACCAAGATCAAACCGAGACCAAGGTTGTTGAACCAAACCCTCCAAAAGAAACCACAACTCTTGACAAGGGTAAGGAAACCGAAACCTCACAAAAACAGGCCACTGCTCTCAAAAAATGTTGTCAATGTCAAGGCTTTGGTCACTTTGCTAAAGAATGCCCAACAAAGAAAGCCCTTAAGACATTTGAGGTAGTGCATTGGGTTGATGATGAGGTCCTTGTGTTTAACGAGGATGGGGAAGAAATGGGTCATGTGGAAATAGGTGATGATTTGGCGGAGGCAGATATGGATCTTGGCTTGGTTACTTGGAAAGCATCTAGTACTCACATTGAGAGGCTAATTCAAGAAGTGAACAATGTGGGGGGTGTCCATGATCAAACCGAGGGAGCTTTCAATGGTTTGCAATGTGATTATCCTACTTTCTCTATTCCAAATTTCACTAATTCGTTTGAGGTTGAAAGTGAAGCTAGTAGCATTAACAAGGTGGCTGCCCTAATACAAGAAATCATGCTAATTGTTTGCTCTAGTCAAGGATGTCATATTGGTAAGGAGCAAGTTAAGGAGAAGTTCTCCATCCATATTCAAACCGAGAAGAACAACGAGACTTGTGAGGAAAGGTCCAAGTTTCCTATGCAAACCAAAATTTTTGATCCCGGAGGACAAGTATGGGTACATTTCAGCAAGAAAAGGTCACCAAGAAGGAAAAAGAACAAGCTAATGTCAAGTAATGAAGGTCAATGCAAGGTCATCAAGAGAATTGAGTCCAACAAGTGCAAGGTCGATCTTTCGGAAATCCGTAGCACATTTAACATTGGTGATTCGAAACCATGTCATGATGAGGTCGAGGATGACGATGGCCAGGATTTGAGGACAAATCCTTTTTGAAGAGGGAGGGATTGAAGCAAAACGGGCAGCCCCACGAAATATCCTTTTACCCGGTTTTGGTCCTTCACCAAAATCGAGGTCCAACTTCAATTCCGTCTGAGAACACATGCCATTTTCCGGCCTAAGACTCTTCTATGATAATTTTAGAGCCTTCTTGACTAGGATAATTAATTTTGAAAGGGTTTCAATCAGATGCAAAAGACAACACCGAACCGAGTGGTCACAATGAATGCAGTTTTGGAGAAAGGTGCAAAACATCGCTTTCAAGCTTTCCTCTTTTGTCCAAGCAAGCTCTAAAGTACTTTTGCTCCTGCCTTAGGTCATATACTCAGTCTAAATGGTCCACAACCAGCTGCCAAGGAGTCCTTGTATGATAAATAAGATGGAGCATGCCAAAGGAAACTTGTACTTATGCAAACAACCCTCTTTATGTACTTGTCTTTTAGCCTTTTAGTTTCCAGCTTTGTAAGGCCTTTTGAGCCGTTTTTCTTGGAGCATTAAGTGACTCTTTTGAGCCCTTAGATGCTACTTTAGATAAATTGCTAGGATTGCAAAAAGGACTCTATTTAAGGAGCTCTTTTCTCATTGTAAAAATCAGATTTGAGTGAATTAAAATATGAGTTTGAAACTGAAGTTTTCAATCAATTTTCTTCTTGCTTAGTGCAGAAAACCCCTCATTACTTTGTGTTTGAGGTGGAATTAACTCTTGCTTCGTGATCTTGAGTTTCATTCCAAGGCTTAAACCTGCTTCGTGATCTAGTTTAAGTCATATCTCGGTTACTTGTTCTTGTTTTCGTGTCAAAACAGACCCAAAGTTTCTGTTTTGTTGCCTTAAGTCATTGAGGAAACTGTTATCTGAATGTTTAGTTCATAAGCATTTAAATTACAATCTTAATTCCATTGCTTTTGATGCGTGTCATTTATATGATGTTTTACACCTCATTTTACACGCATTTCAGAGCTCATTTATGTAGTTTATGCTACTATTTGCCCCATTTCGCTACTTTCGTATTTTCATGTAATATAGAAGATTATTGCGGAAATGAGTAGATATCGAGCTAAATCCGTCCCCGAGTATCTTGCATTGCATTTGACATGAAGTATTTACACAAGAAATGAACTTGGTGCGCATTTCGAGGCCTGAAAGACAACTTTATGAAGAATTAGAAGCGGACTACCAGCTATAGTGGTCGATCGACCGATGCCTATGGTTGATCGACCAGAGCACGACTTACAGGAGCTGCTGTTCAGTGCAGACCAGTCGATCGACTGCCTTGCATGGTCGATCGACCATCATACGAGCTGACGCGCAAATTAAAGAAATAGAGCGAGAATTTCAAAGGCCATTGTATACTAGGTTTAGGAATAAGTGTTACGTGATATTCCTATATAACGTAACGTGACATTATCAAGTTTTCATTCAGTTTTTAGGGAAATACTTAGGGTTTGATATTAAGTTTTGCATTAGGATTCACATTCATTCAATAAAATTTACTTTCGTTCGTGCTTTCGGATTCTTCTTACTTCCATTCGGTATTCTTCTGTTCTTTAATTCAGTTTCGTTACTTTGTAAATCCATAGTTCAGAATTGCTAGAATAGTTTCCCGAAAGCCAAATTATTGTTTTAAGTTAATTGTTTATTTAGTTGTTTTAATCATGAACTCTACTGTTTTATTAGTCAATTTTATTGTTGTTATTATTTCCAGTATGAGTAGCTAAACCCCTTGTGCTAGGATGTAGGGAATGTTGGGGCTGGTGTCCTCCACAGTTAGTGCAATGACATATAAATCTCTAAAAGGATCAAATGGTATACTTTTGTATTATTATCAGTTGGTCCACGTTTATCAATAACGGTTGGCTTGCTAGATAAGTTTGACGTTATTGTCATACTGATGGCGGTGATCAACTGGTCCCTAAAAGTCACACCTATAGGATACGTTTGAGAGATGTGACGGTATGAAAATACAGTCATGTTGATGCCTAATATGACTAAGCGGTTAGTCGGAGTTATTGACTAATAATTAGTCAAACGCGATGTTGAGATAATTATTTAATACGGATTAAATAATAATGGCTAAGGTGAATTAAGCAGTTAATTCGTAAATTGGATATAAACGATTATATTTAATTAATGTATATTGAATTAATTAATTATACAATATTGTCATTGTCGGACAAATATTAATATGTCGACTAATTCATGTTACTAGTCGATGTTTTATTATCCGATAACGAGTGACGATTTATAATTAAAACCCGTCATATACATTTAGCGAAACGAGTCGGACCACTAGTTAAATAAGGAGAAAGTGGAAAGCCCACTCCCTCCCCTAGCAACCTCACGGTCGACCGAAATGAACAAAAGGAGAGACCTTCTCTCCTTTTGACCTAATCATTTTTCATTTGTAGAAAAATTAGGGTTTTGGAGCATTTCTCTCTGAAATCCTAGATCTCACATCAGAAAACTCAAAAAAGGCTCTCTCAATATTGCAAGGCAATCAGAGAGCAATTTCTAGCACAAGGGCATAGTCTCAGACGATCTTGGGTGCAACGATTAGGAGGAAATCTACTTTGATTTCTGTTCTTAGGCCGAATTCTCATAGGACCCGAGGTTGATTCTTGTTCTTTTATCGTTTCTCTTGTTTTTCGTTTATGACCATTAATCACATGATAAATTACGTTATAGTCCTTAATTTTAAGGGGTTTTATACGGATATTACCCTACAAGTGGTATCAGAGCGAGGCCACGTAATTTTTTCATCGTGATTTTCATAAAACGATTTGAATCGATAATTTTTTGCCTTGAAAACCGTTCGGCCGAACTGGTTTTGTGATGTTTGTATACAGTCGGCCGAACTGATCTTTTGTTTGGTTTTGTTTTCGATTTGTTTTTGCGTATTGTTATTATAATCGGTCATTATAGCAATATGTTAAGGTTTTGTCAATTGTAGATTTAATTTAATACGGATTAGGTTTAAATTGCAATTGGTTTTATTTTGTCAAATCAATTTTGTTTCGGATTTGTTTTGCTCTCTCAATTCGTTACTTGTCCCGCCGCTGAAAGAAGAAAAAAAAAAATTTTGTTGTTTTGCTCTCGGTCCAGCCGTGAAGAAAAAAAAAAAATTTGTGTGTTTTATTTTCTTTTGGCCATAAAATGTACATTATACGGATATTGTGCACTCGCTTGATTGTGAAACGGTTCACATACGTACCATTTAGTTATTTTAAAGCGATTTAAAGTAACGAATTGTAATGGATTAAAAATTTAGATGATAAAAGCGGTTTTGTCACTTAATTTTAATCGTTAAAGGTGGTTTGGATAAATTTAACATAATTACGGAATTATGTCACGAATAAATTTTGTTTTAGTTGATGCATCTTTTAGTTATCGTTACTTTTGAATGCCATGAATGTTTTTTTATTACGTATTTAATTTTACAAACGGTTGTAACTTAGTGTGGCCTTAGTAGAACGTGTTACCATAATGATGGAACACGGTCTTGGTTGTATTTTGAGATCTCGCATCTCCGTTTTGGATTTTTCATTGTAATTACAGTTTTAATTTAGAATGTAAATAGGTTTATATTTTGTAAATTTTAAATTGTAATTTTGAGAAGACCAAAGATGGAGATCGGATGCTCACTCCCGCTGCATGGATCAAGATGGATCATCAAGACAAGCTTCGAGGGTCCAACGGTGGATTCCAAAGTTGTATTATGTTTATTTTGCTAGGATAGGCCACACTAGGACTTTTATTTACGTTTTGCATTTTTTTTATGTTTTTCATCGTAACGATAGTTTGCATCATATTCCGCCTAAAACCAAACCACCTAATATTTGCATGAAAACTGACTCATATAGAAGTTACACGTTAGTTTTCTATGACATACAGATGTCACACGGAATTAATAAGCCATCACCTAAGTTAATTCATTCACGTAATGCTAGACTTTCGTTCACTTTAAATGAATTAAAACTAAGTTGATGGGATCTTCCTCGTATAACCAAAAATTGAGAATAGTCTTTATAGGTCAAACTCCAATGAATCCCTTCTTCGTCGGTAGGCATAATATGACCCCTTCTACGTCGGGTAAGTTGGAACTGATTGACCTATTTTATCTCAACACTATGGTCACTCGTACGATCCTGTGATTATGGTGGACTAAAGATAGGATTTACGGAGATCTATCGACCAAGAGTTCTAACGGTAGAACTAGCCAAACAGTTGGCTTATCAATTTACAGAAATTGAGTCTTGGAATCATTTGTATAATTCTTGAGGTAGATCAATTATACAAGTGCAATGAGTCTACACGTTAAAATGAATTTTAATTAGACTTAAATCACCTCGATGAGTTACTTATTTCGTTTTGTTTTTATTTCTTTTTCAGTGTAGAACACGATCATTTAAACTGCTAATAACAAAAATGGCTGGCCGTATGAACGACCCAATGCCAAGTGCCACATTGGACCGTGAGTCCTGACTTCGGATCTTCATGAATCAGATGAATGAGTCTACTCGACTGAAGAATGATGGATCAAACTTCGCGGACTGGGAGGCGGCATTACGGAATGCTGCCATTGCTGACGGGAAGCTCAAATATCTGATAGAGCCCATCCCGCCAAACCCAGGCCCCACGGCTGGAGCTAACGAGATCGCCACGTATAGCGATTTCGTCATGGAAGCGGGTGCGATAAAGAACGTACTCATTTTTGCAATGGAATCCAATTTGCAGAAACACTTCATAGCCCAAGGTGCAAACAAGATTTTCACCACGCTCACTAAGGAATTCTCGAAAGCACCGAGAATCGTGACCTATGAGCATACATGTCGCTTCTTTGAGGCGAAACTCCAGAAGGGCCAACCGGTTAGCCCACACATTCTCAGCATGATTGAGAATGTTGAGAAACTGGAGGCACTTGATTGTAAGATCAGTGAGAACATCGTGATTGACCGCATGCTTCATTCACTCCACGATGGTTTTGCGCTCTTTAGAGCCAATTACTATATGAATGATTTGAAGAAAAGTCCTCATGCACTACACTCCCTTCTCGCATGCACCGAGAAGGACATGAAGTTTAGTGGGAGCCTAAAACAGGATGTTCTCGTTGTGTCAAACAAGGGCAAGGGTAAGGGCAAAACTCAGGCAGACCTAGCAGTAGGTAAGCCGAAGTTTAAGAAGTCGGGATCAGGTAAGAGTGGGCCTGGTGAATCGAGCACCTCACCAGGCGCGACAAAGAGCAAGACCGGTAACATGGAATGCCACCATTGCCACAAGACTGGGCATTGGAGTCGTACATGTCCTGTATACCATGAGGATATAAAAGCAGGTCGCGTTACTCCTGTTGGTATGTCTTCTTCTTCTTCTTCTTTTATTCATATGATTGAGATTAACCACGCAAGTTACGGAACTTGGGTACTAAATACTGGTTGTGGTTCTCATCTGTGTAATCATGTGCAGGGGCTCCGAAACATCGAACCCCTCGTAAAGGGTGAGGTGGACCTGCGTGTCGGGAATGGAGCACGAGTGGCTGCCGTCTCGAGGGGAACATATGTGATCCAGCTTCCTAGCGGTTTTGAGTTATTTTTATATAACTGCTATTACGTACCCAATCTATCTAAAAACATTATTTCAGTTTCTGCACTTGACAAACTTGGTTTTTCATTTGTAATAGAGAATAATAGCTGCATTTTCTCATTACACGATATGATTTATGGCAAGGCAGTCTCCATGAATGGAATTTATGTTTTAGATCAGACCACCGAAATATTGCACGTAATGAATAAGAAGTTAAAGGTAGGTGACAAAGATCAAACTTATCTATGGCACTGCCGTATGGGACACATTAATGAGAAACACGTTAAACAGCTCATACAGAATGGAGCTATCTCGGCCTTTGATTTTGAATCATTTGGCACGTGTGAATCATGTCTCATTGGCAAGATGACTCGAATTTCCTTCAAAGGTGTTGGAATGCGCGCTGCTGACCTATTAGGACTCATACACACGGATGTGTGTGGACCTATGTCAATCACCGCACGAGAAGGCTATAGGTATTTGATGTGAACATTATTTGCGCACATTTAGTCCCCTAATTGAGCCTATTTTGCATACTATTATAACATTCTATGACCATTTTATCCGTCAAAACCTTCCTATTTGCTTTTCTATCGCATTTCATATGTTTTGTAGAAAAGGAGATAATAAGGCGGAAATTCCCGTCTTTCGCGCACATCTGGAAGCTACTTGACGATAATAGACGGACTAGTATGAAGAGGAAGCAAAGACTAAAGACCAATCTCGCAAGAATAAAATGGAAATGAGCAAAAAGGGGAAGAAAAGAAGAAGAACCACTGCTGAAGAACAATCCGAGCAGATTGTCTCAAATCCGCCCGTCTCCACTAAACAATCCGAGCGTCCTGCTCAGAATCCGCTCGGATTCATCCACCCGAATCCGCCCGGATTCTCTTGAATCCGCTCGGATTCCTTTGCCAGATTCCGTCCGTCCCGACCCCAATACGCACGGATTCCTTCACAAAGATGATTTCGTCTTCTCCAAGCTTCAAAGAAAGACTCCCTTCCTCCGAAAAATACCGGAGTCTCCCTGCTCAAATCTCAAAAGTGTAATTACTAGTTTAGCCCTTAGTTAACCCTAATTGCATCCACCTAATTTGCACTATAAATACCCCATCTTTGTAATTAATCAAGCATGTTGTTTTTAGCTAGAAAATCCTTCTTTAGATTAGATTAGGAGTAGATTAGAATAGATTACTCTTTAATCTTTCCACAAATTACACATTAATCTCTCCTTAATTATTGTTCAAGTTTATTATATTATTATTGGGTAATTTGAAGATTATTGGGTTATTATTGGGAGATTGACAACCTTCCATCAATCAATCAAGTTTCTTCTATTATTCTTGCTTTATTATTTGGATCACCTCAAGTTGGTATAATTCCTTTACTCTTTAATCTTTATTGTTCATTTCTTCATTCTATTATCATGTTTATACTTGTTGTGATGATTGTAATGACATGTTTCCCATGATAATGAGTGAGTAGTTTCTTTAGCTAGGATTAGTGGGTAATTAAGGGAAACCAACATGGGATTGATTCATGCTTAATCTAATATGTTCACATGATTAAATTGCTTGCTTGTTGTGATGTCAACTTTATGCACATGTTATGTTTGATGAAATGCTAAGCCTATGAATCCTTGCATTTACAACCATCTCTTATCTACTCAACTTGACTTGTAAGATATAAACCAACTCGAGTCTTGTTAGACCTTGCATAGAAGTTGATTAGGAGGAAAGTAAGTCGACTTGTAGGTGTTGTACAATCTAATCGATTCGGCTCCGGGACCCAACCCTTCCTAAGAACCGTAAGATATAACCCAACTCGGTTCCTCCACAACATTAATTGCTTGCAACCTTGTAAACATGTTTGTATGATCAAAACCATGAATCCCCTATGAACCCATGACATCCTAGCACTTTTAATCAATTGTTTACATTTCTTAGTTCATTGTTTGCTCTACTTTGTTACTTTCATTAGTTTAGACACAACTACAAACCCAACCAAATTGTGACACTAGCATAAATTGAGATAGATAGACTTAGAACCCAAAGCACACCGTCCCATGGATCGACCTCGACTTACCGCTAACTAGTTGTATGTTGAGTATTATAAATTATGTTTGATTGAGAGCCCCAACGACACTCCACATCAAAATGGCGCCGTTGCCGGGGACGGTGCTATGTGATTAAGTTCTTACTTGTTTGTCTATTTTAATTGTGCTTTCACCTTGAGGAACTTGTTCCTCAAGGATTGTTCTTACCGTTTTGTGTAGTTTCCATGCTTGTAGTTGTTTCCTTGTCTTAGCTATGATGACCCAAGACTTGGTACATGGAGTATGTGGTGGATCTTTTGAGTATGACTATGGGTATGGGGAGTTTGAGGAGCAAGTCAACACAAACCTACCTTACTATTTGTACAATGAAAATCCTAACCACTACCCCAATTTTTCCCACCAAAATTACCACACCCAATATCAACAACAACCACCCACTCAATACCCATTTCACAATGAACTTCAATTGCCACAATACAACCATTTTCACACCCACCCACAACAAAGAAATGAACCCATTCAAAACATGATCCTCCAAATGATGGGAGACCAACAAAACTTCTTCAAACAAATGCTAGAAGAGAGCCGAAAAGAAGAAGATGTTCTTAAAAACATCGCTATCCAAAGAAAGGAATTGGGGATTCAAATTGCCCAATTAAAAGAATTCCAAGCAACCTCTCACCACCGCTCTTTGGATATTGAGCATAAATGCGAGTTTGAAGTAGTGACATTTGACATAGAAGATGAGAAGTGGGAGGAGCCAAGTTCCTTGAGCTCTTGCGACTATGAGAGTGTTGTGTTTGATGAGGAAGACATGAGGTTGAGCAAACCAAATGTGCTTAACCTTTGCGAGTATGAAGGTGTGTCCTTTGATGTGAACGGTGGGGTGTTGAAAAAAGAGCTAGATGAAGCCCCCATTCATGATTTACGTGAAAATAGCAACAATGATGATGAACCTAGAGGAGAGATTCACAATATCGCCTTGCTTGAGGAACCTATCCTTGAGACATTTGAGATACCTTATCATGAAGAAGAACGTCCTTCCTTTATCCTTCATGAAGACCACTTGGCACCTATCATGGAGCCAATGATCATTGAAGAGGATATGTTAGATCTTCTTCAAAAAGCCAAAGTGTCTTACAAGAGTTATTTGGTGAAAAAGCTCAAAGAGAAAATTGCTCGTGAGGCTACTTGTGAAGATTTGGCACCCATAATCTCAACTCCTATGGTATCCGATCATCAAAGTCATGAAAACTCTCCTTCCACCTTGGAAGGATTGAAGAATCAAAATGCTATCATCATCACAAAAATTGAAGAAGAAGTTGGTAAGTGGAAGTCCACGGATGAAAATGAACCACACTTCACGCTCAATCTTAACAAGAATCATTAATGTGTTTACTTGAAACATTGGGAAAGCTCTAACGCTAAGGAGGAGACAAGAAAAAGAGCATTTTACAAACCTCCTTGGCCAAATTTCATTTTCTAATGGAGCAACCCATACTTATGCTTGTTTGGAGCTTGTTCACAAGCTTTTGACCTTTTGTTGAGAGTCTTGAGCTCTATGGATAAGAATTGTTACAAATTGAACTAGTTTGGTGGAGTCCTACCCCAAACCACCATTTGTAAGATATTTCTTGAACCCTTTTATTTTGTATAATATTGTACATTTTATTTTTGCATTTAATTTCTTGCATAAGAGAGAAGAGAGAGAGAGTCATCTTACATGTTTCCTAAGCAAATTTTTAAAAGGATAAGGAAAAAAGAGGAAATCGGTGAAAAGGGGTTTATCATTTCACGAAAGAAGAAAGAAGAAGGAGAGAAAAGCAGAGACGCTTGGATCCAAGCAAATCCGCCCGTCCAGGCCCACGGGAGAGAAAAAGCTGAAATTGAGGAAGAATCCGAGCGGAT
This sequence comes from Silene latifolia, assembly GCF_048544455.1. NCBI lineage: Eukaryota > Viridiplantae > Streptophyta > Magnoliopsida > Caryophyllales > Caryophyllaceae > Silene > Silene latifolia. The sequence goes on from NW_027413123.1 coordinate 2,488,633, forward strand.
TCAAAGAAATCCGCCCGTCCCTTACAATCCGTCCGTCCTCTTCACGGGACGCCCGTCCCGTATGACGTCCAGAAGCAAGATTTTAATCTGTGCCAAAATCCGTGCGGATTATCAAGAATCCGCCCGTCCTGGTCAAGCCGTCCGTCCTTTGCAGAATCCGCCCGTCTTCTCCCCGCTTCTCAACCAACAGAATTCTCTGTTCTAGAATCCGTGCGGATTCTACGGAAAGCGTAAGACGCCCGTCTTCCCCATCGAGAATCCGCCCGTCCCAGCTGCAATCCGCTAGGATTTATGCATTCACGCGAGAAAACGGGTTAGGTCCAACCCTATCCGTTCGGATTCCCTTCTTCTTCTATATAAACACCCCCCTTCTCCCTCATTTCCTCATCTTATCAAACCCTAAAACACTCTCTTCAATCCTCAAAATCACCTCCATATCCTCAAAAACACCCACATCACCCCCATCACCAACATGAGTTCAAAGGGAATGGCCAAGAAATTGATTGAATCGATCGGGAAGAGGCGCAAGGGATCATCCTCTTCAACACCACGAGATGTGATAATGAGGGGAGGTATTGAACAACTCAACAACTTCCAAGAAGTGATCTTCCTATCCGACGACCACCGCGAAAAATTCGTCGAGCTTCTAGGTAAGAAATACGAACCTACTCAATTTGTTGACACTAGGGTGTTGGAAATCCTTAAGATAAGGTACCCTACCGAGATGTTCTTTAATGGCCTTGGCATTGGGAAATTTTTCCATGCTCATGAAGAGACTTACCTTAGTCTCACCCTTGAGTTCTTGAGTAGCCTTCGCATTATAGCGGATGCCCGCAACAATTTAGGCATGGAGTTTAGGTTATGCAACCGAGACCATGTTCTTTCTCTTGAGGAATTTGCCTATGTTTTTGGTCTTGAAGTACCCACCGCCTATACCGAAAAGCCCGATAATTTTAATGTGGATTTTCTTTGGAAAGCTATCTCCGGGAGGGACTTTACCAATATAAAGCGTTGCTATACATTTGCTATCCAACATCCGGTGATTCGATTCACCGAACGCTTTGTAGCCGGGTGCATCAATGGGAGGTACGAGCAAGATCGGTGTACTCTCATCGACTTAACTTTTCTTGAGTCTTATTTGAATGTTCGAGCGGTGAGGCGTTATAACTTCAATACGCCACTTGAGATACTCACTAGGTTCCATGACTTTGCTCAAGGGACATCTCAACTTAAGACCTTCGTGATGGGAGGTCTAATTACAATTTTGGCTAAACACCTTTGTCCCGGGTTCAATGCCCGAGGAACCTATATTCCTCTTGAAGGGAGAACTTTGATTGATGAGCACACCATCTTCTATAGTCACCGATGGTGCAACTACACTCAAGATGGGAGTGTGGAATGGTACACCAAGGGTTGCACTTCAATGATCCTTGAAGGATGGAAGATACCGGGCATTGACCCAAGATTGAGTCCATACTCTCCTCCACCAAGCTACCTCCTTGATATCCAAATTCTTGAAAATCCCCCTCAAAGGGAGGAGCCACGCCGTCAACCACCCCGTGGAGGGCCGGGCATACAAATGCGCCCACCTTCCTACGTCCCTATCCCACCTTACCCTATTCCGCATACCCCTTTTCAACCGGCAATCCCCAACACCCCGGGTATTAATGATTTGATGGCACTCATGAATAGAGTGGACCTTGGGGTGTATAAAGGGAGGGAAGACAACTACTTAGCCCTCTACCCCCAATACTATAACATGGCTCAACAAGGGTATATTGACCCCAATGGTCCTAAGCCCTCTTGGGCACAACCGGAGCTCTTGTTCCCAAATTATGGGGACCAAACTAGGAGTCGCGGCGATGGAGGGCATTCTAGCCAAGGTGGAGGGTACTCGGGTCAAGGAGGAGATTTTGACCAAGGAGGATATTGGGGCCAAGCACCGGGACATGATCAAGCCGGAAGCTCTCATGGTTATGGCTACGACCAAGATGAGGATGACGAGTGAAAGAGGCCTACTTCACCACTTCCACTTGTATGATACCCATCTCTCCCTCTCTCTTTTATATTTACATTGCATTTAGTATAGCATTTAGCTTGCATGTGTATTATATTTCATATTGCATTTTGCATTAGTTAAGTTCATTTACTTTAGTTTGCATTGTAATATATATCACATGATTCATATAGATAGTTGCATATAGATTAGAATTCATGCATAGTTACTAATGGCCAAACCTATTCATTTCTACATTAGAAATAGTGTTTAAATCGGTTTGGGGAGGTTTGATCATAGGTGACCTAAGCATTTATCATGCATCATATAGTATAATTTAGATTGAATTCATTTGTTATATATATCATATAGAATTGCATTTAGTTAGAGCATGCATTCATTCATATCATATCATTGCATTTGTACTTCAATTTCCATAAAATCAAAAATCCAAAAACATGTTTTTCTTTTTATTCCTACTTCTACATGTACATTGAGGACAATGTCCAAAATAAAGTGGGGGATGGGAATTTATATTCCAAAAATGCATAAAAATTGAAAAAATTCGAAAAATCACAAAAATATGTCTTTTAATTTCAAAAAATCAAAAACCATAAAAATTTGAAAAAATTAAAAATCCAAAAACATGTTCATTTCCTTTGTAGTGTAGACTTGTATATATTGTGTTTGTTCATCCTTTTTCACATTGATTGACTACGCCACATCCGAGACATGAGGATATTGAAGACCGCATGGTATGATCTTTCCAATCTCCTTTTTCCTCTTTATGTTAATGACTATGTGGCTTTGTTTTGATTGATGCGGTATAACAATGTGAACTTAGGACTTGCATTTAGTTTATTTGGCATATTAGTTGGTAGAATCATATGCATTAGGATGTATATATGTTAGTTGCATCATGGCATGTAGTTTGCATGTTAGAAAAATTTTGAGAAACCGTCTATTTGGGAAGCTTGACAAGTGTATATAGGCCCTAGTAGATGCTTTTTCTTCTTAAGACTTTGCTTGTTAGAATACTTGTAAAACACCCTAGGATGTGTCATGCTAGTATCCTTTGACCCATGGTTTAAGGCCTAGTCAAGAGTACCTTTTGGTGTGATAACTCTTTGGCTACCGTTTATTCCAAGGTGACCCTTGAAACCATGCAACCATCATTCATCCATGTTCTACCATACATTTTGTCATCAAAGGGAATGGGCACAAAAAGAAATTGTTCAAAAATTTGAGTTCATGAAATGAAAAGAAAAGTGAAAGAAAGTTTGCAAAATGCATCAAAAGAAAAGAGGAGCAAAAATAAAACTCCTATGCTTCAAATATAAGGCACCCTCACTACATATGGGGTGACTTTGAAAATGTTCAAAAAAAAGAAATGCAAAAAGTTGTCATGTATTGAAATGCCAAAAATCAAAAAGAAATGGCAAAGAAAGTGTTCTCAAATGTCAAATGCCACAAGAAATTGGGGGGAAAAACAAAAACAAAAGCAAACTCCCAAAATGAAACTCAAATATCTATTGATCCCTTTATCCACCGTATCCATTTTTGTGCATGGTAGAGAGGGGACGACCCTTCTTCTTGTCTAGGCAAGAGGGGGAATTCCGCGATCCTCCAGTGTTTCTAACACCATAGGGAGTCTATTCTTGACAAAAGCATTTAACGATTGAGGACAAAGGTACCCTAGCTTAACACAACTTGGAGGTGATTTATTGGTATCCTTCTAGGCTTAGTAGTTTGAACAAATTGCATCTATGAAGGAGTGTGTACCCTTGAATTGCTTCCCTTGTAGATAATTTCCGCCACTTAGATGAAGAAAGTGGCTATTCCTTTTGTAGATGCATCCATTATGTGATTTTGTGTGCTTAATGATTGGATGTGTCGCCATTTTGGCAAGACCCACCTTGCCTTGCAAGAAGGCATCCTACCTCATGGTTGTCTTGTTGTGAGTTGAAGGGGCGGAGTGAAACCCGCTAATTGTCTCATATCGGCTATATTATTAGGTTAAGTTTAAATAAAGGTCTAGTTTTAGTCACCTCTTTACTCGGGACGAGTAAAGGTTCGGTTTGGGGATATTTGATGTGAACATTATTTGCGCACATTTAGTCCCCTAATTGAGCCTATTTTGCATACTATTATAACATTCTATGACCATTTTATCCGTCAAAACCTTCCTATTTGCTTTTCTATCGCATTTCATATGTTTTGTAGAAAAGGAGATAATAAGGCGGAAATTCCCGTCTTTCGCGCACATCTGGAAGCTACTTGACGATAATAGACGGACTAGTATGAAGAGGAAGCAAAGACTAAAGACCAATCTCGCAAGAATAAAATGGAAATGAGCAAAAAGGGGAAGAAAAGAAGAAGAACCACTGCTGAAGAACAATCCGAGCGGATTGTCTCAAATCCGCCCGTCTCCACTAAACAATCCGAGCGTCCTGCTCAGAATCCGCTCGGATTCACCCACCCGAATCCGCCCGGATTCTCTTGAATCCGCTCGGATTCCTTTGCCAGATTCCGTCCGTCCCGACCCCAATACGCACGGATTCCTTCACAGCATGATTTCGTCTTCTCCAAGCTTCAAAGAAAGACTCCCTTCCTCCGAAAAATACCGGAGTCTCCCTGCTCAAATCTAAAAAGTGTAATTACTAGTTTAGCCCTTAGTTAACCCTAATTGCATCCACCTAATTTGCACTATAAATACCCCATCTTTGTAATTAATCAAGCATGTTGTTTTTAGCTAGAAAATCCTTCTTTAGATTAGATTAGGAGTAGATTAGAATAGATTACTCTTTAATCTTTCCACAAATTACACATTAATCTCTTCTTAATTATTGTTCAAGTTTATTATATTATTATTGGGTAATTTGAAGATTATTGGGTTATTATTGGGAGATTGACAACCTTCCATCAATCAATCAAGTTTCTTCTATTATTCTTGCTTTATTATTTGGATCACCTCAAGTTGGTATAATTCCTTTACTCTTTAATCTTTATTGTTCATTTCTTCATTCTATTATCATGTTTATACTTGTTGTGATGATTGACACCATTAATGACATGTTTCCCATGATAATGAGTGAGTAGTTTCTTTAGCTAGGATTAGTGGGTAATTAAGGGAAACCAACATGGGATTGATTCATGCTTAATCTAATATGTTCACATGATTAAATTGCTTGCTTGTTGTGATGTCAACTTTATGCACATGTTATGTTTGATGAAATGCTAAGCCTATGAATCCTTGCATTTACAACCATCTCTTATCTACTCAACTTGACTTGTAAGATATAAACCAACTCGAGTCTTGTTAGACCTTGCATAGAAGTTGATTAGGAGGAAAGTAAGTCGACTTGTAGGTGTTGTACAATCTAATCGATTCGGCTCCGGGACCCAACCCTTCCTAAGAACCGTAAGATATAACCCAACTCGGTTCCTCCACAACATTAATTGCTTGCAACCTTGTAAACATGTTTGTATGATCAAAACCATGAATCCTCTATGAACCCATGACATCCTAGCACTTTTAATCAATTGTTTACATTTCTTAGTTCATTGTTTGCTCTACTTTGTTACTTTCATTAGTTTAGACACAACTACAAACCCAACCAAATTGTGACACTAGCATAAATTGAGATAGATAGACTTAGAACCCAAAGCACACCGTCCCATGGATCGACCTCGACTTACCGCTAACTAGTTGTATGTTGAGTATTATAAATTATGTTTGATTGAGAGCCCCAACGACACTCCACATCAGTATTTCATCACTTTCACGGACGATTTAAGTAGATATGGCTATGTCTACTTAATGAAGCATAAAAGTGAGTCCTTTGAGAAATTCAAAGAATACCAGAACAGGGTACAGAACCAACTGGGTAGAAAGATTAAAACACTACGATCAGACCGTGGTGGCGAGTATCTTTCACACGAGTTTGATCAAATCCTTAAGGACTGTGGGATTGTCTTTCAGTTAACTCCACCTGGAACACCACAGTTGAATGGTGTGTCCGAACGGAGAAATCGAACACTACTTGATATGATTCGATCCATGATGAGTCACACCGTATTGCCTGATTCATTATGGGGTTATGCTCTTCTGTCAGCTGCTCTAATACTTAACCGAAGTCCGTCTAAAGCTGTTGACAAGACTCCATATGAACTATGGAAGGGAACGGTCCCTAACTTGTCCTTTATACGGGTTTGGGGCTGCGAGGCTTATGTCAAGTGGAGACACAAGGATAAGCTCGGCCCGCGATCGGTCAAGACATACTTTATAGGTTATCCTAAAGGAACATTTGGTCATTACTTCTATTCGCCAACCGAACAACGTGTATTTGTTGTGGCTAGTGCGACATTCTTAGAGAAGGAGTTTCTCGAGAACGCGAAGAGTAATAGAACCTTCGAGCTGTCGGAGATACCAAATGCCGAGCAACCATTAGAGGAACCAGTTCCTTCAATCCCGGCTGCGGTTAATATTCCTGAGGAACTTAGGAGGTCGGGTAGAGTCTCTATTCCTCCGGACAGATACATTGGTATGGTCGAGGAACATGACATAGATGACATTCTGCTCTTAACGAGTAGTGAATCCGCAACCTATAAAGGTGCCATGACTAGTTCCGACTCAAAGCTATGGCTTGAGGCCATGCAATCCGAGATGGACTCCATGTATGAGAACAATGTATGGGATCTTGTTGACTTGCCTGCTAAGGTTCGTCCCCTTCAATGCAAATGGCTTTACAAGATAAAGCATTCTGTGGAAGGTCAACAAGATATCTATAAAGCATGACTAGTTGCTAAAGGTTTCACCCAAGTGCCAGGTTTGCACTACGATGAAATTTTTGCACCCGTAGTCATGCTGCGTTCCATTCGGATTATCTTAGCGATTGCCGCTTTTCATGACTATGAAATTTGGCAGATGGATGTGAAAACCGCCTTCTTAAACGGTTATTTGGAGGAAGCGTTGTACATGGTACAACCCGAAGGTTTCATCGATCCTGAACATCCTAAGAAAGTGTGCAAGCTTAAGCGTTCCATCTATGGACTTAAGCAAGCTTCTCGGAGTTGGAATCATCGTTTTGACCAAGTGATAAAAGAAAATGGATTTACTCGATCGGTCGAGGAACCATGTCTATATATCAAGTCGAGTGGGAGTAAGATTGTCTTCATAATATTGTATGTCGATGACATACTCCTGATTGGGAATGACATACCTCTCTTAACTTCGGTAAAAGTATGGTTGAAGAACCATTTCCAGATGAAAGATCTGGGTGAGGCACAAAGAATTTTGGGCATCCGTATCTATCGAGATAGATCACGTCGGATGTTATCTCTCAGTCCGGAGTCTTATATAGACAAGATTCTAGAGAGATTCAGCATGACTAACTCCAAAAGGGGGTTCCTTCCTATGGCTCCAGGGGTGCATTTGAGCAAGTCTCAGGCACCAGAGACACCGGAAGAGAAAGAGCGCATGACCCGGATTCCTTATGCTTCGGCTATAGGATCAATCATGTATGCCATGATATGCACACGTCCGGACGTGGCATATGCATTGAGTATGACAAGTAGATTCCAACAGCATCCAGGTGAATCACATTGGATGGCTGTCAAGAACATTCTTAAGTACCTACGGAGGACTAAAGATTGGGCATTGACTTATGGAGGCGAACAAAAGCTATGCGCAACCGGATTCGCAGATGCCGCCTTCCAAACGGATCGAGATGACTCAAAATCTCACTGGATTCGTTTTACTCTTAATGGCGCTGCTGTCATCACTGGAAGAGTTCCAAACAAAGTGTTACAGCAGATTCTACGACCGAGTCCGAGTACTATGCCGCGTCTCGAAGGCGCAAAGGAAGCGATATGGATGCGTCAATTCTTACAAGGACTATCTGTAGTGCCTAGTTTGAATGACCCGATCACCATCTATTGCGACAATAGAGGTGCCATCTTCCAGGCTAAGGAGCCTAAGTCTAGTAACAAGTCTAGACATGTACAACGGAAAGCTCATCTAATCCGAGATTACGTGGAGCAAAAGGAGGTAGTGATAGAAAAGATTGCTACAGATGATAATATAGCAGATCCTCTCACTAAACCATTACGACAAGATAAGCATGAAGGGCATGTTAATTCCATGGGAATTAAACGTGTTCCTGAGTTGTAGTACTCTTTTATGGATTAGATTCATTTTCTTGTGTACTCTATACGACATCATCGTTTTGATAGTTATATATTTTGTTTTTCATGTGGAGTAGTACGACAATTTTTGAACACCACAAAGTGAACTGAACAAACATTATATTATGGTCCTTAATTGCCCACGTGAGTGATGCTCGGCAATTATTTTGTGACGTTGGTTGATGGTGGGTTCAACGAGCCATAAGTCAAACGGTTGACTGACCAATCACAGAGGCGAGTTATACGGATATCTCGTAGGACACAATTGTGACAACGACGTGGAGTCCTAAATGTTTTATAACATTCGGTGCCAGGTCGTGGATATGACCTCTATGGTGATCCTAAGAGTCGATTCTTTTGACTATCGACTGTCTCTTGAGATTAAGGCAGATTTTGGGTGACTTTGGTTTCTTTCTCACGGTCATCCGTAACAGGGGCCAAGTAGATTTTTTCGGGTCATTTCATCGTGCTTAGATCGGCAGGAGTCGAGTTGAAGGAAATATTCAGCCTTTATCAGGTACTCGATATTTCTCGGGGCCACTCGAGGAGTCAGAATCGAAATGCATGGCCATGCTCGAATACGGATTCGTTTTATCAGTTAAGTTACTCTCTAGTCGGGGAAACCACTCTTGATACAGATCGATTGTAAAAAACGACCTTTGCGGATACGGATCTGGAAATTGTTTTACATTGAGTGGGAGAAATTTTAAATGGATATGAGAATCGGTTATCGCACATACACTTGTACGGACAAGTGGGAGTTTGTTGGAGCCGGTGTCCTCCAGTTAGTGCGGATAACGTTATTGCACGTACACTTGTACGGACAAGTGGGAGCTTTTTGGGGCTGGTGTCCTCCACAGTTAGTGGAATGACATATAAATCTCTAAAAGGATCAAAGGGTATACTTTTGTATTATTATCAGTTGGTCCACGTTTATCAATAACGGTTGGCTTGCTAGATAAGTTTGACGTTATTGTCATACTGATGGCGGTGATCAACTGGTCCCTAAAAGTCACACCTATAGGATACGTTTGAGAGATGTGACGGTATGACAATACAGTCATGTTGATGCCTAATATGACAAAGCGGTTAGTCGGAGTTATTGACTAATAATTAGTCAAACGCGATGTTGATATAATTATTTAATACGGATTAAATAATAATGGCTAAGGTGAATTAAGCAGTTAATTCGTAAATTGGATATAAACGATTATATTTAATTAATGTATATTGAATTAATTAATTATACAATATTGTCATTGTCGGACAAATATTAATATGTCGACTAATTCATGTTACTAGTCGATGTTTTATTATCCGATAACGAGTGACGATTTATAATTAAAACCCGTCATATACATTTAGCGAAACGAGTCGGACCACGAGTTAAATAAGGAGAAAGTGGAAAGCCCACTCCCTCCCCTAGCAACCTCACGGTTGACCGAAATGAACAAAAGGAGAGACCTTCTCTCCTTTTGACCTAATCATTTTTCATTTGTAGAAAAATTAGGGTTTTGGAGCATTTCTCTCTGAAATCCTAGATCTCACATCAGAAAACTCAAAAAAGGCTCTCTCAATATTGCAAGGCAATCAGAGAGCAATTTCTAGCACAAGGGCATAGTCTCAGACGATCTTGGGTGCAACGATTAGGAGGAAATCTACTTTGATTTCTGTTCTTAGGCCGAATTCTCATAGGACCCGAGGTTGATTCTTGTTCTTTTATCGTTTCTCTTGTTTTTCGTTTATGACCATTAATCACATGATAAATTACGTTATAGTCCTTAATTTTAAGGGGTTTTATACGGATATTACCCTACAGGGAATCTGTAGAAGTAGGCGGCGTAGAATAGTAGACCTGGAATCGCGCCATGGTCGATCGACTGGGTTCCCTGGTCGATCGACTGGCATCGTGAGATTACCTTCGTTTTAATTAATTTAATTGCTATATTTGACGAATCGAGTGCACGCGACTAGTTGAATGTTTAGGAGTTGACCGACCCAATAAAGATCGAAAGATAGGGAAGGGAGACAGCCTACCTAATTAAGACGACTAGATTAATGAGATCGAAAGATAAGTTAATTTAGCCTTTTAAATCACTTTTCAGGACGAAAGTTAGCATTAGTGATATTAGGGACCTGTAGCGAGATCGAAAGATGCTACATGTTAAGAATGGACCGAGAGGACTTCTTATTTTCCCGTCTCATGTGTTTATTTCAGACTTACCTAGGACACTGCCGCCGAAACTATAGTGAACCGACCAGATTAGCACCCTTTTAATATTTTATTTCATCCGTTTATTTAGTTTACTTTTCATTTATTGCCTTTAGTTATAGATCAACTCAATCAAATCCCCCTCACATCTGTTACTTTTAGACTAAAATCAGACAACTAATAATTGCATTCGCCTCTCTGTGGTTCGACCCTGCTACCACTATCTATAGTTGGAATTATAAATATTATTTTTGGTGCACACAACGACAGGCATCAGCTTTCATTCAAGTTAAACAAGTTTATTTATGGTCTTATTTTCGTCCAAAACAGGCTGTTTCGTGCCTTATTTAGGTTGAGTCTTTTGTTAGCTTTAAAATCTGTCCTTGTGTTGTTTGTTGGTCCTTAAATAAGTCCATTTGAGTGTTCAAATCAAGTCCTTAGAGTTTCTGTCAAAAATAAATGTTATTTGTGTTTGTTTTAGTCCTTTTAATCACAATCAAACAATCCATCACATTGTTAAAATTCGAGTCATAATCTATCCAAAAATCGAGTCCTAAGAGTTTTACTCCAGTTAGAGCAAGGCACTGGAATGCACATGCCCTCAAAATTGTAGCACAACTACTACTTGAAGCAACTTTTGGAAAATTGGTAGGATAAGATACCACAGTTGAGTGTGCAACAACAACACCCACTACTGACAGACATGGTAGTGATTATGATGAAAGTAGGGATGAACATGATACCCCAGGAAAGAGTGATGAAGATCCTATACCTGGCAAGAGAAAAAGAGTAAGACTTCCTGTTGTGAATGAGAGATTTGATTTCTCAAAACTGAAATGGTGTGTTGGAATTAGTTTCCCAAATAGAGAGACATTTAGAGAATGTATCACCAGATATGTTACTGCCCAAGGTAGAGATCTGACCTTTGACATTAGTGACAACACTCATGGGAGAAAGCTTGGAGTAAGGTGTAAATCTGGTTGTCCATTTAAGTTATATGGTAGTTGGGATAACAGTAAGGTAGCCTTTGTCATAAAATCAGTGGATCCACACTATATGTAATAACCCAAATATTTTTATTACTTCTTTATTTTTCTCATCTATAAATATTATTAAAAGGCTAGACATTAAACACCACGTAGACAAATGTGACATGGTAACAATTAATTGGACGTGGCAAAATATAGTCCACGTGGAATTACTAGCATAGTAGTACACATGAAAAAAAATTAGCAATTCCACATTTAAAAGTTACTCTCTTAATTAATGGTAAAAACTAAATTTAGATAATTTTAATTTCAAAGGATAATTTTTAAATCACTCTCATACAAAGTGGATTTAATAATAATAATAATAATAATAATAATAATAATAATAATAATAATAATAATAATAATAATAATAATAATAATAATAATAATTATCTATAAATATAATTAAAAAGTAAGCCAAACCATCAACCATCAACTATATGTCTTATTTTAATTTCATAAGATAATTTATAAACCACTCTCATGCAAACCTTTTACATTACATCTCTCATTGCTCCATATTTATGTATGTAAAATCAATAACTCTATAATCTAAATACAAAATCTATATATCTAACTTAAAGGCATGCTAAATTACCTATCATAATCTACATGTCATATATATACAATAATATAAAAAGGCTACCTTGAGCATATGTATAAGACATGCGACAGCGTAGAATCACTAAGAAACTTTCATTTGATAATATGTGACTAATTAATAATATTCATTCATAGAATTAAGATAGAATACTTATTATCATGTTTATGACCCCTTATTCATCTCTAACTCTTCATTTTCTCTTTAGCTCTTCCTTTTCCTTTTTGATGATTCCGTTCTCCCCCTAAAATTTAACTCCTTATTTGATGCTAAGTTAATATAAGTAAAGTCTTTAAAATAAGCACTTTTATTCTTTACCCTCTTTTTCTAACCTTTTGGCATATTCATATGTTATTGAAACTTTCCATTGCATATAATTTTTATTAATCATTTGCATTTGTGAAAAAAAAAGTTATATCATACATAAGACTTGTATTTTATTTGGTATTGTTTAAATAACTTTTATTGATGTCAATTTATATTTCTCACCTTGATTTATTTTTGCAGATGGAATGGTACAATTTTTTTATTATTTCAAAGTTGGATTGTGCAGTTAATTACGTTATACATAAGGTATGTTCTACGAGTTTTGTTTGTGTAATTTATATAAGCTTATTGTAAAATGCACAGTTTTTTGTAATTTATCCACTAATATCACTTTGTGGTAGATTTAATTTATATTATCTTTATGTAAACCCTCTTACAATATTAATTGAATTATCGTTAAATGTATGTTTGTTTCTTATTCTATTTTTGTAGGTGATGTTTCCTTTGTCTTCTCATAATATTAACATAGTGTGTTAAAAAAAAACTACATGGGAAATGTGTAGGCAACTGAAGGATTTAGTTGAACAAAAACTTGATATCCGTCGTTGAACCATGTTCTAATGATATTAAAACTTATTTGGTACGTAATTTTCTCACTTGATATAAAAACAAAACATTTTTAGTTTTTAATTCGAATTTAGAGGATCATAGTAAATTATTATTTTTTTATAACTCTGTTTTTGTAAAAAAAATAAATACAATATAGTTAAAAGGCTACTTAAAACATCTAATTTTAATTCACAGGTCATTTTTATATTGGTTAATATTAAGGCTACATCAGACTTATTTATTAAAATTCTTCATAAGATTTACTAATAGTTTTTTATGGAAATCATAATACCGATCATGATTTAAATTATAAAAATTAATTAACAATTTACTTTCATCATTTAAATCGTACAATTTGTCCATCTAACTCTTCATTAGCCATAGAGATAGTAGTTAAAAGGTCTTATATGTAGTAAATAAAAAGTCTAATAATTTGGATTATAAAGCTACTAATAATATTTTTTAGTTGAAACCATAAAATCATGTACTAAATTACAAAAATAAATTAAGAATTTACTCTCATTAGTTAAAATTTAAAATTGTAAAATTTATCCATATAATTCTTCATTAGTAATAAAGATAGTAGCTAAAAGGTCTTATATGTGGTAAATGAAAAATCCAATAACTTGGATTATAAAGCTTCACAATTTCTCATATTGTTACTTTTAATTTATTTCAAAACCATCTTAAATATTGTAATTAGCACACTTGCGAAAAAGTGAAAAATAAGATGTATATGTGCATGTGATTCAAACGTTCATAGTCTTCTTAAAAGTACTCCATATTTCTATCTTTTAAGTTTTTAAAATTCTAAACGTTTAATAAGTTGTATAGTTAGTTTTGTAATTAAGATGATACTTATTTAATTTTAATTTTAATTTTAACTATCTCAATTTGCAGATTATTGATTGTGAGGAGGCTATTAAAAAGTGGAGATTACATGTTTGGATCTAAATGTGAAAAACGAAAACATATTTTTTACTCTTTTAGTTGGCTTACAAAGCATCACCATTCATCATCGGCGAGATTCTCTATTTTACATGTATATTTTTGATAAAAAATATAGATTTTGAGGAAAAGTTAAATTAATAGTATATATTTAACTTTCTTAAAAAAACCTATTAGATATGTAACCGCGATCTTGGAGTGTTTTGTTTATCGACCTAATGACGCAACCGTTTTTAGCTTAATTA